>NC_091991.1:134904798-135272980 GCF_044704955.1 Pristiophorus japonicus | reverse complement strand
TAGTGATTCACATAAACCCAGACGCCAGGCCAGTACACCACAAGGCCAGAGCGGTGCTGTACGTGATGCGGGTAAAGATAGAATGCAAATGGGACCGCCTGCTGAGGAAAGGCATCATCTCGCCAGTCCAATTCAGTGACTGGGCGAGCCCGATCGTGCCGGTGCATGAAAAAGATGCTCAAAACCAGGTTATCCCTTATACACCCAACTATGAAAGAAATTATTGAGAGCAGGCGTCAGTCACAATGTGACTACCATGACAGGAATGCGAGGGCGCGATGTATTGATGTCAATTACCCTGTTTTTGTCCTTAATTACTCTGCAGGGCCCAAATGGCTTGCAGGCACTGTGATTGCCAAAGAGTGGAATAAGGTTTTGGTCGTTAAACTTACCAATGGACAAATCTACCCCAAACATGTGGATCAAACTAAAAGGAGGTTCAGCAACCCCATAGAAGAAGCAGAGGAAGAACATGACGTAGAGTTTACTCCATCACAGGTGACCGAACACCGGAAACAAGTGGAGGAGAGCGCAGTCACTGTGGGCAGTCCAGACAGGCCTGAGGCCCGCAAACAGCAGACACTCGGGCCAGCGCCCAACAACCGGAGCCCCAACTCAGGCGCTCTACAAGGGAGCGTAAACCACCAGAGACTTAACCTGTGATCCCAGTAAGACTTTGCGGGGGGGGGGGGGGGGGAGGTGATGTCATGTATTCAACTATCATATGTATAAGCTGACCTAAGTTGTACACCTTGAGAACATTGATCACAAGGGGGCGGACTTGTGGGAGACACTCCTAACCTGGACTTTCCGGTATAAAAGGGGAAGCTCCACCCACCTTTATCACTTGAGGTCTTGGTAATAAAGGTAACTGGTCACATATTGGTGCATTTATACTGTATAGTAAGGACTTATCAAGTTCAATGATGTTTCAATGAAGGACCTAATATTCCAGGTCCCGAATTACACGTTGAAGGGTGGAAGTTGCCTGTGCATGGATTTTTTTTAACTTGTGGTGGCCGTTGCACACCAGCCAACACATGGGCTTGACAGAGTTAGGTCTTGGTTCAGTGGCAAGGATTAACCAAGACGACTGGAGACCAACTCTGCTGCACGGACCTAGTGCACACATATATTGTAGTATGGGCTGGCCCGTGCTGTCCCTGGGCCCACGCCTCTCCTGGGCCCGAATCACATCGCTCCTCGATCACTCGCCACTCCTGCACCCCAACATCGTCACTCCTGCTGTACCTGCCTACACTCCAATCAGCGACCTGGACCTTGGTGACGGTTTAGGAGGACCAATGGTCCTCCTAAACCAGCTCACGCTGTACCTGTAATTGCTATGCTCCACACTGCTGCTTTGAAGGCCCTGACCTGCTAATGATCCTTGCAGGTCCGGGCTGCCGTACCGAATGCGGGCTCGGGCTCCATGTTGCTCCTCTGAAGGCCAAATTTCGAAGGCTGCAAGGACCATCAGCAGATCTTCTCAACTCTGCTGGGTGTGTGTCACACCACAGGGGATTAGGAAGACAGGAATAGGAGGTAGGGATGGAATAAAAACTTCCCCAAAATATTTAAAACATTAAAAAGTTTTAAAATCTGAGTTTGCTTAACTTGGGGACAAAATAAGATGGTTAATAAGTTGGGAAAAATTTGCTCCACAGAATCACATAATGGCAAGAGTCTGCAAGTACATCGTAACAGCTGACATTAAAAAATGAAATAAGAAATTTTGACATATTCCAACTTACATTGGGAAAAGGTGACACAATGGTTTAACCAAAACCCATGTGCATCTTATGCAAGATTTGTATATCACACAGAAACATGTATTACAAAGTTCCTTACTTTTTAAATTCATGTTTAATTGTGCATGTATAGCCAGATCCAAGTCTCATAGACTTTAGATAATAAAAAGCATCAGCTGCAACTTGACAAAGAACATGTATCAACAAGAGTCAATGATGACAGGAATCTGGTGCGTGCATGTTCTTTAAATTGTACTGATGCAATCAAAATGGCCAGTGTGTAACTGCATCCTTTACTGCATCTAATCATAAATTCTTTCTTTTTCAGAATTTTTAATCATGTTCGTGATAAAAGGTACTGAACCTGAAAGCTTTGTAAGCCATTTTTTCTCCTTTATGCTCTATCTATATTAAGTAAAAAAGCTGTGGGAAATTAATTAGTCTCCTGAATAAAGGTTAAATCTTCTCTGGGTTACAATGATGTATTTTGAAAGTGAAAATTACAGCAAATTGATTCTCAAGATGTCTATTCTTAGAGATGTAGTTGAGCCATTTTTTTTAAATTAACATTTTCAGAACCCATTATGTCTGAAAAGTTCAGCCTACTTCAATCTGACTTTTCTGAACAAAGCATTAAAAAATATCTAAAGTACTGAAAATTGGAATTTTTTAATTAAATGCACTTCCATGTAATATCGGAATAAAATTCTTGTGATTCTTAACCAGTCACTACAATCTTTAATTACAGTGCAATTTCCAATTATTCTTAAACATTTGTAAAAACCTGACTTGAGGTATTTTTTATTGAGCCATATAAACAAATTGTAATGCTTAATCTGTTTGTTTGCTAATTATATTTTTGTTAAAAAAACAAATTTCTAAGTATTCAAATACTTTACTGAGTAGCAAAGTGCATAGATTGAATGAAAACCATTCAAAGTAATTAAAATATGTCATACAAAATGACTGCTGAAATTCTGATTTTAATGTTGATCTGTGATGCAGTTACCAGTTCTTCTAGTCTTACCTAAACTGGATAGTAAAATATCTCAATCTAGAAAAGTCATTAACCTATCCCACACTATCTCAACAACCTTTCCGCCACCTCCTTTCTAGATTGAAAATCCCAATTGCATCAGTCTTTCCTCATAATTCATTAGGGATCAGTCTCATGGCTCTTCTCATGAAATGTTTGCAACTTTGAATACGAACATACGAACAATGACAGACAGGTAAAGACCATCTGGTGCATCAAGCCTGTCCCACACAATTGCGATACCTTGTGTATCACAACACCCCACCCCACCCAAAACCATGTGATCTGCAAGAGGCATAAAAACATTAAAGACCCAGGCCAATTTGGGGAAAAAAATCTGGGAAATTCCTCTCTGACCCACGAATGTCTCCCTTGGTGGCCTGGTTGATGCACAATACCCAAGGTCTCAACCGATTTCTTTTTTAATAAGTGCTTAAAAACATATGACTTTCCCTGATTGAAGAGCAATGAAAATGTGAAATACACTGCTGCCACTTAAAAACACTTCAGATATTGGATCATTTGGTGCAGTACATTTGTGAGATTAAATGCACATTAATGCTAAAAGAAATGTAATAATGTTTTGCAATTAAACTGTGGAGAAAACTTGACCAAATAAAATCACAGGATAGCTCAGAAATTAAAGGTTCATTATCTCACATGACATAGCACATGGTGTGTTGGAAGACTGCATGAATACAGCATAGCGTTCTTTAAATAAACTCATGAACTTTATGTACTTTTGCGTTGACCGAGCACTTCTATTAAATGCAGTACTATAAAAACACAAGGCCACAGATAGATATCATCATCATCATAGGTAGTCCGTCGAAATCAAGGAAGACTTGCTTTCGCTCTTAAAGTGAGTTCTCAGGTGACTGTACAGTCCAATACAGGAATTACAGTCCCTGTCACGGGTGGAACAGACAGTCATTGAAGGAAAGGGTGGGTGGGAAGTCTCATTTGCCGCACGCTCCTTCCACTGCCAGCGCTTGTTTTCTGCATGCTCTCGGCGATGAGACTCGAGGTGCTCAGCGCCCACCTGGATGCACTTCCTCCACTTCGAGCGGTCTTTGGCCAGGGACTCCCAGGTGTCGGTGGGGATGTTGCATTTTATCAAGGAGGCTTTGAGGGTATCCTTGAAACGTTTCCTTGGCCCACCTGGGGAGCTCTGAGTAGAGCGCTTGCTTTGGGAGTCTTCAGATAGATAACTGTTCTGTTGGCAGGTGGCAACTAATCCCATAGAATTTTTATTTGTGGTCTTTAATTTTATTGCTGATCTAAATTACCTGCTTAATCCATGGCTCTGGCGTGCCATCTGTTCTCAACAGACTTCAGTCAATGGCAAGTTTAATGAAGGGTTATTTTAACAGTCTCAAGCCAGACATGTTTCACTCACATGGTCCAACCTTGTTCTCATTATGACCTTTTTTGCTTCGATTACCAATATGTGCCATAGTGCAGGGCACAAAGGTGAACAAAAGCAGCTTGTTTAAAAACAAAAAAGAAGTTACTAACGTGCTATGGAACCCTACTTTAGGACTACATCTATATGGACAGAAGGGATAAGGTCCTTGCGTTGGAACGTGTGGCATGTGATATCCCACTGATAGCACATACACATTTACAATTAGTATATATGACTCAAATCTTATATTACACACAGGTTCCTGCCTGTGAAAACCTAAAACCTCCACAATGAGTTACAAAGTCAATATGTATATACAAAACTCATAGATTTCCCATGGTGTTGCTCATAGTGAGTCAGAGACTTAACAAGAATTGCAGCCTATCAGCACTGAGGATGGCTTTGGGATTCGGATGTAGCTGGATGGGGTTTCGGGATCTAGCAATACATTGATATTTGTTCCCAGGGTCAGAAGCACTGGAAGGGGTTCCAAGAGTTCCAAGAAGACTGCAGGGAGAGGCTCTAAAACATTGGGACAGGTGCGGAGATTTGGCATTGCTGGGAGAGGGTTCCTGGAGTCATTGGGGATGGAGTTCACAAGGTCTTGGAGCTTTTAGAGCAGTTATGGGTTCAGGGAGCCTTGGGATGCTGTCTAGGGGTTTGTGAGCAATGAGGGGATGATGATTATTATTCCCATGTGAGAAATTCATAACATAAAAGCAGATTTGAGATATATTTATTCAAAGTCATAATTTCCCTGAAATAACAGTTTTGAGCTCCAATCTTCTTTAAAAAAAACAAGAAACTCTTAAATACTCATAGGATGAGGTGGCGCACCTTCATGCCTTTCCAACTCCTGTTGATGCACAGATTGACTGTTGGACATACGCGGAATGCACAGATATGATTGAAAACTCTCTTAATTATTGTGAGGTCAAAATATCCAATCAATGCCCGGATTTTTAAGATGGGCTGAAGCCTTCAAAAAAACATTAAAGAAGACATTAAAAAACACAAGGAACAATTCAACGGGTAAATTTAATCATGCTATTGTGAAATATGCATTTTTATAACCTTGTTTCAACCCCATTTTGGACAACAGAAATTTCAATTGTTCAAAAAAAAACGGCAAACATTTTCAGAAAGCATTTTGACTGGTTTCTGGGAAAACAGTGGTCAGATTGTACAATCACAGGGATTGAAGCCAAACAATCTATTAGCCATTATCAGTGGTTTCCTGGACCAAAGGTAATTGTATCCCCTGAGCACAGCAACATAATATAAAATAAATGTTTATCAGTAACATTCTTCCTTACTGTAGTAGAACGCTCAAACAGGAGAATTTCGTCCTCTCAATCAAGTGACTGAAACAGTGTATGTGAAGATGCCACCACAGCAGACTCTGTTATCATCTTAAAGGAGGAAAGAGAGGCAGAGAGGTTTAGGGAGGGAGTTCCAGAGCTTGGGGCCTAGGCAGCTGAAGGCACAGTCACCAATGGTTGAGCAGTTGTAATCAGGGACGCTCAAGAGGGCAGAATTTGAGGAGCGCAGACATCTCGGAGGATTGTGAGGCTGAAGGAGATTACAGAGATAGGGAGGGGCGAGGCCATGGCGGGATTTGTAAACAAGGATGAGAATTTTGAAATTGAGGCGTTGCTTATCCAGGAGCCAATGTCGGTCAGTGAGCACAGGGGTGATGAGTAAGTGGGACTTGGTGCAAGTTAGGACAATGGTTGCCGAATTTTGGATGACCTCAAGTTTACGTAGGGTAGAATGTGGGAGGCCAGCCAGGAGTGCGTTGGAGTAGTCAAGTCTAGAGGTAACAAAGGCATGGATGAGGGCTTCAGCAGCAGATGAGCTGAGGCATGGGCAGAGACAGGCAATGTTACGGTGGTGGAAATGCTCATTTCAGGGTCAAATATGACACCTAGGTTGCGAACAGTTTGGTTCAGCGTTAGACAGATGCTAGGGAGAGGGACGGAGTCAGTGGTTAAGGAACACAATTTGTGGCGGGCGGGGAACAAAAACAATGGCTTTGGTCTTCCCAATATTAAATTGGAGAAAATTTCTGCTTATCCAGTACTGGATGTCAGACAAGCAATCTGACAATTTAGAGACCATGGAGAGGTCGACAGAAGTAGTGGAAAGGTAGAGCTGGGTGTCGTCAGCGTATATGTGGAAACTGACTCCGTGTTTTTGGATGATGTCGCCAAGGGGCAGCATATAGATGAGAAATAGGAGGGAGCCAAGGAAAGATCCTTGGGGGACACCGGAGGTAACAATGCGGGAGAGGGAAGAGAAGTCATTGCAGGTGATTTTTATGCCTTCATACCATGCCTTCAAACAGCTCATAAGGAACCCCAGAACTGGTGAATGTCTGGGGGGCTGGGAGGGGGAGGGGGGGCTGTGAGGTGGTGGGGGGATGAGGTCACAAATTTAGTGAACATTGGGTGGGATTAGGGATGGGGTTCAATCCATGTTTTACTGCCCATTGCAGAAAAGACCACAATTCATGTTCACTTGGGAGGGAGTGAAGGAATATGGTCTGAAAGACTGCTCCTCTGCTAAAGGGCAGTAAGCTTTCTTAGCAGCAGGGTAGAACATAATATATTTTCTCAGCATTTTGGGGGAGGGGGCAAGGTCCGGCAGTTCTGCAGATTTTGAGAAGTTTTATTTTACTCGCCACTCTAAGGAAAATACCAAGTCCATACCTAGACTTTTAGCAGAAGCTGAAGTGTTCAAATAAAAGCTTAATGAAGGTATTAAAATATACAATCAATTCCATAGCTAAGTTTAATGATGTTATGGCCAAAATATAATTTTTGATTTTTAAATGTTGTTAAAATCCTTATTTTGAACATTACAAATTTCAGTTACTTGGAGAAAATGGAGGCAATTTTTTTCAGAAAGCATTTTGCGTGATTCATTTCATTCATCAACAATCCTTGATAAACAGTGAAATGCTTTTATGAAGTGGTAACAAAGGTAGTTTCAATGTTAAATGTTGATAAAGAAGCATTACCTAAATCGTGATAACTGAAAATAAAGGTTGTGGACAGCAAGTACGTGCATAGTCCACGGCGCGGCCCTGGACAATGTGGACCATTTCCCATACCTCGGGAGCCTCTTACCAACAAGAGCAGACATTGATGACGAGATTCAACACCGCCTCCAGTGTGCCAGTGCAGCCTTTGGCCGCCTGAGGAAAAGAGTGTTCAAAGACCAGGCCCTCAAATCTGCCACCAAGCTCATGGTCTACAGGGCTGTAGTAATACCTGCCCTCCTGTATGGCTCAGAGACATGGACCATGTACAGTAGACACCTCAAGTCGCTGGAGAAATACCATCAACGTTGTCTCTGCAAGATCCTACAAATCCCCTGGGAGGACAGATGCACCAATATTAGCATCCTCGACCAGGCCAACAGCCCCAGCATTGAAGCACTGACCACACTTGATCAGCTCCGCTGGGCAGGCCACATTGTCCGCATGCCAGACACGAGACTCCCAAAGCAAGCGCTCTACTCGGAACTCCTTCATGGCAAACGAGACAAAGGTGGGCAGAGGAAACGTTCCAAAGACACCCTCAAAGCCTCCCTGATAAAGTGCAACAGCCCCACCGACACCTGGGAGTCCCTGGCCAAAGACCGCCCGAAGTGGAGGAAGTGCATCCGGGAGGGCGCTGAGCACCTTGAGTCTCATCGTCGAGAGCGTGCAGAAATCAAGCTCAGGCAGCAGAAAGAGCATGCGGCAAACCTGTCCCACCCTCCCTTATCCTCAATGACTATCTGTCCCACCTGTGTCAGGGACTGTGGCTCTCGTATTGGACTGTTCAGGCACCTAAGGACTCATTCTAAGAGTGGAAGCAAGTCTTCCTCGATTCCGAGGGACTGCCTATGATGATGAGTCTTCAAGTAACAGGATATATCCAACAATGTGGAAAACTGCCCAGGTAGATCCTGTCCACAAAAAGCAGGACGGATCCAATCTAGCCCATTAACGTCCCATCAATCTCCTCTCAATTATCAGCAAAGTGCTGGAAGGGGTCGTCAACACTTACTCACCTGTTTACTGATGCCCAGTTTGGGTTCTGCCAGGACAACTCGGCTCCAGACCTCACTGCAGCCTTGGTCCAAACATGGACAAAAGAGAATTCCAGAAGTGAGGTGAGAGTGACTACCCTTGACAACAAGAGTGTGGCATCAAGAAGCCCTGTTAAACTGAGGCCAATGGGAATCAGGCGGGAAAACTCTCCACTGGCTGGAGTCACACCTAGCACAAACGAAGATGGTTGTGGTGGTTGGAGGTCAATCATCACAGTCCCAGGACATCACTGCAGGAGATCCTCAGCATAGTGTCCTCGGCCCAACCATCTTCAGCTACTTTATCAATGACCTACCCTCCATCATAAGGGCAGAAGTGGGGATATTCGCTGATGATTGCACACTGTTCAGTGCCATTCTCAATTCGCATACAACAAGACCTGGACAACATTCAGGCTTGGACTGATAAATGGCAAGTAAAATTCACACCACACAAGTGCCAGGCAATGATTATCGCCAACAAGCGAGAGTCTAACCACCACCCCTTGACATTCAATGGCATTGCCATCGCTGAATCCCCCACCATCAACATCCTGGGATTCAAGATTGAGCAGAAACTCAACTGGATCAGCCACATAAATACTGAGGCAACAAGAGCGGGTCAGAGGCTGGGTATTCTGCGGTGAGTATCTCACCTCCCGACTCCCCAAAGCCTTTCCACCATCTACAAGGCACCAGTCAGGAGTGTGATGGAATACTCTCCACTTGCCTGGATGAGTGCAACGCCAACAACACTCAAGAAGCTCAACACCATCCAGGACAAAGCAGCCCGTTTGATTGGCACCCCATCCACCACCTTAAACATTCACTCCCTCCACCACTGGCGCACTGTGGCTGCAATGTGTACCATCTACAAGATGCACTGCAGCAACTCCCTGGAACAAATTAAAAGGCAAATGTGTTAACAGTTGATATGAAAATTGTACAAGAAAAAAACACTCTAGTGTTTCAATTCAAACACAGAAAAGGAACTACTGTTCTTCATTATACTCAAAGGCAGGAAAATGAAATTTGCAAAACTGTCAAGAAATCATGTCCAAAAAATATCCTCCAAATACACGTAACAAGTCTGTCTAATTCTGGCAACTTCAAAGGTCTAAAATAGATTTACAATTTTTTTGCTCGTGTTGCAGATTTACAATGCTGCAACAAGAGAGGAAAATAGTAGTTATTTTATTATTTCATTCTACATTTAATTTTTCTTCATTAGAGAGGACTGAAAAAACTCACTGGGCTGCCGTCTCTATATTGCTGGATATCACTGTCTGCAATAGTGTCAAGTGACATGTATTACATAGAATTACATAGTATATGCAGCACAGAAAGAGGCCATTCAGGCCAGCCAGCCACTGGCACCTGGAAATCTCTGGCCTTTCGAGGGATGATGATGTTCCATCAAGCCTCCTCCCATCCTTTCTCATCTAAATCTATCAACGTAACGCTCTATTCCCTTCTCCCTCATATGCTTATGAGCCTCCCCTTAAATGCATCTATACTATTTGCTTCAACCACTCCCTATGGTTGCAAGTTCCACATTCTCACCACTCTCTGGTAACTAAGTTTCTTCTGAATTCCCTATTTGATTTTTTGGTGACTCTCTTATATTGATGGCCTCTAGTTTTGCTCGTCACTACAAGTGGAAACACTCTCTCTGTGTCCACTCTTACAAAACCTTTCATAATTTTATAGACCTCTATTAAGTCACACCTCAGCCTTCTCTTTTCAAGAGAAAAGGGAACCAGTCTGTTCATCCTTTCTGGATAGGTATAATCTCACATTTCTGCTATCACCCTGGTAAATCTTTCTCCAGTGCCTGTATATTCTTTTTATAACATGGCAATCAGATCTGCACACAGGATTCCACATGTGGTCTAACCAATGTTCAATACAAGTTTAGCATAACTCCTTTACTTTTCAATTCTACTCATCTAAAAATAAACCCTAGTGCTTGATTTGCTTTTTTATGGCCTTATTAACCTGCGTCACTACTTTGTAATTTGTGTATTTGTACTCCCAGACCCCATTTAGATTCTTATTTTCCAAGTAGTATGTGACTTCCTTATTTTTCCTCATCAAAATGTCATACCTCACAAATGTGTTGAAATTCATTTACCAATTGTACACCCATTCTGCAAGTTTATTCATATCTTCTTGTAATTTGTTGCAGTCCTCCTCAGTATTGACTGCCCCCCTCCCCCCTCAATTTGGTGTCATCGGCAAATTTAGATTCCAAAGTCGAAATCATTAATATAAATTGTTGAATAAAATATTAACCTGGACCGTTTTAATTAAGGTTTCATTTTCCCCCATCACATTTAGGGTGTAGAAAGGCTCACCAGGTCACATTGCAAAGCTGTTCAGTGATTTTTTTATTCTTGTTTTCTTCTGAGTCCAAGAGTGGGGTCTGAAGTAACAGGTAAAGTCTGCCACTTTACTGGTGCCTAATACTAGCTTTATCTCAATTAGTCTTCCATCACGCTACGTCAAATAGCACTTTTTGTTAATTTTATAATGGCAAGAGACATGGATCAATATAATGTCACCATAGCTGCTCTGCATTAAATTGCGGTCAACGATAGATGACATAATGCCATGAAACACAAAATTGTATCTCTAAAATGCAGAACATTTATTGACTTTGTAATGAGAAAGCACACAGCTCGCTCATGTGAGGCATAGGAAAGGGGATTCTGCAGAGAAATTATATTTAAAACTGTGAATTAATTATAGAGTAAATCATTTCTGTTGGAGTCCACAAGTGTGGTATTAGGACATACCAGTGTGGTGAAATGGAATCTCAATGTTTTATTCCCTTGCTGCACATATTCCTCTCAGGATCAGGCTTGAACATAAATCACTATCAGTTATTATAGGCAATCTGTTTATCCTACTTCTAACACATAATATAGGTTAAAAGTAAAATAAATAAATTGCCCCAAAGCAAACCACCATATGAGCATTTGTTAAAATCATACAGACACACAAAAAAACAAACAGAACTTCACTTTTGTAGAACAAGGCAACCCATGCTGATCAGAATCAAATCACTTGATTCCTCAAGTGGGCCTTCACATTTTCTCTTCAATTTCACTTATTTTTAATTAAAAATCTGTACACAAGCAGCAAGAGAACATGACATTCTCCCTTTATAGACCAACTTAATTGTTTTTGTTTGCAAGATCACAGAAACAATATTCTCCCATGCAAACCCACCTGAATTGTTTCAAGACTGAAAAAAACTACCTGAAAAATTCAACTATTCAGCACATTAAATGAGAAGTTACACTTTGGCATCCTCCAATAACTATAGATCAGTATACCTACGACTAATCCTGGCTTTGTTCCTGGAATCCACTGTAAATGACAAGCTCTCACAAGATAACAATCAGAGCCAAGCTGTTATACACTCACCAATATAGCCCGAAGTGGAGGAAGAGCATCTGAGAGGGCGCTGAGCACCTCGAGTCTCATTGCCGAGGGCATGCAGAAAACAAGCGCAAGCAACGGAAGGAGCCTGCAGTAAACCAGACTCCCCACCTACTCTTTCCTCCAACGACAGTCTGTCCCACCCATATGGACTGTACAGTCACCTGTGAACTCACTTTGAGTAGAAGCAAGTCTTCCTCGATTTTGAGGGACTGCCTATGATGATATGATGAATATAGCTTCCATCTTTTCTCTCATTAAAATAACTTAAATTCTGAGATTCTCTGTTCATAACTTAGAATTTACAGCACAGAAACAGGGCATTCTGCCCAACTGGTCTACACCAGTGTTAATGCTTCACACGAGCCTCTTGCTGCCTTATTTCATCTCACCCTATCAACATATCC
This sequence comes from Pristiophorus japonicus, assembly GCF_044704955.1. Lineage (NCBI taxonomy): Eukaryota > Metazoa > Chordata > Chondrichthyes > Pristiophoridae > Pristiophorus > Pristiophorus japonicus. The sequence goes on along the minus strand of NC_091991.1, from coordinate 135,260,851 downwards.
TTCTCTTCTTTTCTCCCTATGAACTTAAATTAATAAATTACTCATCTCTGAACCACCTACAATGCATCAATGTCATTTTGACGGTTGCGTGGTCACAGTTTTGCTGTAAATACATACGTAAAGAATATAAATGGAATTCTGTTAATCTTTTCAATTTCAACTATTTGGTTGTGGTAAACTCAACCACATTTCAACTTTCATCTCATGCTGATGTTTATTTGTATATAGTTGCAATAACTAAATATCTTAATTCTCGGCTAAAAAATGTTCATACCAACTCTTCCAAGTGACATCTTTGCAAACATCTAGATTACTATGTACAAATGCTTTGTGGATAAATGCCGGAAGTCCAGTCCTCTTCCATGAGATTATTACCTTGCTCCTGAGTTTTTTTTGTAAAAAGTTCTTTCGGTGGTAAAAAAATGCAATGCATCTAAATATTTATGAATTCCAACTATGAAGCTATTGACATTATCACAAAAGTTAATAAAATGGTAACAGATTACAAATGAGCTAAAAAGAGTATTTTCATGTGTCAACTACCTCTCATCACATCAAAAAACTCATTTACACAGATTCAGAACTTCAATTTTCTGGACAAAAATACTGAACTTACATTCGACCTTACTAAACAGCTGAAGCGGTGACTGTTATATAGGCAGATGTGGGAACCGTTCTGTACCCCAGCAATGAATAATGAAATGATCAGTTTATCTGTTTTTTGTGTAGAATGTTGGCGAGGACACTGGGAGAACACCCTGCTCTTCTTTGAAAAGTCCCTGGGATCTTAAACATTCACTTGAACCATTGTTAAAGACAGACAGAGCATTTGTTTAACACCTCATCCAAAAGATAAGACAGGACAGCAAAGAAAATCAGCAGTGGAATATACAAATTCCAACAGTGAATCTCGCAAGAAAGAATGCAAATCACATTTTACATATTAAAAACAAATTTCAAAACATGTTCAACATAGTAAAAGTCCATGCTTTATTTTTTTTTAAATCATAAAGTTTAATCTTTTCCATCGTCGTGTCAATGGCACCCATAGGATATGAGAAATTGTCTATGACACTATATAAATGTCACAAAAGCCAAGCGCCTACCACACTGGTTGCTTAAATATTAATTGCATAAAACAGTAACGAATCACTATTAACTGAAAGATGCCAATTGGCTCATTTACTACTAAATTAAGAAATGTACGAATAAACAACCAGCAAGCAACAAACAGGAAAGTTATTCATCAAGATCTGACAAGCAGCCAAAAAAAGCGAGCAACTACCGAGTAGTAGATGAGGAACAACAATACCTCAAAATATGTTTTGGAAATGTTTTCAGCCACCGTCTTGCGTATTCAGTTATACAATGATAGAGGACTAAAAATAATGTTTCAAACTCAATAAACGTAGAAAAAGATGCCAAAATTCAGATGGAAATCTTAAAAGCAATCTTCATAAAGTTACCTTTTCTATGTTTGAAATCTGCAACCATGTCTCCCTCCATATGCCTGTTCTTCTCTCAGGAGCCTTGAGATTGAGTTTCAATGAGTTTTGCATTGTGCTGCCTTCTGCTCAGTTTTCTCACCCTTCTCTTAGCCTTAGAATTGTGCTCCATCATGCAAGCACAACCTGCGACCCCGAAGTTAGCACATGAATGTTTAGGCTCTATTTTTATCTGGCAGCTTCTTTTGAATTGTTTCATGCCACCTTATTAATTTTCTTATGTATTAATTTCATCATATTTTTTGATTTATAATTTCTGGCCATTTTATCCACCTTGTGATGGGGGATTGGCCAAGGCAAGTTCTGCACTATTTGGCCTGATTTCTAGATGTGCTTCAACATAGGAGCAAGCCACAGTGCCCTACCAACCAAAGGGCACCTTAAGAAGATATTTAGTACTTCAAGATGCCACCAAATAACTAATAGATCCTGATTCAGTGTATCTATAGAATATGTCGAATTATCTGAGCTATGTGATTGGACATATGATGCCTCTGACCTCTCTCCTCCCTCCCCACCCCCACCAAGGCCCACGTATTTCCACTTTGGCAGCATTTTCCATATCTTCTTTACTTCATGATTTATGCTGGTATTATAGATTTCCTCTGTATTTATTGGTTCATTAGCACTTAGGCGGAGGACATAACAAATCTTCCTCCAACTGGCACATGCCCCATAGATGCTTTGCCCATGTTTATGATGGGGGTGGGGAAGGAGGGACCGCCCTTTGCTATAACATCACTAGCACCATGTGTCATTTTATAGACATTTGTATCAAATGCTGTTGATACAATAGTGTAATCTACAAGTGCTCTGAATCATAAACTGTTAACTCCCAAGAAAGGCGCAGCAGCACAGAGTTATGGTGCTACTATGATCAACGACACATGATGTAGTTGGAATTCTCCAAAGCTTTCAGTTCCCAATCAGACGCATAGCTGAGGAAGTGTTGAATTTGACTCAAGGAAGGCGGGAAAAAATAAGAGTGAATGTCACCCCAGGGTTGCTCTCAACCGCTCCCAGCTACCACTCCACGTCCCAAGAGTGCCTGTCAAAAGAGCCAGTCACCTGCTCTCTTGTTTACAGCAACTTACCCTCAAATTTAAATGCCTTAATAAACTAAAGAGACACAAGACTAAATATTTCCCTTACCTCTATTAGCTTCCGTTCATATGTGTTAGCCAGCTCATCATTATCGACCACAGGTTTAGGTTCCGGGATCATAAGATCTGCATCACCACCCCGCAGGTTTGGAAGAACTAAATGAGACCAGATAAGTAAGACAAATTTAAAATCATGCAGCTATTTGTATTATTTGGTGCAAAGAAGTTTATAGTTTGTTATGATGAAATACTATTACACATTCAAACATCATTCCAATAACCAAGATTATGACTATACCTTTAACCACTATCCTTTAAGCACAAGATTATTTTTAAAACTCGAAACAATTGGCTTAGCTTTTTTTCCTGTGATGCAACATTGAAAAGTAAGCTATGCTACATTTCAATGACACGCGCACGAAAAGCCATACACGATTAGAAAAAATGAATTAAGTTTGATGTTGCTAATAACAGATCACTATCGGTGGGAAAATTGGAAACATACAAAACAAAAACACAGAAAAGATCCAAACACAAATATTTATTTGCATCATTTACAATGTGGCGAGTGGGTATTCAGTACAGGTTGAACCTTGGGACCTGGCCTGTGCCGGAGGAGGGATTTTGCCGGATGAGGGGAGGTCATTGGCCCAAGGGGGGGCGGGAGGAGGTCGCCCGAGGTGTTCTAGGTTGAAAGGGCTTCTGCTACTGCTGATTACTTTCTTTCGAGTAAATGTGTGCATTTTCTGTTCCGGTGAATGATTTAATTAAATCATAAAGGAAAGATATCACCGTTGTACCTAAAAAGGGAATGGGAAACCTGGGGGGGGGTGGGTCGGAGTTCTGCGCAAGTGCCACCTGGCAGCCGGGAACGATGCCGGATGAGGGAGTCCCAGATAAGAGAGGTTTAACCTGTATTGCTCACATTTCAAGGGCCCGGATTTTGCGGTGTGCTTTCTGAAAGGCCCCGAAAGTTCCGTGTTTGTGCATGCGCGAATGTTCGCCTTGACAGATTCACCGCAACGACTCAAAAATCACTTTCACTGGTGCAGAGTTGGGCTATTTGCCCAACTACTGCCCAGCAAATGCTGAAGAAACCCTTATGTCTGGTAAAAGCAGGCATAGGGCCTGCTTTCACCCACATAAGAGTTAATATAAATCTTAAATTCAAAATTTTAAAATAAAAAAATCATGCCGTTAATATTAGTTTATGTAAATTTTAGCCGAGATTAAAATGTTTAAAATTATTTCAAAAAATTTAATTTTTATTGTATATAATTTTTTGAAAGGACTTTTAATTAAATTTGAAAATGGGAACATTTATTTTTATTCCAATTGGATAAATTATTTGGGGATTTCTCATATGCTTATGGGGATTCCATTCATAAATGGAATCTCATAACCGTATTAGGAATCCTCCTTTCTGATTGGACAATCTGGCACGTGACCCCAGGGACACTTCTGAACTGCCTGCAGGCCCAGGACCCTAAGTGTCCAAAGCCTGGGAGCCTGAAGGTAAGTGTGGATATTTTTAGCGGGGTCGAAGGCATATTTCAGAAGAATATTTTGAATTTACCCACTTTTCAATCATTTTGTAGTTTGATACCAGTTGATAATCATTCAAGTCCTAATGGACCCAAACCCAGTGCATTGCCTTCAAGGTCGCTCACTGGCAAGCTTGTGCCTGATTGTATGCAGTCAGATTTTGTGGTGTGCTTCAACATGTAAGCAAACCACAGAGCCCTCCCAATCTAAGGGCACCTCAAAAAGATATTTAGTACTTCAAGGTGCCACCAAATGACTAATAGATCCTGATTCAGTGTATCTGGAGGAAGTGTTGAATTATGTGAACTGTGTTCAGTTCAAATAACTGAGATAACTGAGGGTTGATCTAATAGCCATTACAGAGACGTGGTTGCAATGTGACCAAGGTTGGGAACTAAATGTTTCAGGATACTTGACGTTTTGAAAAGACAGGCAGAATGGAAAAGGAGGGGCGGGGGGGGGGGGGGAGGGGGCTGCCTTGATACTAAAGGATTACATAAGGACAGGAGAAAGAAAGGATCTCGGCTCAAGAAGTAGAATCAGTCTGGGTGGTGATAAGGAATAACAAGGGACAGGAAACACTGATGGGAGTAGTATATAGGCTCCCTAACAATAGCTATACCGTTGGATAGAATATTAATCAAGACATAGTAGGAGCTTGTCACAAAGGTAATGCAATAATCGTGAGGGACTTTAATCTTCATATAGACTGGACAAATCAAATTGGCAAAGGTAGTCTGGAGGACAAGTTCGTGGAATACATTTGGGGCAGTTTCCGAGAACAATATGTCATGGAACCAACCAGGGAACAGACTATTTTAGATCTTGTATTGTGTAATGAGACAGGGCTAATTAGCACTCTCATAGTAAAGGATCCTCTGGGGCAGAGTAATCATAATATGATAAAATTTCACATTAACTTTGACAGTGACTTGTCCAAGTCTAAAACTAGAGTCTTAAACTTAAATAAAGCCAATTACATAGGTACGAGGGGCAAGTTGGCCAAGGTAGATTAGAAAAATAGCTTAAAAGGTATGGCCCGTAGATAAACAGTGGCTAGCATTTAAATAAATATTTCATAATTCTTAACAAAAATACATTCAATTGAGAAACAAAAACTCCACAAGAAAAGTGATCTATCCATGGCTAACTAAAGAAGATAAGGATAGCATTAGATTGAAAGGAGAAGCTTATAATGTGGTGAAGAATAGTAGTAAGCCTGAGGATTGGGAGAGTTTCAGAAACCAGCCCAAAAATTGATAAAAAGGGGAAAAAATAGAATGAGAGAAAACTAGCAAGAAATAAAAAATAGATTGGAAGAGCTTCTACAAGTATGTAAAAAGGAAGAGTATAGCAAAAGTAAACATTGGTAACTAAGAGACTGAGACTGGAGAAATTATTTTGGGGAATAAGGAAATGGCAGAAATGTTGAACAAATATTTTCTATCTGTCTGCACAGTAGAAGGCACAAAAAGCATACCAAAAATGGTGTGGAAGCAAGTGTCTAATGAGGGCGAGGAATGTAACGTAATGAATATAAGTAGAGAAAAAGTACTATTGAAACTAATGGGAATAAAAGCCGACAAATCACCTGGACCTGATGGCCTACATCCTCGGGTGGCTGCAGAGATAGTGGATGCACTGATTTTGATCTACCCAAAGTCCCTAGATTCTAGAACGGCCCAAGTGGATTGGAAGGTAGCAAATATAACCACGCTATTCAACAAAGGAGGGAGAGAGAAAACAGGGAACGACAGGTCAGTTAGCCTGACATCAGTCGTCAGTAAATGCTGGAATCCATTGTTAAGAAAATGGTATCAGGTTACTTAGAAAATCAGAACATGAATAGGCAGAATCAACATGGTTTTATGAAAGGGAAATCGTGTTTGACAAATATATTAGAGTTTTTTGATGATGTAACTAGCAGGGAAGATAAAGGAGAACCAGTGGATGTCGTATATTTGGATTTCCAAAAGGCATTCGATAAGGTGCCACAAAATAGGTTATTACACAAGATAAGGGTTCATGAGGTTGGAGGTAATATAGTATCATGGGTAGAGGATTGGATAATGGACAGAAAACAGAGAGTAGGGATGAACGGTCTTTTTCAAGTTGGCAGGCTGTAACTAGTAGGGTGCCACAAGGATCAGTGCTGGGGCCTCAGCTATTTACAATCTATATTAATGACTTGGATGAAGGGACCGACTGTAATGTATCCAAGTTTGCTGACAATACAAAGCTAGGTGGGACAGGAAGCTGTGAGGAGAACATAAAGAATCTGAAAAGGGATATAGATAGACTAAGTGAGTGGGCAGTAAGGTGACAGATGGAATATAATGTAGGGAAATGTGAGGTTATTCATTTGGTAGGAAGAATAGAAAAACAGAATATGTTTTTAAATGGTGAGAAACTTTTAAATGTTGGTGTTCAGAGAGATTTGGGTGTTCTCGTGCAAGAAACACAGAAAGGTCACATGCAGGTACAGCAAGCAATAAGAAAGGCAAATGGCATGTTGTCCTTTATTGTCTTGGTAAGACCACACCTAGAGTAATGTGCACAGTTTTGGTCTCCTTATCGAAGGAAGGATATACTTGCCTTGGAGGCGGTGCAATGAAGGTTCACTAAATTGATTCCTGGGATGAGATGGTTGTCCTGTGATGAGAGATTGTGTAGAATGGGCCTATACTCTCTGGAGTTTAGAAGAATGAGAGGTGTTCTCATTGAAACATACAAGATTCTGAAGTGGACTGACAGAGTAATTGCTGAGAGGTTGTTTCCCCTGGCTGGAGTGTCTAGAACTAGGGGGTATAGTCTCAGAATAAGGGGCAGACCATTTATGACCAAGATGAAGAGGAATTTCTTAACTCAGAGGGTTGTGAATCTTTGGAATTCTTTGCCCAAGGGCTATGGATGCTGAGTCCTTGAATATATTCAAAGCTGAGATCGATACATTTTTGGACTGAAGGGGAATCAAGGGATATGGAGATTGGTGGAAAAGTGGAGTTGAAGTCAATGATCAGCCCTCATCTTACTGAATGGCGGAGCAGGCTCGAGGTGCCATATGGCTTACCCGTGCTCCTATTTCTTATGTTCTTATGTGTTAATTGGCTTAAAGCAATATTTCACACACTGCCTCACTCAAATGATATGCAAGTAATAACATAAGATTTAAAGGTTTAAATTCCCAAGCTTAGCACATAAAATTAATAAAATAATCTTCCATTTAACAACTTGCATTTATATAGTGCCTTTAACATAGTGAAACATCCCAAGGCACTTCACATAAGTATTATGTGAGAAAAGATTTGACACCAAGCCACATAAGTAGAAATTAGCACAGGTGACCAAAAGCTTAGTCAAAGGGTTATGTTTTAAGGAGCGTCTAGAAAGAGGAAAGAGAGGTAGAGAGGCAGAGAGATTTAGGCAGGCAGTTCCAGAGCTTAGGGCCAAGGCAACAGAAGGCTCGGCCACCAATGGTTCAGCGATTATAATCAGGGATGCTCAAGAGGGCAGAATTAGAGGAGCGCAGACATCTCCGGGGTTTGTGGGGCTGGAGGAGATTACAGAGATAGGGAGGGGTGAGGCCATGGTGCGATTTGTAAATAAGAAATAGAATTTTGCAATTGAGGCGTTGCTTAACCGGAAAACAATGTCGGTCAATGAGCACAGGGGTGATGGGTGAGCAAGTTAAGACATGGGCAGCTGAGTTTTGGATCACCTATAATTTACGTAGGCTAGAATGTGGGAGGCCAGCCAAGTGTGCATTGGAATAGTCAAATCTCGAGGTAACAAAAGCATGGATGAGGACTTCAGCAGCAGATGAGTTGAGGCAAGGACGGAGACGGGCGATGTTACGGAGGTGGAAATAGGCGGTTATGCTGCGGATATTTGGTTGAAAGCTCATTTCAGGGTCAAATATGACACCTAGGTTGCGAACAGTCTGGTTCAGCCTTAGACAAAAGTTGGGGAGAGGGATGGAGTCAGTGGCGAGGGAACAGAGTTTGTGGCGGGGACCGGAAAAAATGGCTTCGGTCTTCCCAATATTCAATTGGGAGAAACTTTCTGCTCATCCAGAACTGGATGTCAGACAAGCAGTCTGACAATTTAGAGATCGTGGAGGGGTCGAAAGAAGTGGTCGTGAGGTAGAGCTGCGTGTCATCAGAGTACATGTGGAAACTGACGCTGTGTTTTCAGATGATGTCGTCAAGGGGCCATTCATTGTTCAAATGTCCGATAGTGAAATCTGCAGATATTTTCTCAAAATATAATTTAACATTAAATAGGTATGACAAGACTGCAGTTGGCAATCAGATGAAAAGGTTATGATTAAAAATAACATTTAATTTGTTGTCACAAATTCTCTTGTGGAACTGTACGAACAGCATTTGTATAAGTCTGTATCTGTATTTTTTGCGCAAACAATATTATGTAGGAATTCATTCTGTTTTTAACCAGTTATTCTCTCAACTCCAAATATCAGAGTGCTCCATGTCCTTGTGGTCCCATGACATTCACACAAGAGAATGAACAATACAAGAACATAAGAAATAGGAGCAGGAGCAGGCCACACGGGGCCCTGAACCTGCTCCGTCATTCAATAAGATCATGGCTGATCTTCTAACTCATTCCACTTTTCTACCCTATCTCCATATCCCTGGATTTCTTTAGTGTCCAATATCACAAGTTAATTAGGAAATAACGTACTCTATTTTGGAATAATTAAACAAGATTGAAGGGAAAGTATAATGTAGGGTCTGTGCATCAATCTATTATTCCCCCTTCTGTATGACACAGGTTCCACAGAAATCTTTTTATATTGAACTATTACCACTGAGTACCCTATTCGCTAAAAATGAGTCTTTCCAGCAGCCAGCCTTGGGGGGTTATTTTGGCCAAAGGGTGAAAACAGATGCAAAATGGATGGCGTGCTAATAAGAAACACTTGAAAGACTGGACATAGCACGCAATTTTCGTCCTAATTGATGATTATCGTGATTTAAATGTAGCTGCAGATGCTGAAACCGACAGCTGCAGGTTCAGCACTGATTTGACGCAATTTTCCTGGAGCTGTACATGTAGCCTGCACTCACCCACTTCCACTGATGGAGAAGCCAATGTGGAAGGATGTCTCCAAGAACAAGAGAGAGGGCACTAAGGTTCACTGGTGCAACACTGGAGGCAGAAGTAGAGAGGAGAAGGAATGTCCTCCACCGGCAGGGTGGAAGGAGGACAGAGGCAGTTGATGCCGCGCATGCAGGAGGAGATCGCCAGGGAGGTCACGGTCTATCGTGTCCGCGCCGGCCGACAAAGAGCTATCCAGCCTAATCCCACTTTCCAGCTCTTGGTCCGTAGCCTTGCAAGTTACAGCACTTCAAGTGCATATCCAAGTACTTTTTAAATGTGGTGAGGGTTTCTGCCTCCACCACTCTTTCAGGCAGTGAGTTCCAGACCCCCACCACCCTCTGGGTGAAAAAATTCCCCCTCAAATCCCCTCTAAACCGCCTACCAATTACTTTAAATCTATGCCCCTTGGTTGCTGACCCCTTTGCTAAGGGAAATAGGTCCTTCCTATCCGCTCTATCTAGCCCCTCATAATTTTATGGACGTGCTTATTTGTACTGCCAAAGTGGCCGCCATGCTCCACCCTTTGTCGATGATTGGTCCCCTTGGAGGATAAGCCACAGCTGAAGAGTCACTGGAATGTGTAACCAGACCCGCTCAACCCAAGGTCTCAATGACTTTGCAAATTGTAACTCAATTCAATTTGACTTCCTGAAGCAACAGAGCTCCCGAGAAGACAGCAATGGCCAGCCAAAGTACATCCCTCCCCCAGCCAAAGTACATCCCACCCCCAACCAAAATGCTTTACCCCAATCCAAGTGCATCCTTCTCCCACCCCACCCCAGCCTAGATGGGGCAGGTATTGTGTACGGATTGTTAACAGGTTTATTGGGTATGAAGTGAATAGTGACAGTGTCGTGACTTCTGGATATCATCCACTTCAACAAAGTCCCTTGTAGGGGGTTGGAAGAACATGATCCGTCTTCGCCCACCCCCCCACCTGTTTCTCTCCCACCCCCAAATCCGTGTCTCTCTCTCTCCCCCCAGCCTCTCTCTCTCCCACCCCCCCCCATCACACTCTCCCCCCAGCCTCTCTCTCTTTCCCCCACATTCTCCTCCCCTCTTCTCTTCTCCCCACCCTCCACAAGCTCTCTCTCCTCCCCCCAGCCTCTCTCTCTCACATTCTCCTCCCCTCTTCTCTTCTCCCCGCCCTCCACAAGCTCTCTCTCCTCCCCCCAGCCTCTCTCTCTCTCTCACATTCTCCTCCCCTCTTCTCTTCTCCCCACCCTCCACAAGCTCTCTCTCCTCCCCCCAGCCTCTCTCTCTCTCTCACATTCTCCTCCCCTCTTCTCTTCTCCCCGCCCTCCACAAGCTCTCTCTCCTCCCCCCAGCCTCTCTCTCTCACATTCTCCTCCCCTCTTCTCTTCTCCCCGCCCTCCACAAGCTCTCTCTCCTCCCCCCAGCCTCTCTCTCTCTCTCACATTCTCCTCCCCTCTTCTCTTCTCCCCGCCCTCCACAAGCTCTCTCTCTCCCCCCAGCCTCTCTCTCTCTCTCACATTCTCCTCCCCTCTTCTCTTCTCCCCACCCTCCACAAGCTTTCTCTCCTCCCCCCAGCCTCTCTCTTTCTCTCTCACATTCTCCTCCCCTCTTCTCCCCGCCCTCCACAAGCTCTCTCTCTCCCCCCAGCCTCTCTCTCTCTCTCTCTCTCTCTCGCCCCAGGCCGGCCACACTCAGCCCCACACCAGCATGGGGGAAGAGACTCAGAGCCTCAGGTCCTGCTTCTCGGCACCATGTGGAGGGAATCAGTCGGGCGGGGGGGAGGGGGGCGGTGATTGACAGGGGCGCGGCTTGTCGCACATCTGTCAAAATAAGTGCAGTACGAGCATGGGGGGGCGGGGCTTGACAGACACCTGTTCCAAATAAAACAACTCCAGCCTATCCAATCTTTTCCTCATAGCTAAAATTCTCCAGTCCAGCCAACATTCTCATAAATCTCCTCTGTACCCTCTCCAGTGCAATCATATCCTTTTTTGTAATGTGGTGACCAGAACTACATGCAGTACTCTAGCTGTGGCCTAACCAGTGTTTTATACAGTTCAAGCATAACCCCCCTGCTCTTGTATTCTATGCTTCGTCTAATAAAGGCAAGTATTCCGTAATTCTTAACCACATCCACCTGGCCTGCTACCTTCAGGGATCTGTGGACAGGTCCCTTTGTTCCTCTACACTTCTCAGTGTCCTACCATTTAATGTGTATTCCCTTGCCTTGTTAGACCTCCCCAAATGCATTAGCTCACACTTCTCAGGATTGAATTCCATTTGCCAGTGCTCTGCCCACCTGACCAGTTCATTGATATCTTCTTACAGTCTACAGCTTTCTACTTCATTATCAACCACACAGCCAATTTTTGTATTGTCTGCAAACGTATTAATCATACCACCTACATTTAAGTCTAAATCATTGATATATTCCACAAAAGCAAGGGACCCAGTACTGAGCCCTGCGGAATCCCACTGGAAACAGCCTTCCTGTCATAAAAACACCTGTCACCAATTACCCTTTGCTTCCTGCCTCTGAGCCAATTTTGGATCCACTTTGACTTGGATCCCATGGGCTTTTACTTTTGTGACCAGGTTGCCATGTGAGACCTTATCAAAAACCTTGCTAAAATCCATACACACATCAAATGCACTACCCTCATCAACCCTCCTTGTTGCCTCCTCAAAAAATGTAATCAAGTTAGTCAGACATGACCTTCTCTTAACAAATCCCTGCTGACTGTCCTGAGTAATCCGTGTCTTTCTAAATGAAGATTTATCCTGTCCCTAAGAATTTTTTCTGCTAATTTTCCCACTACCAAGGTTAGGCTGACTGGTCTCTAATTGCTTGGTCTATCCCTTTCTCCCTTTTTAAACAAGGGTACAACATTAGCAGTCCTCTGGCACCACACCTTTAGCCAGAGAGGATTGGAAAATGATGGTCAGAGCCTCTGCTATTTCTTTATTTGCTTCTCTTAACAGCCTGGGATACATTTAAGAACATAAGAAATAGGAGCAGGAGTAGGCCATTTGGCCCCTCGAGCCTGCTCCGGCATTTAATGGCTGATTTGATCTTGGGCTCAGCTCCACTTCCCTGTCCACTCCCCATAACCCTTCACTCCCTTATCCCTCAAAAATCTGTCTATCTCCACCTTAAATATATTCGATGACCCAGCTTCCACAGCTCTCTGGGGCAGTGAATTTCACAGATTTATGACCCTCTGAGAGAAGAAATTCCTCCTCATCTCAGTTCTAAATGGGCAACCCCTTATTCTGAAATTATGCCCCTAGTTCTAGATTCTCCCATGAGAGGAAACATCCTCTCTGCATCTACCTTGTTGAGCCCCCTCAGTATCTTATATGTTTTAATAAGATCACCTCTCATTCTTCTGAACTCCGATGAGTATAGGCTCAACCTGCTCAACCTTTCTTCATAAGTCAACCCCTTCATCTCAGGAATCAATCTAGTGAACTTTCTTTGAACTGCCTCCAATGCAAGTATATCCCTCCTTAAATAAAGAGACCCAAACTGTACACAGTACTCCAGGTGTAGCCTCACCAATACTATGTACAGTTGTGGCAGGACTTCCCTGCTTTTATACTCTATCCCCTTTGCAATAAAGGCCAACATTATAGTTGCCTTCCTGATTACTTGCTGTACCTGCATACTCATTTTTTGTGTTTCATGCGCAAGGACCCCCAGGTTCCTCTGTACCATAGCATTTTGTAATTTCTCTCCATTTAAATAATAATTTGCTTTTTTATTTTTCCTGCCAAAGTGGGTAACCTCACACTTTCCCATGTTATACTCCATCTGCCAAATGTTTGCCCACTCACTTAGCCTGTCTATATCCCTTTGCAGATTTTTTGTGCCCTCCTCACAACTTTCCCACCCATCTTTGTACCATCAGCAAACTTGACTGTATTACATTCATCCAAGCCTGGGGATTTATCCACTTTCAAGGCTGCTAAACCCCTTAATACTTCCTCTCTCACTATATTTATTTCATCTAATATTTCACACTCCTCCTCCCTGATTGCAATGTCTGCATCGCCCGTCTTTTGTGGCCCTCTTTGGCTGTGGGTCATGTGACTGTAGGATTAGTGCTATCTGACGTGCTACCCTGGCTGGATAGGGCCTCCTGCTAAGAGCCCTCCTCGTCCTCCTGTCTCACTCTTCTGCAGCAGCTGATACTGCTCTGCTTGGCCTCAGTGCCTCCGCCCATTCATCATGCAGTGCAATGGCGACCCCTAGTAAGATGCCCATGACCTTTATTCTTGTGACTCCTGTAAGGTGTCCAATAAGATAAGAGTAGCACAAGACGCACTTTATTTTGGTGAAGTCCTGCGAGTATATCCAGGAAAAATGTTGCTAGAGTGTTGATAAGTATGAAAAAGTGTCCTAGAAAATCTCCCAATGTGTTTCAAAATTCCTCTTCAAATGCAGTGTAGTCAGTCAATCTCAATCAGCAAATGAACAGTGAAAGCTGAACATGGCTTTAAATAGCACTCAAAATCCCCAGCAACTTCTTTACTCCTATTCAGCTGGTTGCTATTAACAGAGGTCATTAAATGAAGCGACACCCACCAAAATGGTGTGCAGCCTGTTATATGTTCGCTAGTAGGCAATTTAATTGTCAATGAGCCCCTTATTAATCCTACAGGCAGCTGTTCCTGATGCACACGACAACTCCTTTACCAAGATGCCGTCTTGCACTAAACATGGGATAAACCAGCACTGTAGCTTAAGACTCCACCATGACCACCTTGGAGGCTCTTTAGCGCCCAAAGTATTTGGCGAAAAGCACCCCTTACTGTCCTGAAGTGTTGCATGTAATGTGTAGCTGGCTGTGTAAAGTCTTTGCTTCAGGAACCTGGCAGCACGAGCACGGATCGCAAGCAACATAAACTCACCTTTTGGGGAAGAGGATCTCAGGGCTAGAGAACATAACATTCCTAAAAAACATTGCTCTCTCTTTCATTCAAAGGAAATAAGTAAATAGTGAGGAAAAACTTTACTGTAACTATTTCATTAAAATATAAGCATCAAAACGCTACATTTTACAGGCTAATTATTCTCTTCACATAAAGCATGATTGCTAGCTGTCCACTGAGCTGATAAGTCCTTACACCACAACTTTCGTACTCTAAATCTGATGACAGTGTGTGGAATCAGCATTGCGATGTCAAACTTAGCAATCAACTGATTGCCTTTAACAGTTTACTCTGATCTAAATACTCAAAGTGAAGGAATAAGTACAATACTGAGTATTCACTGTAAAAGAAATGAGATCAGTGCAAGCCTGATGAGTAACTTCAAGGTCAAATTGTAGATGCTTGGTTTCAGTGGTTCCATTTTATATGCTTGGGGCAAGTTACCGTAGCTGCCATAATGAGCTCCATAGCTCCAGCTTTCCAACTTTGGGTCACCGGCAGGTTAACAAGCAATTGCAGTGAAGAAAGTCAGTGATTACAAAAGTACGCAAGATTAAGACATACCTTATTAAAAAGACTAAGATTTCCACTTGTTTTCGTTTTAATTTAAAGCATAAACAAGAAAAAGGTTTGGGTCCAGCAAGCCTGTACCTGTTATATATAATGTCCGATAGACGGAATCACCATAAATATGAATGGGAATACAGGTACCCCCAAAAACACAGAAACACTGAAAATAACAAAAAAACTCACATATTTCAAATGAATAAAAATGGAAATTAATTATTGAAAAACAAATTTACATATTTTAAATGGTCTAAAAATAAGCTTACCTTATTTTAAATGTTTACATTTTTTTTTAAATGTATTTTTCAGTCTTGCGCTGATAAAAGCTTGCTTTTCTCAGTCGTAATAATTTAAAGGCCATTTGCTGGGCAGAAGTTGGGCAAATAGCCCCGCGGAGGCCCTTTTCTTGTGGATGCGGACAGATCGCAAGTTCCGGGTTTAGGCGCATGCGCTTTGCAGACTAAACCCGAAGGTTGCGGGGTCCCTAAGGGCACGGGTGCACATCGTACGTGCCCGCGGGGGCCGCAAATTCAAGCCCATCATCTCTGAGTGGTAGATCTATGGACAGGCTCATCGGGGAGGTGGTTACAGTAAATTAGATCGATTTCATCCAGAAAATAATATTTTTGGCTACAGTATATGAGTAATTTGGGGCATGACTTATGATAAGTATAGCATGCTCGAGAAGAACAGGTGACTCTGGAGTTAAGGTTCCCAAAGCTTTCTATCACTGGGAATTTTCCTCAACTCATATCTCAGGTTGTTGTAGACTAATTGACAGAGATTGATTGCCATGATTAGTCAACACCTCCTTTTATCCTTGTATAGTATGACTATTAGGATGGTAAAAGGCAAACTAGATAGACTTTGGTCTTTTTCATCAAGGAGTTTCTATGTAATGTATTATCATTAAAGAAATGAAGACTCAAAGTAGACATGTTCCGTATTTTGAGTCTCTCTTCATAGCCTATATATTTTGTAAGTCCTGGAATCATCATCATTATTCAGTTGAGAAGCTTTCTCCAATGCAACAACGTTCTTTTAAAAAGCTGTTTAAAATTGTGCACAATATTCAAACCATAGCTGCCCTAGTAATCTTTCCATGATGAGATTAACTGACTTGTTTCAATTTACGATCAAATGTGCTCATGATGCATCCAAGTACTTGATTAACTTTGTGATTAACAGCTTCACTATTCTAGATTCTTGGGTCTATTTTAGTTCCTTTTTATTAAGGAGGCTTAAAATAAATGGTGTCACGATATTTACTGTAATTCATTCAAGTAAGTTTGCCATTAGTGTAAAACTTACAAATTAATCAAGTTGACAGTCAATCACTCATTTAGTCTAAATTAAAGTAGTAAGTACTGTATGCAAAAATGAAAATCAACTTTTTAACAAAACTTAGAAAATATAACTATTAACCACCTTTCTTTGGAAATAATTTTTAAAATTAAAAGCAAAATTGAAATCAACCACATTATCTATGATCAGGGTAGGATTTGTATACTGCTGGTCAAAATGGATAGCTGCATCACAGACGGCATCAGATACTGTATATTTAAGCGCATCAAATCTGATTACACAAGATTCATTCAGTAGTTTTCTGCAAAAGAAGATGATCATACAATTAATTTAATTGTACTTAGTTCAAGAAGTTATCAGGGATTTTATCCAGCTCCCTATTTAAAATTGAAGAGTATTGCTTCAGTTTCGAGTCAAGTGCACTAAACCACTTCTCAGCTGCCAAGATGATTATTGTTGTTTTAGAAACACCAGATTTTTCCCTTGAAATTCATCTTAATTGATGAACATTCCAATTAAACAGTATAGATTCTGCACTAATATTTAAAACATATCTCCAATTCAACAATACTGCAGGTTAAAAGGTTCCTTATTAAAGTTAATGTTTAGAAAATCAAAATCTAAAATTTGCTGAAACATGTTGTCACCCCCTCCTTTTCACATTTACTGAATAATCTGCAACTTGTTACAACTCAGGGCAAGGGTGTAATACATATTACAGAAGATGAATTTATTCAGGATTTTAAACCGCAGACTATTTCATTACCTGTTAAGACTGAAAATATTTTCCTCTGTTAAATTGGTTTGAGGATTTATATACAGCAGTCAGATTATCGATGTCAACTTGTTCGGAGAGTACAATTTGACTGAAATATTAATATAATTTAACCAAGACACTACATAATTTAACATTTTCCTACTCTGTGGAATTCTCGGAATAGTAACTGTCGACAACTCAGATTAGTAGTTTTGCTCAAGTTAAACACTGATGCTGTAAGTATTGACCCACTAACAAAATAGTTATCCTTAACTGATTTTAAAGTTAAAATAAATTACAACTTGTTTATTCTCCTGAGGACTGACAATACCAGAAAAATATCTAAACATTTCACTACAAAAACATAGTGCTGTCAAAAATCATGACATTTATGCTGATTTTTTTAATGTAACATTTAAAAAATGCCAGCTGTATTTTCTGCTCCAAACAACATTGGTGCATCATCATCAGACAGGAGAGCAATTTAAAATGGCAGTCTGCTATGCATCAAAGCTACAAAGGTTAGCCTCTGCGGTCCACAGGGTATTAACTTTGCACATATGAAAAATGCTTGGACTGTCAATATTCCCAGATTAGTAATCAATCGTCACTGGCAATCAGAATATTTAGGAGCCCATTGCAACACTGATAAGATTGCTAACCCTAATAATGATTTTAAATCAAAATTGTCAGAGCATATTTATTCTCCTGAGAGTTGACAAAACCAAAATATCAATATATTTCTCTAAGAAAGGATAATGTTTTTGCTATGAGAACACTGCTAAGTTAATCATAAATTCAGTCCTAACCAGACAGGCAGAAGAGGTTTGTATTTAAATGCAACTCAGTAATACAATATAAAGTCCCTCCCAATAAGCAACGAGGTAAAAACAGTGAAAGTTATCCACAAGGTTCAGACAATTTCAGTAATATTAAATAAGAAACAACTTTGGATCTAAGTATTTAACAAGTGCCTTTTGTTCACCATGCAACACAATACAATTTGCTTTTAGTGCATTTACCCTCATACATGAGTAAAAGAATTTAAGAATTTATTGCTCTACCAACATGTAAAACAGTTTTAAAGAAATACAATTCTAAAAACGTCAACTACAAGAAATGGACTGTATCAAAGATGCCATATTTATTCCTTAAGGCTACATTAGATTGTCAATTTCACATGGATACTATGTGATTTCTGATGTGCATCAATGTAAACTGGCAGCATAAGTCTAGTCCCGATTTGATTTCAGAATGGAATTAAAGTCAACTAGTGAGATCACTTCCAGGAGTATATCGGATTGTCATACCAGTTTGATTTTGCTTCGTGTACATGTTTAAAATGTTAGTAGAGAGCTAAGAAACCCACTCACACACTCCTTACAATAAAAACTTAAATACTTGAGAAGCAGTGCTCTGCACCAGCATCTCTGTGGCACACCTCAATGCGGCCTGCAGAGAATGCACAGTCAGCAATATAACACTAGTCTACCAGATACTGGTCTGAGACCGTTGGGCTGTAATACAAGTCAACTGACCATTCCTCCTGCCACATTTTGCTGATGTGCCTGTGTTAAAGCAAAGATCCATAAACTGAAAATAATACTGTGTTCAGTTCACAGCTGTTTACAAACTAGTTCTTAGCTGCAAAGTTCCCAGGCAGCTTTGCAGAATGATGATGATGTTGAAGATGATGATGATGATTATTAATGAACATGTGATGAAGTCGCTCTGGAAATGTTACAGCAGTCCAACATTTCTGAGAACTTTCACAAATTAAGTTTTTTTTAAATAGCTTGAATAACATAACGGAAGCATGCTTGAGATGATGATAATGAAACTGTAACAAATCAAGTATGCCCTCTCTTATGTACTCACAGTTTTTAAATTTTGACATAAAGGTTGTATTTTCATCTTTAAAAGAAATCAACAATCAAATGTTAACAAGAAAATTCTGTTCAGCCATCCTTCAACATGCTTTTCTTGAAAGGAAATTGTCCCTGGAGACTTCAACTTCGTTAGCCTGCATTCGAAAATTCAACACAGCCAACTGCACCATCTGCCAGAGGCCTGATAGTCCTTCCTGCTTTAGCTTCACAACACATGCTTAAGTTCTGGATCAGCTCAGGTTAGGGCAGTCATTACCTTCTAAATTTCTGTCCCAAGAGCCAAAGGTGGTAAGTCAGATAACACAGCTCTGTAGATAGCTCTGTGCAATCTACCCCGTTACAATATTACCATATTTTTCTTTGTAGAATAAGCTCCATTGTATAATGCCAATTTTGTTTCAAAATGTATTTACATTTCAAAATAAAATACCTATGTAATATATTCTGTCCAGTACATTTCCCTGTATTCCACTTTAAAGCACAATAGTATTCACTATATCTAAATACATTTAACATCTTTCTTATTATTTGACCTACATCAGTTTGAGAACAAAATGTAAATACTGCCAATAAATAATTCAAATCTAAAACACTTTGTAAAAAAATTTTAACCATATATTCCAAATAATATTAAATTGAAGCTATACACAGCTGTAGTTGAATCTCAAAATTCTGAATATTAAATAAACAGCTCAAGTCTTCATTTATAGTTGAAAATCTGAAGTAACAAATGCAATTACTGCTTCATATATCGCTGCTATATAGGTGAGATAGGACAGTGAAGATAAGTGGCTAAGATAAGGCAGCGGGGAAAGATACAGCGGTGAAGTGAGCAAAGGCTAAGATACAGTATTGTGATGGGCCGGATAAGAATTGGAGGTCTGCAGAGTGGATTCCAGAGCAGGGTTAGAAAGGAAGTGGATGCACTGTTGGAATGAATGACATGAATACTTTAAGTTGGGGGCGGAGATGTAGGGGCAATGTTCCCCCTAATTTTGAATTTGGGTGCACGGTCCCTTTAGCAGGCTGTGCAGCCTATTCAAAGTTTTGAGCATGCTCGAAATTTCACATTAGATTATTAATGAACATTTGATGAAGTCTCTCTGGAAATGTTACAGCGGTCCAACATTTCTGAGAACTTTCACAAGTTAAAGTTTTTTAAAATACCTTGAATAATATAGCGGAATTATGCTCGAGATGATGATAATGAAACCGGGTTGCTTGGGACTGGCAGATTGCTACCGGGCTTAGAGGGAACGCTGGGTAGTAGCATATGGGAGGAGGAAGACGTCGGGGGAGAGAGAAGAGGAAGTCAGGGAGAGAGGGAAAGGGTGAGGAGTAGGAAAGGATAGAGGTCGGGGACAGAGGGAACAGGAGGTTGGAGGAGAGAGAGAGAGAGAGAGAGAGAGAGAGAGAGAGAGAGAGAGAGAGAGAGAGAGGGAAGAAGCCAAAAGAGTGAAAAGAAAGTCAGAGAAAGGAAAGAGGAGGTTGAGGTGAGGGGGAATAAGTTGATGGAGAGAAAGGAAAGAGATCTGGAGGACAGGAAAAGGGGACAGGCAGAGTGATTGGGGAAGAGGACAGAGGAAGATGAAGGCGAAGATGGTCGGGCAGGGGGACAATGCAAAAAGTACTGAATAGTCCAAAATAAAAGTGCAACTGAGAAAAATGATCGAAATCAAATGGGTTATTCATGAATTTAAAGCAGCCTTTCATGGAATGGGGAGAAACAGCAACAATAAATAAATAAAGTTGGAAACGTTTGGGATAAATGAATTAAGTAATGTGGGGAGAAAGTTGACAAAATTTGATTAAAATTGCAGGATTAATAAATTGAAAGTGCCCTTATTGGCGACATTAATTAAACAAACACCCATGCTTCAGTCAACAAAATTCAAGATTGAGGCTTCAATGAGGAAAAACCATCTTAAAAATCAGGCTTTCTTTGGAGGAAAAAATTGATTAAATACATGTCTGTCAAGAGAGGGATCAAAAAAGACAGTGAGAAGCAGCATCGACAATCAGCTATTCCCTCTGGTTACCACAGGGTTATCAGAGTCGGCAACAAGTGAGACCAGTGAGGCAGGCGTGCTGGCCAACAAGTGATTAAGCAAGGGCCGTTAAACTAGGCAACAGTGACACGTGGAATGACTCCAAACAACCATTTTACAAACACTGGGTGAACAGCAGCAATGACCATACTGTTGTTAAATAAAATGTGCTGGTGAGAGGCGGGGGCCCAGGAGGGAACCTGCACCACTCGACAAAAACAGGAGCGGTGGAAACACACAAACATGGATTTCTGTGGCCGCGGAGGTGTCATAATGGTACACTCTCAGCACCAACAGATGCAATTACTAAAATATTGCTACGACATGTGTAATATATACACACATATATATTATATATGTATAGAGCACAAAATAAGCAAAAATGCACACACACTACAGCATAGACTTAATATTAAAACATATACTTTGATGCAGTTCACCACCACAATTCAGGCAATTTGAAAATTAAATATACACTGTGGGCCCAATTTTCCACATGATTTGCGTCTGATTTTTAGGAGCAACTGGTGGAGAACGGACTATCTTAGAAATCGCAATTCACCACATTTTTTTTCTGCAGTTCTAGTCAGGTAGAACAGTTCTACTTTGGAACAGAATTTTTTCTTCAAAAGGGGGCATGTCCGGCCATTGACGCCTGATTTCAAAGTTTCCACAGTGAAAACGTACTCCAAACTAACTTAGAATGGAGCCAGTGAAGATTTTTGTAGAACTGAAAAAACCTGTTCTACACATTAAAAAATCAGGCGCAGGTTACAAATTAGGCGTCCAGAACGAGGTGGGGGGGGGGGGGGGGGGGGGGGGAGGGAAGTCATTAAATTCTACAATAAATCCTTATTTATACTTATACAAATATTATACAAATAAATCCAACCTCAATAAACATTTATAAGCAAAGAAAAGATTAAATAAACCATCTTCCTACCTGTGTGAAAGTGCTTCAGCCAACCTCACAAGTTCGTTCGTTCGTTCCCGACGGCAGAGGGGAGAGGAGGAAGCCGTTCCCGACGGCGGGAGGGAGGGAGTGCGGGCCCGCCCGCCCGAACGCAGCGGGGGGGGGGGAGGAAGACGTTCCCAACGGCGGGAGGGAGGGAGTGCGGGCCCGCCCGCCCGAACGCAGCCGGGGGGGGGGGCGGGGGGAGGGGGAGAAAGACGTTCCAGACGGCGGGCGGGAGGGAGACAGTGAGAAGGCTGCAGGAAGCCTCAGTGCTGATGGCAATGTGCTTTTATTAAAAAAATTTGAAAAAATAAACAGCTACAAAGAACAAAAATGGCCGAGTGCCAATGTTTTCCTTCACACTGCGCGTGCGCGAACGCTCCAACGCGCACGCGCAGGGTTGCCGGCAGGAAAAAACTAATTTAAATAGTACCCGCCCCCTCCCACTTACAAAATCGGCGCGAGTGTAGGCTCCGCCCCCCTGGGCGCCGCGCCAAACAGACAAGGAGCTGCAGGGCTCTCCAGAATCGCGAGTTTTTTTTCCGGCGCCGTTTTAGGTGCGAAAAACGGGCGCCCAGCTCGGAGGGGTGCCCGTTTTTTATCGTGTGGAAACTTGGGCCCACAAATTCTGAAAAGTGATCCATTATAACTGCAAAAGTCATAAATGTTCATTCTCAGAAAGTTTTGAGGCAAAATGATGCTCTTGAAAAGTATCAGTTAACTCTGCACTGAAAATTATGCATTTGAAATTAGATTGATTGTGCCTACATTAAATAGATTGATTTATCCATTATACAAATATAAAGTAAAAATACCGCAAATGATGGAGTGCCGAAACAAAAACAGATTGATGGAAATAGACAGCAAGCCAATAAGCATCAGTAAAGAAAAAAGACTAACATTTTGGTTATACCCTTGGGCAGAACTGAAGACAAAAGTAAACAAGCGTTTTAGTC
This sequence comes from Pristiophorus japonicus, assembly GCF_044704955.1. Classification (NCBI taxonomy): domain Eukaryota; kingdom Metazoa; phylum Chordata; class Chondrichthyes; family Pristiophoridae; genus Pristiophorus; species Pristiophorus japonicus. Next base: position 135,238,186 of record NC_091991.1, on the reverse strand, counting down.
GGTTTGAAAAAGAAAGGGGTGGGAAGAACAGATAGTCCAGTGGCAGGGAGGAAAGTAATGGCTGGATGATCTGCAAACTACTTAATGAAGATTGCCAATTCATATTAAAAAATCACCACATTGGGGCAATTGAAACACATTAAAAACCGTGCAAATATCTAAAATGATGAAAAGCCATGGTCATGACCTACATAAAGAACAAGGCAAGAAATTTAAGAAAACTGGAGAGACAAGGAAAGAAAATTGGAGAAAGAACAAAAAAAAGGCAAATCCAGGAGGTATGAGATCAAACCAGAAAACACACGAGGCATACCAGACCTGAAAAGAGAAAATAAATAGGCCAACACACCAGCTACAGATTCCCCCCCGCCGCCCCCCTCACCCACACCCCACCCACTTTCCCCTGTCAAAACTATGTTCTGACCAAGGCTCGACACTTGAAATGTCAATGGGCCTCCGTTCCCCAGGATGCCAACTGCACACATCTCCAGAACCCCCATGCTGCATAGAGCAAAGATCCAAAGTGACTGAAGTCAATGCTCAGATCAGACAGCTTCAAAGTGCCCAGGAGAAACATGGAATTATGTACCTAAAGTCTGCATTAAGCTTGGTTGGAATCATATAGAAGGCTAAACACTGACAGATCAATGTAGCAACCGGAGGGGAGAATTAAATCAGCAAGCCACAGGGAGGTGAAGGACACACTTGCATCAGAATGGAACTTCTCAATGCAAGCTTGATGAACAGCATCTCATCTTTCAATTAGGCACTTTACAGCTTTCTGAACTCAACATCGAGTTCAACAATTTCAGACCATAACCTCTGCCCCTATTTTTCCATATGGTAGCTGTTGATTCTGCCATTCCCATGTACACCTCATCTAGAGTCATCTTTTGTTACTTAACTTGTCCCATTGCAATCTCCTTTTATCTTGCACCATCATCCCTTTTGTCTTTTAATCTCTCCTGCCTTCCACCCTTTCACAGACCTTCCCTTTTGTTCTTTCCTCCACTCACTCCTTTTCCTGTCCCTGCACTTGCTTAAAATCTGTTACATCTCTAACTTTTTCCAGTTCTGATGAAAGGTCATCAACCTAAAATGTTAACTGTTTCTCTCTCCACGGATGCTGCCTGACCTGCTGAGTATTTCCAGCATCTTCTGTTTTTATTTCCGAATGGAAGTGTTTGTCAAAGCGGTCACTTAACTTGAGTTCAATCTTCCTTATTGCAGAGGAACCACACTGTGAGCAGTAAATCCTGGAGGAAGTTATCATAAATTACTTTCACAGGAAAGTAGAGTTTGGGGCTCTAGACCAAGGTGTAGGAAATGGTGAAGGAATAGGTATTACATCTGCAGCACCTATGTTTGCATCCAGCCCAGACTACCAGGACAAAAGTCTCCTGTCTCCCAGCTCATGAATCTAATGTGAAATAAATTTGTGCAACCTCAATCCAGTTCTTATAGATCCAGAGCACAAGAGTGGCTGGAAATTGTGAGTCTCACTCCATAATATTGCCTAGTATGCAAAATGGAGTTGCCATATCAGCACTGTAGTAGGTGCAAAACCTATCTTGGAGTATTCAATGTTGACAATGGGTGCAAAGTTAAAAAAAGGTCGAGTTCCCTTGTACCACGGTCTCAAGGTCTCACGCAGGCCGCTTGCCGGTTTCACAATGCAAAAAAAGTTTAAGCAGGCTGTGTGGCCCCCAAAAACTTGGAACATTGCCTAGCACCAAAAACTCTCACCTTGGTACACACAAAATTTGCCACCTTTGTTTGTTCACAAAATATTAGCTGCCAACAATTTGTTAACGAGGGCAGAGACAGGACTGGAGAACTTGCAATAAACTCATTGGTCTAAGTTCTAGAAACGAGGATGGTGGTGACCTCATCACCGCATGTCTTCACCCCTCCACTGTCTCTGATTTGTCATGCTGCTTGTCCAACATTTAGTATTGAATGAGCAGAAATTTCCTCCAATTAATTATTATGAAGATCAAAGCCACTGTCTTCGGTCCCCAGCATAAACTCCATTCCCTAGCCACCAGCTCCATGCCTCTCCCTGGACACTGTCCGAGGCTGAACTAGACTGTTCACATCCTTGGCATCCTATGTGACACTGAGCTGAGCTTCCGACCCCATATCTTCTTCATCACCAAGACCACCTACTTCTACCTGGGTAACATCGCCCGTCTCCGCCCCTGCCTGAGCTCAGTTGCTGCTGAAAATCCTCATCCATGCCTTTGTTACCTCTAGACTTGACTATTCTATGCTCGCTGACCTACCTTGGTTCCTGGTCTGACAATGCCTCAATTTTAAAATTCTGATCCTGGTTTTCAAATCCCTCCATTGCCTCACCCCTTCCTATCTCTGTAACCTCCTCCAGCTCTACAGCACCACCCCCGCCCCCCCCCACCTCAATTCCAGCCTCCTGCAATTCCCCAATCTCTTCGCTCCACGATTGGTGCCCATGCCTTCAGCTGCCTGGGCCCTAAGCACTGGAATTCCCTCCCTAAACCTCTCTCTTTTTCTTTAAGACACTCCTTAAAATCTACTGCTTTGACCAAGCTTTTGGTCATTTGTCCTGATATCTCCATATGTGACTCGATGTCAAATTTTCTTTGATAATTGCTCCTGTGAAATGACTTGGGATGTTTTGCTACATTTAAGGCACTACATAAATGCAAATGGTTGTTGTTGCTAGTGGATATGGATAATTTCATGCAAACATGAATTCCCCTGTAGGAATTGTCCAAGTTACCCAGTGTATATGGAAGCTAGCAAAAGAAAAATGGTCTAACTGACTTCTCCAAAATAATGTTAGCTAAAATGATCTTTCTTACCATGTCGCATTCAGAAATGTATAATTTTTGATGTACATAATAAGCTTTATTAATAATTTGTTTCATCTCAGATTCATCACAGAGATGGTTACACTTCCTTCTTGATTCTAGTTCTAGTTTAACATTTCTGAGTGAAACCTTCTAACAGTCCTAAAACTATGCCTGCCAATATTCAAATATTGAGGCCCCTGGAAGTTACACAAGCACAACACAGCTAGAGATTACAATTAGTGATGCAGAATAAAACACTTAATACAATACATATTTAAATAGTTTATACCTCCGCTAAATCAGTTCTTTTCAAACTATCAGAACAAGAGTAATTGAATATCTCATAAACCACCTGCTCCCAATGTGCATTCTGTTTATTTTACTGGAATTAGAATTTTTTCCAGTGAGAATTGAATTGAATTTTATCTGTTTCTTTTACCCCTCATTTCAGTAATTTCAGAATAAGTTACTGTACATGTCTCTCCAGAGCATTTCACTACATCTACCAAAAATTTGACTCTCTTTGAAGTTTCTTTTTAAAAAGTAAAATATATTGCATAAATTGAGCCCACTGAGGAACATAGATTTTTCAAAATGAAGCATTTGTGTCACAGCTGATGTAACCCACACATGGTTACAATATTTGTGAGTCACGAAGACTCACTCATAATGACCAGGCTGAATACACGCCCTCCATATAATTATACTGGCCCAGAACTTGTGGTCAGTGATGAAGGAATAGGGCTCACCATCCATTATGCTTACAGCTACCCACAGATCTTTCACAGGCTTTTGAGTAGCAACTTACGGTATTTAGAGATCCTTTCAGCACAGTGCCCTCTACAGGGGATCTGTGGTGTGAGAGAGTAGGCCAAACAACAGCGTGTCTCTTCAATTAATCAGATTCAGAATCCTCAGTGAGACACGCAGAGTCCAAACCAGGAAGTACAAATTAGAATATTTAATTCAATGTAAAATCATGTACAGAAAGCAAAATTAAGCGAGGGAAAGGTGGGATTAAGAGAATGAAATTAAAGAAAAAGGAAAAAAAAATTAATTTTTATAAAATCTCCAACATGAATTAAAATCTGAATAAATGAGACTCCATGCTTATAAAATCAAATTTTCAATGCCAGAGAGATTGTTTGGCAGTAATTAAGACTTATCACATAGTTAAAAATGCACTTACACCCGAATGCAACTTTTTTTGGCATGTTTTCTGGGTAACTAGTGGGTAAGTGCAACAACTTCGTGTATTTCAATGCCGAGTCTCTCGGGAACGTACCGGTGAGGAGAAACTTGTGGAGGAGCATGGCAATTCAGGCAGCAACCTCCAAATTTGTCTTCTCGCTTTCCAGATGCTGGACCCACTATGTATTTTTAGCATTTTTTTCTTTCCTAATGAATAACTGTTTCATACCTTCTAAACTTTAAACTTAGGAAAAAATACTGGCCCAGGCAGTTCTACTAAATGCCAAGGAATCATTTTTGAAGTTGCTCGAGGGTAAAGTTTAAAATCTTCCTCCACACATCCGTTAACAAAGCATTTACTTTTGAGCTTAATATAAAAGTGAAAAACCATCTGATTTAGTTTGGATCATGCCACATAATTATACCATGCGTTTCAGTGAAGGAGAAAAGCGTACTCATACTTCACATTGTAGAATCTGAACGATTGAAACTCATTCTTTTTCATAAATCAGGTCTCTAAGTCTAAATATCAGATTCTCATAAATCGTACCACGGCGGATTCCTAAATCACAATGCCAACAGTGTTTTGGGTGGATGCTTAAATTTACATATTCAGTTTAACAACTCAGACATTTGTTCTCACAAACTTGATTCTGAACCAATAAGCCACAATGCATTAATCTACTGCACAACCTTGATCAACCTTCTCTGTGTCCTCATCAACGAATTCAATCAAGTTAATCAGCCACAATTTGCCATTAACAGATCCATGCTGAATCCTTGATTAACTCATGCTTTTCCAAATTAAATGTTATTTTGTCACTGATAATGGTTTTCAATAACTTCCCCCACCACCGATGTTCGGCTGACTGGCTCGTAGTTTCCTGATTTACCCCTCTCCCCTTTCTTGAATAGTGGTATAACAGAAGCAACCATCCAATCCTCCGCACTACTGTATCCAACAATGATTGAAAGATTGTGACCAATGCCTCTGCTATTTTTACCTTTGCTTCTTTCAGCAACCTAGGATGCATTCCATCTGGACCAGGTGACTTGCCAACTTTCAGTAATACTAATTTTTTTGTACCTCTTCTCTATCTATTACTATCCTGTCCATAACTTCCTTCTCTTATTTTAGTGTAACCATAATTCGCTTCATTTGTGAAGACAAATGCAAAGTACTCATTTAATGTTCTTTGCCTCTATATGAATATTTCCCTCTGGGTCCTCAATAGGCCTCACTTTTTCCCTAGCTAATCGCTTACACTTTATAAATTTGGGTACCTGTATCAGCGATCTCGCCTGTTTCTGGGCGATAATCATGAAGTTATTTTTTTTTAGTGCCGGGTTAGCGTTATTGCTGGAAGTCACAAAATTCGGCAAACAGTGACTGGCGATAGCGCTAAATCTGGCCTTGTACGATGGAATTTGTGTGCCAGAGCCAAAACTTGTAATGAAAAAACAAATGGACCTTCTGCACACGTGCAAATTTTTTTTCCCCAATTTTATTTTCCTCTGATTTTTTTCTTCTTCCTGCGATTATGGTCAGCTGTCAAGATGCGCCCGCGCATGCGCGTACATCCAGGGCTGAAGCAGGTACTTTTCACAGACCAAACAGCCATGATGGAAGGGGACTCCAGCAGGCAGAGAGCTCAAAAATTTAGCTTTGAAGCAAACGAGTCCCTTATTGTAGCTGTGCAAACCAGATGGGGGGAATTTAATTTAATAGGAGGGGTGTGGTGCTGCTAAACCCCTCACAGTTGTGTGAAGGCGATTGTGAACCAGTGTGGCTAAGGAGGTCTCCTCAGCCGATAAAAGGGACCATCAACAATGTAGGGAAAAGTTCAATGACCATTGCAGGGTCAAGAGAGTAAGTAATATTTTTATTCATGCACTTCTTCATTACTTAAATTGTAAATCTGACACATGTTGGTGAAGGTAGGCTTAGTGTTGCACCTTATTTGCCATGAATGATCGTTACACATTAGTAAGACTGCTTTTTGACATCTTAAAAGATATTTCTGCACTTCGATGTCTTCCTCATGAACCACGTGCAACTACCAGGGCCATTAAACAAAGGACTGCATTAAATGCGCACAGTATGGTATAAGAACTTTGATGGTTATCTGTGTGTGCCTCTGGTAACCATTCCAATTGTCATCTTTGCAGGCAAAGTTGTCACATAAACGCCGGGAGCAGCGGCACACAGGCGGTGGTCCACCCCAGACACTGCCGTTAACGGACCTGGAAGAGTGTGTGGCAGCTGTGATCGGTGCCTCAGGGAGATCAACTACCCATGGGGATGCTGATTCCCTGTTCGAAACTGAGGGTAAGTCCTGCAAAATCCCTGGGTTGCGTTGGGGCAATGTGATGTAGTACCTGTGGGCTAGGGTTGGGACAATTTGATGCAGTGTCTGTGGGCTACATATGCAGTAATGCCAGTCCTTCAAATCAGCTTGTGTTATGTGACCTTCCTCATGTCACCCTGTACCCTCCCCTGCTGCTAACCACTCGTCTGCTGTTTTCTATTTCCATTTGAGGAGGTGCCAAATCCTTCAATGGAAGCCTCCACCTCAGCCCGTCATATGCGGGTGTTGGAGGAGCCGAGGACAAGGAACCTCCACGGGAAGAGGAAACTCAGGAAGCTATTCCGGTGGGGTTGGGGGGGGGGGGGGGGGAGGGCTGCACTGCAATAGACACCTGCGGCGGCCAGTAGCTCTGAGCAGGAAGACACATTCTCAGGTTTTCCCTGATCCGAGGCCCCAGGTCCAAGTGGCGTAGAGCCACGTACTCCCAGGGTTGAATCCCGTGTGCCATCTCTCCGGCAGGTGAATCGGCAAAGCCGGTCTGCTGACAGACATGGTGGGACTGTCCAGGGAGAGCATCCAGCTCAGCCGACAGCTCCTGGAGGTCTTGGTTGCTTTTCCCACAAGCACTGCGGCAGCACTTTTGCCGGACAAAAGGGATGGCATGTCTCAGATTGTCACGGCTGTCAATGACCATGTCCAATTGATGATATCGACATTTGACACTGCAGTCCCCAGTGTCACAGCAACCAGACCCACATCACCTGTGAGTAGAGAGACCGAGCAAGAAGCTCGCCACTCAGAAGCCGGGCCTTCCATACCCAGAGCTTCTCCAGGGGATCCACACATGCCACTGGCTATCCTCCTTTTAGAGGTGGACTCTGGTCACGTTGTTGGATGACGTCTTGGTACCACCTTGGGTATGGTCATGGCACGAGGTGGGGGGTTAAGATGGTGGGGGGGGGTGGTCACAGGTAGAAGACGTTCGGTGCAGAGGTTGTTCTTTCGTTGCTGTTGCTATTTTATAAAAGTTTTAAAAGTTTCCCAATTCTGTTAAGTTATTAAAAGTTCACAAAAATGTTTAATACATTTTATTCCAGTTTGCAAATTCCATTTACAATGTTTAATAAATATTAAAATATTAATGTATGTTAAATACATTCTTTTGTTCACCTTAACCATTCCAGTGTAGTGTCTCATTTGCAGAATAAGAGGGGGAATAATCAACATGATGAAACATGCCATTCACTCTTCAAGCAAAGCGATGAATTATGAGAAGCTGACGTAAGGCTTTTGCAGTGGCGAAAGCTCCACGAGGCCTCCCCCTGTGGTGGTGATGGGGATGGTGGGATGGGCTCATCGCCAGGCTCCTCGTCCTCCTCATGGTCCTCCTCCTACTCTCCCGAGATGGTCCTGCAGTTCCCAGTGGCAAATCTTGCCCCCTCATGATGGCTGAGTTGTGTAGCATGCAGCACACCACAATGAACTCAGAGACCTGCTGAGGGGAGTATTGCAGGGAGCCTCCAGATTGGTCCAGGCATCGGAAGTGCTGCTTGAACATTCCAATTGTCTTTTTGACAATGTTGCTTGTGGCTATATGGCTGTCATTATAGTGATGCACGGCTTGTGTCTGAGGGTTCCAGAGTAGGATCATGAGCCAGGTGGCGAAGCCATAACCTTTGTCCCCCAGCATCCAGCTCTGGCCTTGTGGCTGACACTCGAACAGGTATGAGACAGTGCTCTCACGGAAGATGAAAACATCATGGATGCTCCCTGGAAATTGTCCATTTACTGCCATGATGCACTGAGTATGGTCGCAAACGATCTGTAAGTTCAGGGATTGTAATCCCTTTCGGTTTCGGTAAACCTCTGGATCCTCTGAAGGTGCTCGCAGGGCGATGTGCGTACAATCAATGGCAGCCTGAACCTTGGGGAAGCCAGCAATTTGTGCAAAACCTACAGCCCTCACATTCTGTGCCTCCTTGGTCATTGGGAAGTTTATAAAGTCCATCCTGTGTGCGTACAGTGCAGTAGTCACCTGGCGAATGCAACTATGTGTAGCGTGTTGCGAGGTGGAGCATATGTCCCCCCTGCTGATGCCTGAAAGGAGCCGGAGGCATAGAAGGGAAGTGTCGCAGTCACCTTCACCTCGACAGGCAGTACAGTCCTGATGCTGCTGGTAGGTTGTAGGTCTGCCTTTATCAGCTGGCATATCTCTGTAACCACCTCTTTTTGGAAGTGCTGCAGATATGAGCGCTGTTCCCTGTAAACTCGTGGGGGGGTAAGGCCTCCTCCCCATATGTCTGCGAGCTCTTCGATTACACTCAAAATGCTGTCGAATAAGCCTTCTTCCAGCTCGATGCAACATAGAAAATGGCCAGGAATAATGGCAGAGATATTATAGCCCCCATTCTTTTAAACGTTCTTAAATATCCTTAAAAACTATGAACTAACATAAAGCTCAGTGTGTAAAACACAGCCTTCCCTCCAAATTCTTTTATGCAATGAACTTTTGCTCCATTTTTCAAGATGGCGCCGTTTGCGTTGTGGGTCTGACCTGGTAAGACTTGATTTCTTCGGCCGTGTTTTTAGGCCGGCGATATCAGCGAATTTTCTGCCCCCAGCGATAGCGCAGCATTGCACACCGACTGACATCATAAAAACAGCAAAAAAAACGGGTCGGCAATAATTTTTAGCAGTGGCGCAAAACCGCTGCTCAATTTTCCGATCGGGCACTACATTTTGTACGACTCGTTTAGTGCCCCAAAAAATTACTTTTTCAGCTTCACCATGGCGCTAAACGGGTGCAAACCTGCCAAATTTCTAGCCCTATATATTTATGGAATGTTCTGGGGTTAAATTTAATGTTCCATGCTAATCTTTTCTCGTTAGCTCTCTTTGCCTCCCATATTAATATTTTCAATTTTCTCCTGTACTTTCCAGGTTATTAACTGAATCTTGCTCCTGAGATTCGTCAAAAGCCTCCTTTTTCAGTTTTGCTTTTATTTCCTTTATCATCCAAGGCACATTAGCTTTAGATGCTCTACCTTTTCTCTTCAAAGGAATATACCCAGTTTGCATTGAACTGGAACTCCCTCCCTAAACCTCTCACCTCTGCACCTCTCTTTCCTCCTTTAAGACCAAGTTTTGGATCACCTCGAGTTTATGCAATGTAGAATGTGGGAGGCAAGCCAGGAGTGCATGAAATAGTCAAGTCTAGAGGTAACAAAGGCATGGATGAGAGTTTCAGCAATGGATGAACTGGGGCAAGGGTGGAGGCGGGTGATATTATGGAGGTGGAAATAGGCGATCTTAGTTATGCTGCAGATATGTGGTAGAAAGCTAATTTCAAGATCAAATATGACACTGAACAGTCTGGTTCAGCCTCAGACAGGGGTTGGGGAAAGGGATGGAGTCAGTAGCTAGAGAATGGGGTTTGTGGCGGGAACCGAAAACAATGGCTTCAGCCTTACCAATATACAATTGGAGAAAATTTCTGCTCATCCAGGACTGGATGTCGGACAAGCAGTCTGACAATTTAGAGACCATGGAGGGGTCGAGAGAAGTAGTAGTGAGGTAGAGCTCACATCAGCGTACATGTGGAAACTGACACTGTGTTTCCGGATAATGTCGGCAAGGGGCAACATGTCGATGAGAAATAGGAGGGGGCCAAGGATAGATCCTTGGGTGACAGCAGAAGTAGCAATGTGGAGGCAGAAAGAGAAGCCGTTGCAAGTGATTCTGTGGCTATGATTAGATAGATAAGAATGGAACCAGGCAAGTGCAGTCCCAGCCAGCTGGACGACAGCGGAGAGGCATTGGAGAAGGATAGTGTGGTCAAACCGTGTCAAAGGCTGCAGACAAGTCAAGAAGGATGAGGGGGGATAGTTTGTGTTCGTCATAGTCACAAAGGATGTCATTTGTGTCTTTTGATGAGAGATGTTTCGGTACTGTGGCAGGCGTAGAAACCGGATCGGAGGGATTCATGGAATTGCGGGAAAGAGGGACATGGATTTGGGAGGCGACAACACATTCAAGTCTTCTAATATTACTATATTTTTGTTACATGGTTTTGAAATTTGCCATCAAATTTGCTCATCTCTCGCCTTCTCACTGTCTAGAGTTCTATAACAAATCTCCCAACAATGTATTGCTCCCCCTCTGTCCCTCAACTCAAGCCAAATAGATTCAGTCCTAGAACTATCGAGGATATCCTTTCTATTTAAAACTTTCACATCCTTAATCAGTACTGCCCCGCACCCATGTCATTTTCCTCCTCTCTCACTCCTGAATACTTGGTGAGCAGAAACATTAAGAACCCATTCCTGATCTTATTTGAGCCATGTCTTTGTTCATGCAACCATGTCATAATCCCATGTAGCAACATCACTGACATTTTTACAAAATGATACATTTAAAAAAGGAACTCGTTTTTAAATATAGGAGTCTTGAGCATTTCATAGTTTTAAATCGGATTACAGGACATCCGGGGTTCGGTTGCATTGTGAGTATGTTACTGGACTAGTAATTCAGAGATGGGAGTTCAAATCCCACCATGGCAGCTGGGGGAATTTGAACTCAGTTAATTAAATAAATCTGGAATTAAAAAGCAAGTATCAGTAATGGTGACCATAAAACTACCAGATTGTCGTAAAAACCCATCTGGCTCACTAATGTCATTTAGGGAGAGAAACCTGCCGTCCTTACTCGGTCTGGCCTATAAGTGACTCCAGGCCCACAGCAATGTGGTTAACATTTAACTGGCCTCTGAAATGACCCAGCAAGTCACTCAATTGTATCAAATCGTTGCGACAAAATCAACGCTGTGGGAGTAATTTCACCATGGGACTGCAGTGGATTAAGGAGGCAGCTCACCACCACCTTCTCAAGGGCAATTCGGGATGGGCCAGTGATGCCCACATCCTGTAAAACGAATACATTTAAAAAAATTCAAATCCAGTATTACTTTTACCTGGAAATTGGCCTGACAGAGTATGCCAATAAATTAAAGAGGAATTAAATCTCTGCAGTGAAATTACTTTTACTGCATTATTCATTTAGTTGCTGTGATGTTTGCTCAGCTGCTTCTTATTCCGCTGGTCAGTGCACTCCATGCTCATTTAGTTAAGTCTCCTGGGTTGGCATGAGTTTTACTTATCAAGATTTATTGGTAATTTATGCCACAATCATCTCATTCTCATTTAAGTGGTGGAACTGCTATCAGGAAGAATGTAGCTTTCGACACAGACAATAGCTACATGATTATATTTATTTACATTTTTATAATGATTTCAGCTTGGATAGGTTGAAGAAAATATACAACTGCTACATTAGAGAATAAATGATGATTAGGAATCTATTATAGGATTCTAACATACTCTACAGGTTTAGTTGATATCATGGAACAAAAACAATGCTTAAATATTTACACAGCTATCAACAACGTGCGTTACTGGGTTGCAATTATGCTTTTGCATTTTAAGTATACATCGTTTTTGTTTTTTCTTAGTATTTCGGGTTTTCCTGTATGGATCGTCTTTTACAAGCAGGGCTAGCAGGTACAGCTCAAACTCGTGATGGCATGTTCGAACCAGTGACCAAGAGACAATGAATAATAATTTGACATTCCAGTGATGCTTCACACTCATTGCTGCTGCAAAACCCTTTTCATTTGAACTTAGGAGTCATTCCCAAGTTGGGCTGGTGGATTCTGCTCATGGTGGGGAGGTGTAGTCAATTTTCACTAAAAGTTGTCACATGGGTTAGGCTTTCAAAAAAGAGAGCTGTAAAAGGAGACACAGTCAGCCAGCAAATTGCTCCAAGAAAGTTGAAAAGACCAGAAGATTACAGGAAAAGGAGGTTCTGCTCTGGGCTGTAGGACAGAAGACAGAGGAGTTATTCTATTCATATTAAGTAAGACAATCCACTAATGTGGGGTAGCACAGCACATTCATTATTTTACAGTATTATATGGATAAGTGAACTAAGTGAATCGGATTCTAATGGGTTCCTCTGTATGTTTTTCTTACTATGAAATAAAAAAGCTTAACAATTTGTATCTAGTTTTGACTCACCAAGTGGCAATTCCGCCTTCACATCAAAATTGACATTGAATTGCGGGTGGTTAATACTGAGGCAGATGGTGACAAAATACAAGGTGTTGTTAATAAACTTGCAGAATGGACGTGTAAATGGTAAGTGAATTTCAATGTTGACAAATGTGGGCTGGTGCATTTTGGTAGGAGTAAGGAGGCCACATACTCCTTGGAAAATAAAGAGTCTAAATGGGTTGGAGCAGCAAAGAGATAAAGGAGTACAGATTCACAAATCATTAAATGTAGCAATGCAGGTTAACAAGCCCATAAAAATGCAAACATAGCACCCGAGTTCATTTCTAGAGTAGAATTGAAAAGTATTACAAGTACAACCCCATTAATGTAATAATCTCTTTTTACATTTGATCTCCAACCATATTGACTCTTCTGAACTTATTTTTTGTATATATCAGCCCTCATTAAAGCATGTTACCAGATATGTGTATTTTCCACTCTTCTGAATTTCTGAAGACCAAAAGAATATTGACAAGATAGTGGAATGGGCAAACTAGTGGCAGATGGAATTCAACGTCATTAATATGCGATGCTACATTTTTTAAAAACTAATAATTATACTTTGAATGGGAGAAAGTTGGGTTGAAGAAGAGCAGAGGTATTTGGGGTTTCATTTTCCAGGCATCTTTATACAAGTATAAAAGCAGAAAAGGATAAGTAGAATGATCTGGATGTGCAACATGACATCTCCTACTGGTCAGAGTGAGTATTATTAGAAAATTGGGAGCTGGTTTCCCCAGCATCCTCTTTGACATAAATGGTGTACAGACAGTGAACAGAATGGAAGGAAAGAAAGAAAATATAAAGAGGTTCCATGGAATCTCAGCTTAAAGAAAAAGCATCCCAAAATTAAAAGTTTAAAACTTAAACCGTTTAGAGGTTTGATGAGGTTAGATAGACTAGTATTCAAGCTAATATCTATTAATCAGTCATTATCTTCAGCAGGGAAAGGGTTAAAGAAAGAATTATGGGGCCCGAATTTGGTCAAAGACAAGTTCCGCCCATTTTTCGGTAGTCCCCGGACGGTGTGTGATTTTTTTTACTGTCCGGTACCGCTGGAGCCGAGTGGGCGGGAGATTCATCCCACTTTTCTCAGCGGTACCGGGAGCGGAATGCAGTGGTCGGTGGCAGGCAGAGGAAGTCTTTCGACTCGTGAATCATCGGCTCCAGAGTTGTGCGCACGCTGGCACGGCTGTCAAGCTCTGCCACCCGAGAAGCACTGACGAGAGGCCAGAGACTGCCGGCCTGAGGTTGCTGTTGGTGGTGGGGTGGGGGTGGGACTGGGGGTGAGGGAGGGGTGGTGGAGTAGAGATCGCTGAGACTGGGGGTGGGGGGGGGGATCTCTGTGGGGGGGGGGGGTGGGTGAGAAAGGAGAAGAGATCTGTTGGGGGGGGGGGAAGAAGAGATCGCTGGAGTGGGGGGGGGGGGGGAAGAGATCGCTGTGTGGGGGGGGGAGAAGAGAGAGATTGCTGTGGGGAGGGGCCGAAGAGATCGCTGTTGGGGGGGGTGGGGAGAGATTACTGTGGGGGGTGGGAAGAGATCGCTGTGTGGGGGCGGAAAAAGATTGCTGTGGGGAGGGTGGGGGGGAAAGAGATCGCTGGGTTGGGGGGGGGGAAAGAGATCGCTGGGTTGAGGGGAGGGGAAAGAGATCACTGAGGTGGGGGGGAAAAGAGATCGCTGGGGTAGGGGGGTGAAGAGATCGCTGGGGGAGGGAAAGAGATCGCTGAGGTGGGAGGGAAAGAGATCGCTGGGGGGGGGAGGGGGGCAGGGAGAGATCGCTGGGGGGGGAGGGGAGTGGGGAGAGATCGCTGGGGGTGGGAGGGGGTAAGAGATTGCTGGGGTGTGAGGGAAAGGGATCGCTGTTGGCGGTGGGGGGGAGGGGGGAGAGATTGCTGTGTGCGGGCGGGAAGAGATCGTTGTGGTGGGGGGGGGGAGAAAGAGATCGCTGTGGAGGAGGGGAAGAGATCGCTGTGGAGGAAGGGGAAAGAGATCACTATGGAGGGGGCGGGGAAGAGATTGCTGTGGGGGGATGGGGAGAGAGATCGCTGTGGGATGGGGGTAGGGGGGGGAGTGATCGCTGTGGGGGGGGGGAGGGGGAAGAGAGCGTTGTGGGGGGGGGGAAGAGATCGCTGGGGTGGGGGTGGGAAAGAGATCGCTAGGGGGGCAGAAAAGAGATTGCTGGGGGAGGGGGGGAAAGAGATTGCTGTGTGTGGGCGGGGAAGAGACTGCTGTGGGGGTACGTGGGGGAAAGAGATCGTTGTGGGGGGCAGGGGAGGGAAAGGATCGCTGTGGGGGGCGGGGGAAGGATCGCTGTGGGGGGCGGGGGGAGAGATCGCTGTGGGGGACGGGGGGAGAGATCGCTGTGGGGGGCGGGGGGAGAGATCGCTGTGGGGGGCGGGGGGAGAGATCGCTGTGGGGGGCGGGGGGAGAGATCGCTGTGGGGGGTGGGGGGGTAGAGATCACTGTGGCATCACCACCTTTGATGCCCTCGTCCCTATTAAAACAATTACTCTTCCTCACCCTGGCCATTCCCCTTGGTACAGCCCTCATTCTCGCTGCCTTAAGTCCACGGGATGCAGACTTGAACGGATATGGCAGACAACTGGTTTCCATTCAATGTCCGATCTGGCTGGACCACATGAAGCATTATCAGGTGCTGCTCTCGTCTGCCAAAATTGCTCACTATTCCAGAATCATTCTGGAATGTAAAGATAAACCCTGGCTTCTATTCTCCACTGCTAATCGTCTTCTTAAACCCCTCTCTCCTGTCTCCACCCTCACTTCTGACAATAAGTAGTTGCCACCTCCTAAATCCGTGCCCATCTTTTCCGAACTCCATGCTTGAATCGCTCCAATCAGGTTTCTGCACCTGCCACAGTACCGAAACGGCTCTCATCAAAGTCACAAATGATATCCTTTGTGACTGTGACAAAGGCAAACTATACCTCCTCGCCCTTCTTGACTTGTCTGCAGCCTTTGCGCGGTTGACCACTCCGACCTTCTGCATCACCTCTCCACCATCGTCCAGCTGGGTGGGACCACACTCACCCTGGTTCCATTCTTATCTATCTAACCGTAGCCAGAGAATCACCTGCAATGGCTTCTCTTCTCGCTCTTGTATCATTACCTCTGGTGCCCCCCAAGGGTCTACCCTTGGCTGCCTCCTATTTCTCATCTACATGTTGCCCCTCAGCAACATCATCCAAAAACACAGCATCAGTTTCCACATGTACGCTGATGATACCCAGCTCGACCTCACTACCACTTCTCTCAACCCCTCCACGGTCTCTAAATTGCCAGACTGCTTGTCCAACATCCAGTTCTGGATGAGCAGAAATGTTCTCCACTTAAATATTGGGAAGACCGAAGCTATTATTTTCATTCCCCGCCATAAACTCCGCTCTCTAGCCACTGACTCCATCCCTCTCCCCAAATTCTGTCTGAGGCTGAACCACACACACTATTCGCAACCTTGGCGTCATATTTGACCCTGAAATTCTTTTTCGGTCACATATCCGCAGCATAACTAAGACCGCCTATTTCCACCTCCGTAACATCGCCCATCTCCGCCCTTGCCTCAGCTGCTGCCACTTCTCATCCATGCCTTTGTTACCTCTAGACTTGACTATTCCACGCACACCTGGCTCGCCTCCCACATTCTACCCTATGTAAACTTGAGCTGATCAAAAACTCGGCTGCCCGTGTCCTAACTTGCACCAAGTCCCGCTCACCCATCATTCCTGCGCTCGCTGACCTACATTGGCTCCTGGTTAAGCAACACCTCGATTTCAAAATCCTCATCCTTGTTTTCAAATCTCTCCATGGCCTCACACCCCCCTATCTCTGTAATCTCCTCCAGCCCCACAGCCCCACCCCACCCCACCCCCCCACCCCCCCAAGATATCTGCGCTCCATTAATTCTGCCCTCTTGAGCACCCTCATTATAATCGCTCAACCATTGGTGGCCGTGCCTTCTGTTGCCTCGGCCCGAAGCTCTGGAATTCCCTGCCTAAACCTCTCCGCCACTCTACCTCTCTTTCCTCCTTCAAGATGCTCCTTAAAACCTACCTCTGTGACCGTCACCTGCGTTAAAGGAGCTGTGTAAATACAAGTTGTTGTTGTTGAACATTGTGCATTACACTAATTCTCAACATTCGTGTGGATGCACAAAATCTTAACCTTTGCACAATCCACTTCAGACACCATCATGGAAAGGATTTTCTCATTAAAATAAGCAAGTAAAGCATCTGAAAAGTCTTCCTGAAAGTTTTGCCAGCAATGGTGATATTTTAGCTGGCTGGAAGTTATCCAAGTTATTGTGCATGCACAGTCCAGCTGTTCCAGCTGCCAAATGTCTGAGTAAATCAATACAGAAGAAGCTGCTTTAGTGGACAATAAGCTTGATCATCTTATTCATTTTCTGGACACACAATAGAAAAGCTTTTACAAAGTTGCAATTTTAAAGCATTCTAAAAACAAAAATACATATTAAAAAATCACCAATATAGTAAATCATCTTGGTAAAGGACAGTCCAAAGTCAAAGCAGAAAAATTATGTGAATTACAAATACATATTATATATAACATGCAAATGGTCCTGTTGAGAAATCACCATGGAATATCGCAAAGTAGAACAGATGGCATATTTAGACCCCACTGAGCAATGAAGAAGTTATTGCCTGTGAACTCAAGTTTGGTTTGCAAGTAATTTGCCCATTCAGAGAATGTGCCATAAATTAGCTGCATAAAAAATCTGAAAAGAAATACAGAGTACCTGCATTTAAATGTACCTCATCACATCACTGACACATTGCAAAGTGCTTCACATAATTAAATAAATAGTTTCTTTGGAGTTTAGTGATCGTTATATATGCAAATGTGAGTACCTCAAAAGGTTAATGGGTCAAGCCAGAGATGACTAAAAGACAGGGCATCAATATAAACAGCTTAGCAGAGATAATTAGAAATGATTGTTCCTTCCTTTGTTAAAGTGGGAACTATTTAATTGCTACATTAAATTTAGTATTTAGCAGTTCACGAGAAATAATTATTAACCTGTATTAGCTGAAAACTATACTCTAGCAGAGCAAAATTTGATGCAGCATTAAAGATTTATGGTCTTTTCTTATTCTCCTTTATTCTTATTTTGACATTTCTTGTCTTTTTGTCCCTTCCTCCTCCCTCACACTGAGCACAGCAAAATAACCTGTATTGTATTTTAAATGTGAATCATAAATTCTATAAATATCTATCTTTTATGGTTCAATTTATTGAAATAGAAATCTCACCGCAGTCCATAAAATGCACATTCTTGCAAACGTTTATAATTTTCACTTGCCTTGTAATGCGAGAATAAAATCCTTTCAGGCACAATGCAATGAACCTAATCTGCGCCTGAATGTGATAGTTTGGTTTGCTGCACAAAACTGTAAACAGTAACCTATTAAAAAGAAGAAAAACTGCAAATTTGAAAACAGAAAATGCTGGAATTGCACAACAGGTCAGTCAGCAACTGTGGGAAGAATACACAAATGCACATTTTGAATATAACTAAAGAGTTCTCCAGATTTGACTGACCTGTGTATTTCCAATATTTTTGTTTTTATTCCATACAGCATCTCCCAAATTGAAGATATTTTATTTATATCTTGTTAAACCACACTAAGCAAATCCACAATTTAAAGCTTTTTAATATCTTGCCTGTTTAATCGCTTACATTCACGCAGTAGACTGTTGCGAATCAAAAAATAACAAGTCATCAGTGACAAGTGCTGGTAGGAACTTTCAAATTGTGATCTGAAGCAATTGTGTTGCAAACTAGTCAAAAGTGCAGGAAGAATTCAGGAAGCAAGTCACTATGTCCTGGTGAAAATTCCATAGACAACTGAAGACAGGAGTAAGGGAGACACCCAATTCAACAAATATAATCCTAATGGCAGCAAGAAACTCTCAACAGACAGGTATACACACAAACTCAAACACGCGCCCATACGCAGCCTGTTCAGAATGTGTATATATGTAATATATATGTAACAAGATGAACACATCTGATAAAATGCTAAGTTCAGCTTCTAAGCAATATTTTCTAAGTGCACGGAAACGTCCTATTCTAAACTCATCTGGTTATTTTGTAAATCATGTTGTCCAGATTTGATTTTATGTATCAGTCACCATTTTGCTTCTTCAATTATGAAAGAAAAAACTGACTTAGAAATGTTAAAAGGAAGAACTTTTATCAGAGAGCAACATTGTAGTTTTGATTACTGAATATAAATTATGCATACCATTTTAAAGATGCAATATAATAACCATTTTATACAAACATCAGTGTCATTATAAACAAAATGTGTGGTCAATTTATTTCATATTTTTAACCAATAAGGGAATTTTAACCAATAAGGGAATTAAGGGTTACGGGGAGAGGGCGGGTAAGTGGAGCTGAGTCCACGGCCAGATCAGCCATGATCTTATTGAATGGCGGAGCAGGCTCGAGGGGCTAGATGGCCTACTCCTGTTCCTAATTCTTATGTTCTTATATTAGTGCCATAAATGCAAGCTGTTCTGGAGTGAGAAGGATCAGCAGCGTAAGATAGAGATAGAGAATAATCACAATGAGGCATAGAAAGGCATAAAATAAGGAGCAAGTAGAGAGAGAGCAACTGCAAAGTTCACAGAATCTGGGAGATAAAGGTGAGAATCTCTCCAAACTATAGGCCTGTCTCTTATCTCTAATTCTGAGTGATACATATGTGTCCTCAATGTTTAAATGGTTTAATTGCCAACTTCAAAAGCAGAGAGTGAGAGAGAGAAAGATACATTATAAATGGTTTAAATTACCATCTTCAAAAGCAGAGAGAAAGAAAAAGAGACATTGTAAATGGTTCCTTCTTCTCAGTTACAATTCCCCTTCCTTTCAAAACAATTGTCATCACTCCGCTATGCAAAAACCAACCCTCAACCCCTCTGCCCTTGGAAACTACTGCCCATCCCCAATCTTCATTTCCTTTCCAGTCTTTGACTATGTTGTCAGCTTCCAAATCAGTGTCCATCTTTCCCGCAACTTCCTGTTTAATTCTCTCCAATCAGGTTTCTGCTCCTACCACTGCACTGAAGCCAGCCTAACCAAAGTCATAAATGATACCCTCTTGTGAATGTGATACGTTATCCCTCCTCATCTTCTCTGCAGCTTTTGACATGGGTAACCACACCATCCTCCTCCAGCACCTCTTCTCTGTTGTCCAGCTCAGTGGGACTATGTTAGTTTGGTTCCACTCTTACCAATCCAATCATAGCCAGAGCATCTCCAGCAAAGGCCTCTCATCATCTCTCTGCACAGTTATCTCTGGAGTCCCCGAATGATCTATCCTTGGCACCCTCCTCCTCTTCATCTATGTGCTGCCTCTTGACAACATGGAGTTCACTTTCAAATTTATGCTGATGACACCCAACTCTACCTCTTGACCCATCCACTGCCAATGTGTTGTCAGACTGCTTGTCCAACATCCAGCCTTGGGTGAACTGCAATTTCTTCCCGTTAAATGTTGGGAAGACCAACGCCATCATCTTTGGCCCCTGCCACAAACTCGACATCTTCAACACCAATTATATCCCCCTTTCCAGCCATTGTTTCAGGATAAACCAGACTTCCTGCAACCATGGCGTTTTATTCAACCCAGGCTGAGCTTCTAACCCTATATTGTGCCTTCTGATGCCCAGGCCCCAAGATCTGGAATTCCCTGCCTAAACCTCTCCGTCTCTCTTTCATCCTTCAAGACTCTCCTTAAAACCCACCTCTTTGACCAAGCTTTTGGTCACCTGCCTTAATTTTTCCTTATGTGGCTCGGAGTATTTTGTCTCATAATATTCCTGTGAAGCACCTTGGGACGTTTAACTACGTTAAAGGTGCTATATAAATACAAGTTGTTGTTGTAATATTTTCTACCTCCGCCCCCACCTCAGCCCATCTGCTGCTAAAACCTTAATCTATGTCTTTGTCACCTTTGGACTCAACTATTCCAATGTTCTCCTGACCAGCCTCCCATTCTCCACACTCGATAAACTTAATTTGATCCAAACGCTGCTGCCTGTATCTTATCCCAATCATCACGGTCCTTGCTGACCCAAATTAGCACCTGGTCCTTCAATCTCTCAATTTCAAAATTTTAATCGTCATATTTAAACCCCTTTATTGCCTCAGCACTCTCTATCTCTCTCCCCTCCAGCCCTACAACTGCCGCTCCCCTGAATCTGTCCTCCAACTCCAGCCTCTTATAAATCCTCCCCTCCCCCCCCACTGCCATCTCCCTTTCGACCCACTATGGATCTATACGCTGGAGTTCGAACATATATAGAATCAAAGAATGGTCACAGCACAGAAGGAGGCCATTCGGCCCATCGAGCCTGTGCCAGCTCTCTGCAAGAGCGCTTCAGCTTGTCCCACTCCCCGCCCATCTCCGTAGCCCAGCAAATTATTTTCCTTCAGATATTTATCCAATTTCCTTTTGAAAGCCACGGTTGAATCTGCCTCCACCACTCTTTCAGGCTGTGCATTCCAGATCCTAACTACTCGCTGTGTTAAAACATTTTTCCGCATGTTGCCTTTGGTTCTTTTGCCAATCACTTTAAATCTGTGTCCTCTGGTTCTCGACCCTTCTGCCAATGGGAACAGTTTCTCTCTAACTACTCCGTCTAGACCCCTTATAATTTTGAACACCTCTATTAAATCTCCTCTCAAACTTCTCTGCTCTGAGAGCAACCTCAGCTTCTCCAGTTTATCCACGAAACTGAAGTCCCTCATCCCTGGAACCATTGTTGTAAATCTTTTTTGCCTCTTCAAAGCCTTCACATCCTTCCAAAGTGCGGTGCCCAGAATTGGGCATAATACTCCAGTTGAGGCCAAACCAGTGTTTTATAAAGGTTCATCATTACTTCAACACAAAAGCAAAATACTGCAGAGGCTGGATTCTGGAATAAAAACAGAAAATGCTGGAAATCTCAGCGGGTCAGGCAGCATCTGTGGAGAGGAAGCAGAGTTAATGTTTCGGGTCGATGACCCTTTGCCATTCACACCCTACCTTGACTAATGTTTTTCTAACTCCTGCCATTACCATTTCAATTCGGCCCATCATCCCTTTTGTCTCTCTAATCTCTCCTGCCTTCCACCCTATCACAGACCTTCCCTTTTGTTCTTTCTTCCCCTCCCCCTTTCAATGCTTGTTGAGAATCTGTTCTTTTTGAACACTCTCCAGTACTGATGAAAAGTCATCGATCCGAAACGTTAACTCTGTTTCTCTCCACAGATGCCTCTGACCCGTTGAGATTTCCAGCATTTTGTTTTTATTCACCATTATTTCCTTGCTTTTGTACTCTATGCCTCTATTTATGAAGCCCAGGATGCTTTTTTTTTTAAAAACAGCTTTCTTAACCTGCTCTGCCACCTTCAACAATTTGTGTACATATACTCCCAGGTCTCTCTGTTCATCCACCCTCCTTAGATACATATGAATATATCAAAATGATAGGCAGGAAAAAAACAACTAGTTCTATCAAGACTGCCCCACACAGTTGTGATGCATGAAGCATTATGATTAGACTTCCCATACCCGCCAGGAGCCATGTAATCTCCTGGGAGAGGCAAGCAGATAAAAAAACCAAGGTCAATTAGGTGTAGTACCTGAAAAATTCCTCTTCGACTCTTTAGGCGGTCGAAAATTAGTCCAGGAGACCACATTGACTATGCTTATATTACCTGATATTTCATCTACCGTTTGCTAAGACGTGATCTCCTCTCCAGCCAGGTACCGGTCCAGCTGTCTTTTGAAGGTTTGCAGAGAGTCAGCACTCACCACATGACCTTGTTTCAAAGGCCAACTATCATCTGTGAAAGAAGAACCATCGAACATCTAACCTAGCCCTACCCTTGCGTAGCATATACATACAACCCCTGATCTTCCCCAACCTATCAAACTGAAGTAATCTATCAATAGGAGAGTGGGCGAGAGAAGGGGACGAGAGAAGGGGCAAGAAGAGAGCGAGAAGGGAGCAAGAGAGGTGGAGAGAGAGGTGGAAAGAGCGTGAGAAAGACAAAGATTGATTAAGTCTAGTCAGCAGCAAAAATATTTCGAATGGTATAAAATTATACATTACTAACTGTGCAACAAGAGGAGTAAAATAATGTGCAATCATTATTTCAGCTTGTAAATTTAATTCTTTGCATTCGATGTGCCCATTCTCTCAAGTACAGATGCCATTAACATTTTGACAAGCTCTATTGCAAGTAAATTTAATCCAGGTCTGGCTGAATATTTAATAACTTTAACTTCAGCATTCTCATCTTCCAAAGCCATCTACAGATAGAAATCTCAAAATGACATAAGAACGGGAATAGAAAGGGAGATTGCAAGAGGAAGAAGAGAACGTGAAAAGCGGGGGGGGGGGGGGGGGGGGGGAAGAGGGGAAGAGAGAAAGGGAGGGAAAGATAGAAGAAGAGAAAGTGATAGAGGGGAAGAGAGCAAAGGTCAGAGAGAGGACAAGCAGAGAGACAAGGGGAGAACGAGTGAGAAAGCGAGCATGTGCATCATTGCCAATTCAACAACAACAGAAAAATAAATCAATATTGTAAGCAAAGTTCTACCAGTGAGGATGATTTAGCTGTTACATAAATTCATGGGCCCCAAGTTTCCACATGATTTGCTCCTGGTTTTTAGGAGCAACTGGTGGAGAACGGAGTATCTTAGAAATCAGAATTCTCCACATTTAAGTTTTCTGCATTTCTAGTCAGGTAGAACAGTTTCATTTTTGAACAGAGTTTTTTTTTCCAAAAGGGGGCGTGTCCAGCCACTGACGCCTGATTTGAAAGTTTCCACAGTGAAAACGTACTCCAAACTAACTTAGAATGGAGCAAGTGAAGATTTTTGTACGCTTGAAAAAACCTTGTCTACACATTAAAAAATCAGGCGCAGGTTACAAATTAGGCGTCGGGAACAAGGTGGGGGGGAAGGGAAGTCATTAAATTCTACAATCAATCCTTAGTTATACTTATACAAATATTATACAAATAAATCCAACCTGAATAAAAATTTATAAGCAAAGAAAAGATTAAATAAACCATGTTCCTAGCTGTGTGAAAGTGCTTCAGGCAGGCCTTTCAGGCAGCGGTGTGGCGTCGGTCCCGACGGCAGGGGCAAGAAGCAGCAAGCAGCCTCAGTGCTTGAGGCAGCGGTGTGCCGTGGTGTCGGTCCCGACGGCAGGGGTAAGAAGCAGCAAGCAGCCTCAATGCTGATCATGGAAGGGCAATGTGGTTTTATTAAAAAATGTTAAAAATTGAACAGCTACAAAGAATTTGAATGGTCTCAAACAAGTGCATGTGTCCCGTTTATCACAGTCTATCTTTAATTACAGAATGAGTGGTGGAGATTAAAACGGTAACGAGTTGTAAAGGCTGAATTAAAATGCACAGTTGCTGCAGTAACACTGGTTAAAGAGCCAACATTAATTCAGCAGGTGATTTATTCAGCAGTGCTGCTAAAAGCATTCCCTCACACACAGAAATATCAAGAAAATTAAAATGCAAGCCTTTGCAAGGGTTCAATAAACAAATTTCACTTTTTCTGCAGCACTTTTAAAAATGGCCGAGTGCCAATGTTTACTTCAGACTGCGCGTGCGCGAACGCTCCAACGCGCACGCGCAGGGTTGCCGGCACCAAAAAAACTCATTTCAATTGTACCCGCCCCCTCCTACTTACAAAATCGGCGCGAGTGGTAGGCTCCGCCCCCTGTGCGCCGCGCCAAGCAGACATCGAGCTGCAAGGAGCTCGAGAATACCGCGGTTTTTTTCAGGCGCCTTTTTCGCCGCGTGTGGAAACTTGGGGCCATGGGCTGTTTAATTATTAAGACATTGTGTAATTTATTTCAGAAATGGTTACAAACTCCAACACTGTTTACAGAGATTTGGTCCAGGTTGGAGTGACCTGAACAATGTTTGATCTTACACTCCATATACACAGCACCCTCAAACAAAAAACAAAGGACACACTGGGGCAAACTATTGTTCAACATAAACAGAGAGGTAGTGAGGATCTGAATAAGACTGTTTACAGCGGGTTGACTGAAATGAGCAATTTGTAGCTGTATAAAAACTAGCAGTTTAAAGATGGAGTTTAAAAAGAACCATGTAGTGTTTACAAAGTACATTTTAATGTAGAACAGCTGCAAGTTCAGCATAAAATCAAATTAATAGCTGCTGTGCAAATGGGGTTTATGACTACAACAGACCAATGACGTATGACTAATGGCCAAGGTTTCAAGAAACAGAACCAAATTATTGCCCTGAGTGTTACGTAACAGACCAGTTACAGATTATAGTAGCCAAAACTGTTGTGAGGACATTTGTAGTTGTAGTTTCCATTTTGCATTGTATGGAAATTATCTAGCAATACAAAAAGAAAAATGTAGTCATAATTCTTACTTATGTTACTTGTATATGGAATTTTCAAAAATTGATTAAAGTTGAAAAAGAGGTGCTGTGTAAAGGAATACCTTAAGGCAGCACCCTGAAGACATGAGTCTGATGTTCAAAATATGGATAATAAACAATAATTGATAAATGATCTTAAAGGTTTGTCATCATTGGTGCTTACTCAATGATATAAATAACTTAGGACAAAAAATGTCTAAATAAATCGCTGCAAAACATTTTTTCTTTCCCATTAACATTTGTAATGATGATATATTTTGCTAAATCTTCATTTAATTATTGTTCACTCTTCATCAGGTATTCCATATACAACACTCAACAGTGAAGGCAAGGTGCCCCGCTCCCAATCTCTGTAGCAGGCTGCAGGTGAACAGATGGAGTCCCTCACTGCAGCTGACCTTAACTCAAACAAATCAGATTTTATGATCTGCTTATTGCTTCACAATTAAATAACACTTATCTTGTAGTCAGAAGTGAAGACTGATTGGGGATTTGCTGGATAGAAAATTGTAAATGCAACCATGTCCTACCATTCCACAGAACAACATACAGGCAGGAAACCATTCTCACCAGCCTCCACATTGGCCTCAGTCTCCACTCCCAGCTTCAAATCCAGGAACACCTCTGTCTCAAGCTCCAGATCTTTTTTTCATTCCTAGTTGTCAAATAACCCCTCTTCATCCCTGCTTCAACTTGGATCTCATCTCCTGCTCCTTTCTCCCACCACCACATGACTGCTCTATTTCCTGCTTTACTGCTTCACGCCCTTACTCGTGCTTCATTCCACAGGTAACTGAGAGATCTGCTGGTGCTGTGATAATAACTTTTGGATTTAAGTTTGAGAAAACAAAACATTGTACGACTATGTTGTATAAATGACGACTGGAGGCAAATTGTTCATTAGAGTAGGGTTCTTTTATTTCTGCCATTTGAACAATGTGTATAGCTCGAATACTGTCTTAAGAGTTTGATATGTATAGTTAGTATTAATCATATTTGCAATGCAAAAATGATGTTGTTTCTCTGCCCTGCAATAGTATTAAGGTGTACAAATGCAATATAGTACAGGTTGAGCGTCCAAAATCCGGAGTTCTGGAATCCGGAATGTTCCAGAATCTGGACTCCGGACCGATTGGTGTCAGGGTCGTCCGGAATCCGTAAAATGTTCCTGAATCCGGACCAGCCGACCCTGCCGACTTCGGGCCTCGCCTCCACTGCCCTTACATCGGGGCCCCACCGCTGCCCGACCTCGGGCCTCACCTTGCCACCTTAACCTTGCCACTCGACACGTCCCGCTCCCCACCACTGCCCTTACCTCGGGGCCTCCTCACCAGCCCACCCCAACACCTCCACTGCGACGAGGCCCGCCGGCCTGAATACTTCCTTGGCAGCGGGGCCCCGCACGAACACTTCCACGGAGCCCGCCCAAACACCTCCTTGGTGGTGGGGCCCACCCAAACACCTCCTTGGTGGTGGGGTCCACCCAAACACCTCCTTGGTGGTGGGGCCCACCCAAACACCTCCTTGGTGGTGGGGCCCACCCAAACACCTCCTTGGTGGTGGGGCCCACCCAAACACCTCCTTGGTGGTGGGGCCCACCCAAACACCTCCTTGGTGGTGGGGCCCACCCAAACACCTCCTTGGTGGTGGGGCCCACCCAAACACCTCCTTGGTGGTGGGGCCCACCCAAACACCTCCTTGGTGGTGGGGCCCACCCAAACACCTCCTTGGTGGTGGGGCCCACCCAAACACCTCCTTGGTGGTGGGGCCCACCCAAACACCTCCTTGGCAGTGGGCCCTGCCCAAATACTTCCATGGTGACTGGCCCCGCCCAAACAGCTCCACCTCGGCGGGCCCCGCCCGAACACCTCCTTGGCAGTGGGCCCCACCCGAACACCTCCTTGGAAGTGGGCCCCACCCGAACATCACCACAGCGGCGGGGCCCTACCCGAACAACTCCTCGGCAGCTGTGCCCCACCCGACGACCTCCTGGATGGGGCCGGCGACCCAAACAGCTCCTTGGAAAGCATCCCCTCCCCCATTTCTGACATTCCGAAATCTAGAAATACCCGAACCTAGGCTCAGATGTTTCCAGATTCATGACACCAGAAAGATGTTACAAAGCCCGGAAAAAACACAAAACCCGGAACGTACCCGGTCCCGAAGGTTCCGGATTTGGGACGCTGAATCTGTAGTTTACAAACTCGTAGGGAGATGATGGAGGATTAATGGCTAAATTGCCATCAGGAGATGTCATTGTTGGACATTTTATTCTCCCCTTTTCTTCTCTCCTTTCCTAATGCTACTAATTTATGCTGGGCAACAACTCTACATGAGCACCTTTCCAAAATTCCCATTCTTTGTGTATGAACCTGGAGGTGAGTATGGCAGGATATTCCATTGCGGAGGGCAAAACAGCAAAACCCAAGCTTGTCCCAATCCTCTGATGTCCGCACATGCAGACTTCCCAGCTGATTGACAATCAGGAACTAGAACTCTTGTTGACAATTCAAATCCCTTCCTCAGATGCATTGAAGCTAACTGCAGTACTCCAACTGCTGCCCTGGCTAAGATTAGGCCTTCCTGATCTCTGTGGTTCAGCAAGTTTCGGCCTCAGTTGCTCCTGATTTTTTGGAGCAACTGGTGTAGAACGGAGTATCTTAGAAATTCAAATTCTTGCATTTAGTTTGCTCCAGTTCTAGTCAGTTAGAACAGTTTCACTTTGGAACAGAATTTTTTTTCCAAAGGGGGCGTGTCCGGCCACTTACGCCTGTTTTCAAAGTTTCGGCAGTGAAAACTTACTCCAAACTAACTTAGAATGGAGTAAGTGAAGATTTTTGTACGCTCGAAAAAACATTGTCGACACTTTAGAAAATCAGGCGTAGGTTACAAATCAGGCGTAGGGAATGGGGGGGGGGGAGGTTTAAAGGGAAGTTGACAAACATTAAACACTTCAGTTTAACAAATAAAGTGCCATCATCAATAATAAATGATAAAAACATCAATAAATCAACCAATAAAATCAAAAAAAATTAATAAGAAATAATTTTTTTAAAAATCAATAAATAAAATATTTTCTACTTACCGACTGCAGCACCGGGAGCCCTCCAACAGCATGCTGGGATGCTCCCAGCCCCCCAGTGTGTCTCTGTCAGTGTCTCTATCTCTCTGTCTGTCTGTGTGTGTCTCTCACTCTCTGTCTGTCAGTGTCTGTGTTTCTGACAGCGAGGGGTGGAGGGGAGGGGGAGGATGGGGAGGGGGGATGGAGGGGTGGAAGGGAGGGGGAGGAGGGGTGGTGGAGTGGGCGAGAGGGGTGACAAGGGAGGGAGGGAGGGGAGGGGGGGTGAGAAGGGGAGGGGGGGTGAGAAGTGGGGGGGGTGAGAAGGGAGGGAGGGGTGAGAGAAGGGGAGGGAGGGGTGAGAGAAGGGGAGGGAGGGGAGGGGAGGGGAGGGAAGAGAAGGGAGGGAGGGGACGGGGGGAGAGAAGGGGGAAGAGAGGGAGAGAGAGAAGGGAGAGAGAGAGAGAAGGGAGAGAGAGAGAGAAAGAAAGGAGAGGGAGGCTGAACGGGCCGGGCCCAACACTTCGAGCTTAAACTTACTGGATTGACAGGTAGGTGGCGTCGGGTCCGGGGTCCGGAGCGCGGATCGGGGGCGGAGATCGGTCGGGCGGGAGATCGGTCGGGAGCGGAGGTCGGTCGGGGGGGGGGGGGGGAGGGAAAGGTCGGGAGCGGGGGAAGCAGAGGTCGGGTCTGGGGGGGGGGGGGGGGTTGGTGGGATGGGAGCGGGAGTCAAGTCAGGTCGGGAGGAAGCAGGAGCTGGGCGTGGGAGGAGCCTTATCCACGCAGCCCCAGTGAGGCCATTCGGCCAGGGCTAGGGGCTGCGTGCTTCGGACCCCTCCCACACAGTTTTGAGCACCTGGAGCTACTGCACATGCGCGCCCCACTGTACCACGCATGTGCAGAGGTCCCGGCACTGTTTTCAGCGCAGGGACCTGGCTCCGCCCCCTACAGCTCGTGCTGCGCCGCACCGAGGGTCAGAGGACCAGCAGGGAGCTGGAGAATCTGGAAGTTTTTTTTAGGTGCACTTTGTGGCGCGAAAAACGGGCGTCCAGGTCGGGGCTGCGCCGTTCTAGGCGCGGCCCGAAACTTGGGCCCAATATTACACATTATATGTCCACTGAGCTATAAGAGAAGACCTAAGCAAGATTGCATGGATATTGGAAGTTATTTTATATCATACCTCCAACACCATTTTGACAGATAAGACATGATTTCTTCTTTCTAATAGAACATATGAAATATGAGCAGGAGTAGGCCAAACGGCCCCTCGAGCCTGCTCCACCATTTAAAACGATCATGGCTGATCCGATCATGGACTCAGGTCTACTTCCCTGCCCCCTCTGCATAACCCCTTATTCCCTTATCGGTTAGGAAACTGTCTATCTCGGTCTTAAATTTATTCAATGACACACATTCCACAGCTCTCTGAGGCAACAAATTCCACAAATTTACAAGCCTGAGAGAAGAAATTCCTCCTCATCTCAGTTTTGAATGGGCAGCCTCTTATTCTCAGATTATGCCCCCTAGTTCTAGTCTCCCCTATCAGTGGAAACATGCTCTCTGCATCCACCTTGTCAAGCCCCCTCATAATCTTATACGTTTCGATAAGAACGCCTCTGATTCTTCTGAATTTCAATGAGTAGTGGCCCAACCTACTCAACCTTTCCTCATAAGTCAACCCTTCATCCCCGGAATCAACCTAGTGAACCTTCTCTGAACTGCCTCCAAAGCAAGTATATCTTTTCTTAAATATGGAAACCAAAATTGTATGCATTATTCCAGGTGTGGCCTCACCAATACCCTGTATAACTGTAGCAAGACTTCCCTGCTTTTATATTCCATCCTCTTTGCACTAAAAGCCAAGATTCTATTGGCCTTCCTGATCACTTGCTGTACCTGCATACTAACCTTTTGTGTTTCATGCACCGGGATCCCCAGGTCCCGCTGTACTGCGGCACTTTGCAATTTTTCTCCATTTAAATAATAACTTGCTCTTTGATTTTTTTCTGACAAAGTGCGTAATCTCACACTTTTCAACATTATACTCCATCTGCCAAATTTTTGCCCACTCACTTAGCCTGTCTATGTCCTTTTGCAGGTTTTTTATGTTTCCCTAAATTTATTAAGCAGGTATTGAGTCAAAGTGCCTCAACTGGTAAATGATGTTCAATTTTATTTATCTCTATGCAAATGATGATTGTATCTGTGGCTCCATGTCCAACTAACTACTTTCAGTGTTCTGATCCATTAAGATACACTTCGAGCATAATGAACACAATAAAAAATGTTATAGTCTTTATGCAAATACATACATTTTAACATCCACCCTTTTTTAAATACAAATAAGGTAATCAATGTAGGTTCACAATTTAAAATAATAGCATCAACCCTCTCACTTTCATGTGAGTACTGCCTCATTTGTATAACTTCATCACCATTTAACAATGGTTAACCACATTCTGGGTGCTATCATGAATATAATATAATGTCACATCTTAGCAGTCTCATCCAAACAGATAATCCAATTAAAAACAAGCACCTGCACCAGAATGCACAGCCCACTAATCTATTTGTTTTATTTCTCTTTGTTGAGACATTTTCAAAGTTTTACCAGTTAAAGCCTTGGTTCTTCCTTCGAAGGAATAGGTATTGGGCCCAAGTTTCGACCGACCCGTAGAACGGCACACCTCCGAGAGGTCCGCCGACTTTCTAGAACAAAAAGCGCGCCTAATATTTACCTCGGAATTCTCCACGATGATCAGGCCTGCTTTGGACTCGGCGCAGCACAGCAGAAGCAGTGGGGGGCGGAGCTACAGCCCTGCGTCGAAAAGAGTACCGGCAGCTGTGCGCGTGCGCAGTGGAGTGGAGTCTGTGCACGTGCGCAGTAGCTCCTGGCCCTCCCAACGTGTCCTGTCTTCAGGCGACCATATCCCTGGCCGAAGGGACGACGTGATGTTCGCCGCCCCTATCCCGGGCCGAGTGGCCTGCCGCACAGGCCGGTTGCTGCTTTCCCGCACTCCCTGAACAGTAACCATGGCAACACAGCAGTAAGGAGCGTGTACACAGGAAGCTTTAGGCCACTTTGTTTGCAGTTCTCAGGAAATAATGTTGGCAGTCTATATAATATACTCCAATACATAAACTTAATTACTTTGAGCATGCATATATGACATATTTACCCAGCACTCTTTTCAGGAGTCAGGACCCTTTGTTCTTGGATTAGCAGCCCTGCCAGAACTTACCCCTTTGATGTCTATGTATCTCAAATAGCATCAGCATTTTACACGATGACTAAGTATGCGGCAGTAGGTGAGGTAGAAACTTTTAATTTTTTATTTATTGATTGATTTATCCTTTATTATTGATGATGGTTCTTTATTTTTTTTTAAAGTGAAGTATTTAATGCTTCGGAAAATCCTCTAACTTCCCTTCCATTTCCCCCCAGCCCCGCCCCTCCCCTCCCCCCCAACCCCTCTATCTCTGGCTACCTGTGCCTGATTTCTAAAGTGTCCACAAGGTTTTTCTGAGCGTAGAAAAGTGGACACTTATTCTGGCCTAAGTTAGGTTGAAGTAACTTTTTGCTGTCTAAACTTGTTTAAATGGCCAAAACAGGCGTAAGTGGCTGGTAACGCCCTCTTTTGAAGAAAAAAAACTGAACTAAAAAGAAATTGAACTAAATGACTGAAACTGGAGCAAACTAAATATGGGGAATTGCGATTTTTAGGATATTCCAAAAAAAACGAGTTGCTCCAAAAAAATAGGAGCAACTCCTGTCAAAACTTGGGCCCCTTGTCTCAACACTTTAGTGGGTTATCTTTATTGGTATCTTCGGAATCAATTAACAATGTAATTACAAAATATTTAAAACAATGTCTTATGAAAAAGCCATCACAAATCCAATGTAGAAAAAAAAACTACAGATGCTGGAAATATGACGATAAAAACAGAAAAAGCAGGAAATACTCAGATCAGGCAGCATCCATGGAAAAGCAACAACAGTCATCATTTTAGGCCTTTAGCCGACAGCGCCCCCCACCCAAGAAAAAATAATATCTCAAATATCGAATGAACACTGTTCATTCTACAATTACATTAATCTACTATTCAACAACAACTTGTATTTATAGCAAAAAGTATTCCTTTAACAAAAAAATAACTTTTTCTAAGTGTTTTTAGCTCAGCATAAATTTGTGCTTTTAATTGAAAGTAAGTAGTTCAACCATAAATAGGTCAGCTTCAATCGGTTAATATGTTAAGATTGAATATTTTTAAGTAGCAGTGCCAGAATCTCGACAGTGTTGTAACTACTCATCCTAAACTTCAGCCTGTCATCTGAAAGAACTGAATCTTGCCACCAGGGTACTGGAGACAAATTAGTCAATCAATGAAAACCTGAGACCACCAATCCAGAATTTGAAATAGACGTGATATCTCATTGCTACAAGATTCTGTTGTCAGTAATAATTTGATATTCGATTTGAGAGGGAGAAGGGAGTGTCACAAACCAAGGTTTCACATTTAATGAAGGCAAACTTCCAAGGGATGAAAATTATAGACTAACATGTAACTAATAAATTATTTTGTCGAAACTTTGCATCTGTTTTAACGATTGAGGAAGAGGACTAAATACCAATGGTACAAGGAAACCTAAAAATAAGTCAAGAAGAGGAGCATCGCGGATTTAATATTAGTTTTAAAAAATGGTAATGGAGAAAATAATGGCCCTTAAAATAGACAAATCGGCAGAACCTTTGTTTCCACCCCAGGGTATTAAAATTAATTCTAAAGCTTTCTGGATTCAGAAATTGTGCCTTTGGATTGGAAAATGGCAAATTGCACTGCATTATTTAAGAAGGGAGCGGGGGAAGAGAGAGACCAGGTAACTACAGAACTATCAGTTTAACATCAATTGTGAGGATGTTACTGGGGAGTCGAGGAGGTAGCGGGGAAACATGGTTTGTGGGAGGTATCTCGTAAAGCCCGGGGACATGGCGGTCTTGCTGAATTTAATGGCAGGACCTCATTATCAGTGTTTATTCTGTTTCCCACCCCGCAGCCAGCCTGACTGGCCGGCTGCCGGACGGGAAATCCAGCGGCAAAAGTGTTGAGACAGTCCCTGGCAATCGGGAATGATCGTGGTGCACGTGGGTTGGACCAATCGTGAGGGAGGGAAAGATCACGGGACAGAAGGGAGAGACCAGACCAGCAATCATGAGGGAGGGAAAGATCACAGGACAGAAGGCTCTGGAATACGACATTTGGAAGGGAGAGGGGTCAGCCAATCACAGCATTGAGGAGAGGCTATGATCAGCAGAAAGTTTGCTCGAGGGCCTGGGGGGAGCACTCCTGCTCAATCCGGCCAACAAGAAGTGCTCTAAAAAGCCCTAAGCTTCTGCAGCCGGCTGCTCGCGTCTTCACTTAGCTGCTGGGTTTCCCGAGCCCTGGGAAATCCAGCCCACAGCCATTAAATTTAAATCAGACTCCCAACTACACTATAAAACCCTTATTTAAATATTGTAATGATGCGTCCCACCTCACGAGAGTGGGACACTTCGATGTCATGCCACCTGCCGCCTGTCACGAACATGGAGGGTTGATGTCGTCTTTTGCGATTTTTAATCTTCAACCCCCTCCATAACCCTCTCCCGCCCATCGTTGAGATTTAAATATCAACCCCAGAGTGACTGAGCACTTGGATAAGTATCAGAAAAGAGAGAGTCAGCATGGATTTGTGACGGGTAGCTCATGTCTGAATAATTTAGTTGAAAATTTCTGGGGGTCACTAACATGGTGGATAGAGGACTGCCTTAATATTGTTTATATGGACTTCCAAAATGCTTTTGATAATGTTCTGCAGAAGAGAATATTAGCAAATCTGGCAATGCACAGAATTGGAAATAACCTTGTGACATGGGTGGGTAAATTGGTTGGGAGGTAGGAGAGAGAGACTGGGAATAAAGGGTTTGTTCTCTGATTGGTGGGATGTGACAAGTTGTGTTCCCAGGGATATGTATTGGGGCCTCGGCTTCTCATCATATAAATGAATGGCTTTGACAAAGGAATAGAGAGGCGTATATCCAACTTTGAAGATGACACTAAGTTATGAGGCACAGTAAGTTGTGTGGATGGGAGCAGGGAATTACAAAGGAGTGTAGACAGATTTAGTGAGTGAGAAAAAATATGGTAGATGGAGATCAATGTGGTGAAGTATGAGGTTATCCACTTTGGATCTCAAAGTCAAAGCGGAATATTTTCTTAATGGTGAGAGAATAGGAGGTGTGGAGGAGCAATGGGTTTTAGGTGTCCATGTACACAATTCACTAAAAGCTAGTGTACAGGTACAAAAATGTTAGCCTTTATCTCAATGGGTTGGAATTCAAGTGAAGAAATGATGCTTCAGTTGAAGGGAGCCTGGATACCAGGGCTAAATTATGAGGACAGGTTGTATAAACTTGATGTGTATCCCCTTGAGTTTAGACGGTTGAGGCATGATCTAATCAAGATACATAAAAAAAGGAATTCAACCAGGTCGATGCAGAGAAACTAATTCCTCTGGTGGAGGAATCTAGAATAATTCCGTTAGCATACATGATATAATGGCCACTGTTTTCTTTAAATAAAGTTTGATTTCTGTACTTAAGCATTTTAACTTGCAAATTTATTTAACAATAGTTTATTATGGTTTTTAATGGTTTTACATATTTAGTGTCATCCAGCAAGAAAAAATAGGCCCTTCTTCAATTCATAAAGATGTATTCCTTTGAAACTCTTCAGTCTGACTCTTCTCTCCGTCTTCGCACTTCTACCCACCCCCAACCCCACCCAACCACCACCTCTCCCGCCTCACCTCCTCAGTTAGTTCTGAGCACCAACAGGAGGATTTCTATGTTCTATTACAATAATGAGGAAAAAGCTGATGCACGATAAATCTAAATTTTTCTTCCAATCACGAGCATCTTGATAAAGGGATTAAGAAATGCATTTTCATGTGAGAAAATCATCACATAATCCTAATTACATTTGGAGGGTAAAAAGCTTATAACACCAGGCAACATTAAATTATCCCATTATTGTAAGTAAGCAAAAGTAACAGACTTCAGATCAACCTTGAAATTTTAATGCTTTACATTAAAAGTATGATGAAAATCTCATCAACCCATTGAAATGAAAGTCAGACAAGTTCAGTGCAACAACTGAAGAGAATAGGCCATTAGATAACTGCAGAAGATTAAGGATATTTTGCAAAGCTGTCTTCAAGCAATTCCACATGGAAACATCAGCCAATTTAAAAAGCTCTGTGAATCATACCAGTTACCATCTTCAATTTACTGAAATCAATGTAAAAATCATATCCAAATTTAAAATCGATGAACCACAACAGCTGTGCATTGTATTACTGTATATATAATTTCATGGCAGTGAGAATACAGCATTCACAATTAATAACTAAAAGAAATCCTACAATGGATGAAATTTCAAGTTTATCAAAAATACTGTAAAATCATTCTGCCTGCCCATTGTATAGTTATTTCAGGAAAAACGCTGCTTTGCCTCTGCAGAGGTAACCCCTTCGTATCTTACGGTAACTGTTTTATTAAAAATACTATTTTACAATAAGCACTCTAGCTTTGAAAATACTATTTTATTGCTGTCTAGCTCTTCTCTCTGCCTCAGCACTTCTCCCAACCCCCGTCCATAGTTCAAAACAAGACAATTTGTGTTTCTGCCAATCTTAGATATAGGCATCCAAATGAACACAGCAACAGTACTCATTCCCCAGTACAAATTACATCTCTTGTACAAGTTCACTTCCCCTATATTTCCAGTAACAAAAATGTACAATCAAATGCGTTTTAAAGATTTGATTTTATATGACGAAATAGGAATTATAATGTGTGAAAAAATATTTTTAAAGATTCTAGTATATTAGAAATTTAATACACATCATTTTTTTTTTTACCTTTCTTAGACAGTAACTTAAATTTCTGTACTGCTTTAACATAGGAAAATGTTTCAAGGCACCAGGCAGGATGCCAATTGAGATTGAATTCCGAAACAGGAAAGTTTAGGAAATGGGGTGGAACTTTTAGCTCAAGAAATTGTTTTGAGAAGATTTGAAAAGGTATGAAGAAATGCAAAGAGAGGAAGGGTTTAAGGGAGTGCACCAGATTGCAGTTCCAATGTAACTGAAGCCTTTACCACCTATTGGGCGAAAGGAGGAGTGAATTATTTATGTACCTTGATTCATCTACTTGTATATATTTAAGCTTCATATTTACTTTATACCTTCTAATTTTATGTCCACTCCTCAGGAAGTCCTTCAAAAGCCTTCTTCCTCCCATCTTTATATACTTTATGACTGTGACGGTATCTATCGAAGGAAGTATTGCAAGGCTAGCCAGGCTGTTCTCAACTCTCGTCACTTTAGTTTCCTTTCTTGCTCCAAGTTCTATGCCCCAATTAAGTGATGTAAGCACAGATTTTGTGCCAATATTTTGGTGCAACGTACCAGGAGGTACAGAATAGTAACCTTACATTAATCATCCACATGCTCCATATTGATGGACCATAAGTTAAATGGTAAGGGTCTTACAAAATACCAATATGAGACCGTTGCAGATTTATGAATCGACCCAACAGTGTCAAAGCTATTGTGAATAATACCTAACCTGGCTTGTTTTTGTGGGTCAATTGTCGAAAAAAGATTAGCTTTTGAGGTGCAAGTGAGCAACTCTCACTGATGGGGACCTTGCAAAAGACTTGGAACAAAGGCTACACTAAATAATGGGGTATTGCAGCATAGTGGTTATGTTACTGGACTAGTAATCCAGAGGCCTGGACGTAATCCATGGGAGTTCAAATCCTACCACGGCAGCTGGGAGAATTTAAATTCAGTTCATAAATCCGGAATTAAAAAGTGAGTCCTCAGTAAAACTCAACTGGTTCACTAATGTTCTGTAGGGAAGGAAATCTGCCGTCTTTACCCGGTCTGGCCCATATGTGATTCGAGAACCACAGCAATGTGGTTGACACCTAACTGCCCTCTGAATGGCCGAGCAAGCCACTCGGTTGTACCAAACCGCAAAGACAAAGTCAGCAGTGTGAGAGTACCTTCAGCACAAGGACTGCAGCGATTCAAGGTGGCGGCCCACCACCACCTTCTCAAGGGTAATTAGGGATGGGCAATAAATGCCGGCCTTGCCAGCAATGCCTCCCATTCCGCGAACGAATAAATTAAAAAAAAATTTAGTTTCATACCAAATCTCGATTGGATTTGATTTTTTTCCCCTGGATTCAGAATTCTTTTTGAAATGAATATATATGACACAAGCACAAAAAGGACGTATTGAGAGGATACCGAAGAGATCAATGAGAATGATTGAGGGGATGGATAGATTGGGTTATATTGAGCAATTACGTAAAATTGGGAATGTTCTCCCTGGAAAAGAGAAGGTTGAAAGGTGATATGATTGCCCTTTTTAGGGTTCTAAAGGGACTAGATAATGCAGACCGTGGCACACTGTATCACCTTGTCCAGAACACTGGAACCAGAGAACATGGCCTGCACTTGAACAGGGGTAAATTCCAAACTTATCTGCAGAAACATTGGTCCCAATATTTACGGGTAGGCGGAGAGGGAGTGCAACTGTGGGTGGGAATCCCAGCAATTCTACGGCCGCAGAGGTCCTGCCGACTTTGACAAGAAAAGCAACGGCAGAAGGCTGCAGCCGAGGAGTATTGGGGATGGCGCCCGGCAATCAGGAAAGATCATGGGCAGAAGGGCAAGGGGTCGGCCGATCATGGGGAGGGAGGCTCAGGATTGCCAGTTGGAGGGGGACTCAGCCGTTTGCGGGAGCGAGGAGAGGCCGCGAGTGGCAGGACATTTGTCGAGAAGCCATGGGAATAATCCTGCTCATCCTGGCCCACAAGGCGTACTCTTAAAAGAAACACTT
The DNA here is from genome assembly GCF_044704955.1 of Pristiophorus japonicus. Lineage (NCBI taxonomy): Eukaryota > Metazoa > Chordata > Chondrichthyes > Pristiophoridae > Pristiophorus > Pristiophorus japonicus. The sequence continues at coordinate 135,200,259 of NC_091991.1, read as the reverse complement.
ATCTGCTGGAGCTGGCCCTCCTATCTCCATTTAGCTGCTGGGTTTCCCCGAGCCCGGCAACCGTTAAATTTAAATGAGACTCCAGTTGCACTATGGGAGCCTGATTTAAATATTATAATGAAATTCACCGCCTCTCCAATACGCGACACAGAAGTGCCTTGCAATCCGCCACGTTTTTAACCCATCCCACACACCGACCCTTTCCGCCCACTGTGGACGGTGTTAGTATCGACTGCTTTATCTCAGTGAGCGGTACACATCTGAGGAACAGGCTTCTCAGGGATATGGTTGAAGCAGATATTGCTGATACAAACTTAATTAGATAGATTTCTTTCAGAAATATTTTGGGATGTATTTTGACATGACTTGTAGTCAGTGTACTGTGCTTGAGAGGAACAGGTGACTTTGGACCTATGGTCCTGGGAGTTTTGCTCATCTCATGTCTGGGGCTGTGGTAGACTGATTGATAGAAATTGATTGTCAATCGTATCATGCAATTAACAGAATGGTGGAAGGAGAACTAGATGAACTTTGGTCTTTTTTTGTCTTCCAATTCTTGTGTTCCTACAGTGTACGAAGAGTTTAACAAGGTATTTGATCCACTTGCATTCAGTGCACGACACATATCCATTTGGTTTTGCTTTGTACCTTTTAGCTCTTTAGTTCCTAGTCCCAGGATCATTCTGGAATGCAATGATAACCTCGGTTACTATTCTCTACTGCAAACCATCTTCTGAAACCCCTCTCCTTTGTCTCCACAACACTCACCTCCAACAAGTGCGAGGAGCTCATGGACATTTTTGTCTCGAAGATTGAGACCTTTCGATCAGCTGCCTCTGCCACTTCCCTTTCTTCCCCTTGCCCACCTGGCTAAACTTCCTCTAAAGTTCCTCCCTGCCCTAGCCCTGAACTCGCATATTTCTCCAGTTTCTCTCCAATCTCCCCTCTTGACCTCTCAACGCTTATCTTGCCCATTCGTCCCACTTCCTGCTCTTTCGACCCTATTCCCACCAAACTGCTGACCAACCAACTTCCTTTTCTGGCTCCCATGTTAATTGACATTGTTAATAGTTCTCTCGCCTCAGGTACTGTCCCCCTCTCCTTCAAATATGCTGTCATCACCCCTCTCCTCAAAAAATCAACCCTTGATCCCACTGTGCTTGCTAGCTACCGCCCCATCTCCAACCTCCCTTTCCTTTCCAAAGTCCTCAAACGTGTTGTCGCCTCTCAAATCCATGCCCATCTTTCCCAAAACTCCATGTTTGAATCCATTCAACCTGGTTTCCGCCCCTGCCATAGTACCGAAACAAAAAAAATGACATGCTTTGTGACTGTGACAAAGGTAAACTATCCCTTCTCGATCTGTCGACAGCCTTTAACATGGTTGACCACTCCATCCATTTCCAACGCCACTCCTCCATCGTTAAGCTGGGTGGGACTGCATTCGCCTGGTTCCATTCTTATCTATCTAATCGTAGCCAGAAAGTCACCTGCAGTGGCTTCTCTTCCCGCTCCCGCATCATTATGTCTGCGGTCCCCCAAAGATCTATCCTTGGCCCCTCCTATTTATCATTTATATATTGCCCTTTGGCGACATAATCCGAAAACACTTTGTCAGTTTCCATATGTACGCTGACAACACCCAGCTCTACCTGACCACCATTTCTCTACCTCACCACCACTTTTCTCGATACCTCCTCAGTCTCTAAATTGTCAGACTGTTTGTCTGACATCCAGTACTGGATGAACAGCAATGTTCTCCAATTAAATACTGGGAAGACTGAAGCCATTATCATTGGTCCCTGCCACAAGCTCCGTTCCTTCACCACTGACTCCATTCCCTTTCCCTAGCTGAGGCTGAACCAACCTAGGTGTCATATTTGACCCTGAAATGAGTTTCCAACCACATATCCGCGGCATAACTAAAAGCACCTTCTTTCACCTCCGTAACACTGCCCGCCTCCCCAGCGCCTCAGCTCATCTGCTGCTGAAATCCTCATTCATGCCTTTGTTAGCGCTAGACGTGACTACTCCAACGCACTCCTGGCTAGCCTCCCACATTCTACCCTACATAAACTTGAGGTCATCCAAAACTCGGCTGCCAGTGTCCTAATTTGCACCAAGTCCCACTCAACTATCACCCCTGTGCTCACTGACCTCCATTGGCTCCCAGTTAAGCAACGCCTCAATTTCGAAATTCTCATCCTTGTTTAAAAATCCCTCCATGGCCTCGCCCCTCCCTATCTCTGTAATCTCATTCAGCCGCACAACCTGCACCCCACCCCCTCCCCCCACCGAGATATCTGCGCTCCTCTAATTCTGCGCTCCTGAGCATCCTTGATTATAATCGCTCAGCTATCTGCCTTCAGCTGCCTAGGCCTTAAGCTCTGGAACTTCCTCCCTAAACCTCTCCGCCTCTCTACCTCTCTTTCCTCCTTTAAGACGCCCCTTAAAACCTACCTCTTTGACCAAGGTTTTTGACCAAGGTTTTGGTAATCTGCCGTAATTTTTTCTTGTGTTGCTCGTTGTCAAATTTTTGTCTTATAACACTCCTGTGAAGCACCTGGGGACATTTTACTACATTAAAGGTGCCACACATAATACAAGTTGTTGTTGTTCACCTTTATGAATGATGTCTCAGCCCCAATTCTGTTATACAGTTTGTTTTTCCTATTAGAATGATGAAAACTAAGGTTTTATTGGGGATAAATCAACTCCATGAGTGGACATTTATCGCAGCTGTTCTTGTTTCTCCAGCCATTCCAGATGCTCATTAAAACTTCTGGAGGCAAAGTGAAAACTGTGTATGATAATGAAAAAAATAAGACTCCATTGCTGACAGGAAGCTTTTCTTTTCTTCCTCCTTATAAAAGATGCCATCAGTGCGCTAATGATATCCACTGGCAGAAAAACAGAACTGTGTGAATTACTTCAAATTGTAATTCCTGAGGAGCTTAATTTTTTTTGTTTTTCAACCTTCCCAGGACTTCAACTGTTGACTGTCAGTGAATAAACACAATTAAGGTACTGGTTGAATTATTGGAGGCAAAGAGTACAAATCCAAAGAAGTTATACTATTGCTATATAATACATAGGTCAGCTCACAGCTCAATACTGAAAGCAGTTCCAATTACCTATGTTATTACAATATTACTCCTGGCACTTCACAGGAACTCAATTAAATTTAGGTCACGTTTATTTGTACTCCCAAAATGGCTAACATGCGCCACCCTTTGTTTCTGATTGGTCCCCTTGGAGGATAAGCCACACCCTGAGGTTTCACAGGAATGTGTCACTGGAACCACCTATCCCAAGGTCTCACTGACTTTGCAAATTGTAACTCGATCCACTTTGACTTCCTGAAGCGACAGAGGACAGAGCTCCCCAGAAGACAGCAAGAGCCAACCAAAGTCCCGTACCCCAGTTCAAGTACATCCCTCCCCCAGTTGAAGTACCTTACCCCAGTCCAAGTGCATGCCTTCCCCAGCCGAAATGCCTTACCCCAGTCCAAGTACATCCCTTCCCCAGCCAAAGTGCCTTTCCTCAGTCCAAGTGCATCCTCCACCTTCCCCCCCCCCCCCCACCATAGATGGGGCATTGTGTACGGATTGTTAACAGGTTTATTGGGTATGAAGCGAATAGTGACAGCGTCGTGATTTCTCTATATCATCCACTCCAACAATGTCCCTTGTAGGAGGTTAGAAGAATGTGATCAGTCTTCCCTGAGTTCCCTTCTCTTCCCTCCAATCCCCCTCTCCTACCCGTGTCTCTCTTCCCCCCCCCCCCACCCCCCCCCTCCAGGGTCTTTCTCTCTCCTCCCCCTCCCAGTTTCTCTTTCCCTCCCCACCCAGCCTCTCACTCTCCCCCACCTCCCAAGTTCTCACTCTCCACCCCCACCCCCCAAGTTCTCACTCTCCACCCACCTTCCCCCCCCAAGCTCTCACTCCTTCACCCACCCCCACGCCAAGCTCTCGCTCTCTTCCTCCCCCAGGCTCTCTCTCTCTACCTCCGCCCCCGCTCGGGACTCGCGGCTCATGGGAGGCTCGGGGTCCGGTCGGAGGCTCACAGCGCAGCGGGAGGCATGGTCGGTCGCAGGGTCCCACTTCCGGTCCGACTTCTCTCTCTCCCCCCAGCCACGCTCTCGCCATCGGCCGCCTCCATCGGCCCCCTCCCGCCGCCATCGGGCCCAGGCGGGCCGGGGGGAAGAGAGTCGTGACCTCAGGTCCTGCTGCTCACACCACGCACATGGAATGATTCAGGCTGGGGGGTGTGCGGGGCAGAGCTTGACAGGGGCGGGGCTATTCGCCTGATGATCAAAAAAGTGCAATATGGGCTTGACAGACATCTGTCTGTCAAAAAAAGTGCAGTACAAATAGTTAGTCCCATAAATGTAATACGGGTGCAGAAGCGTAGTGGTTATGTTGCTGGACGAGTAATCCAGAGGCCTGGACTAATGATCCAGAGAATGTGAATTCAAATCCCATGGCTGTTTGAAAATCTGGAAATAAATTTGCTATCACGAAAGAAGCCTGCCATCCTCACCCAGTCTGGTGAACCTGATGTGGTTGATCCTTAACTGCCCTCTGCAGTGGGCAAGTCACTCAGTTGTATCCAACTGCGACAAAGTATAACGAGAAAAAATGGACAGACCACTCAGCTGCAACTTAGGGCAACGTAGGCATCAAATCAGGAAGCAACAAAGGCACCCCCACCCCAGTCAACCCTGCAAAGTCTTCCTCGCTTATAACTGGGAACTGGCGCCAATATTGGGAGAGTGGTCCCACAGAATAATCGAGCAACCCTGCCATACTCACAGAATCACACACATCAGCCAAAGTCCCATCACCAATCCAAGGTTTGTCCTGTCCCACTGGCAGGACAGACCTAACACAGATAGGGGCAAACACGAGCCGTGGGAGACCTCATGAAGTCTCATGGTTTAAGGTCAAACATTACCACCTACTTTCAGCTGATGAAATAGTGCTCCTCCATGTGGAACATAACTTGGAGAAAGCACTAAGGGTAGCAAGGGCACAGAATGTATTCTGCATGGGGTACTTCAATGTCCGTCATCAAGAATGACTTCATACTGCCAGCACTACCAAGCTGGCCAAGTGTTCAAAGAAATTGCTGCCAGACTGGACAGATGGTGAGAGAACCAACATGCAGGAATCATGTACTTGACCTCAATGGTCTATCTGTCACAGATGCATCTATCCATGATAGCATTGGGAGCAATAATCGCCGCACAGACCTTGTGGAGATCAAGTCCCTTATTCACTACCACAGTGCTAAGTGGGATACACAGATCAAGCAGCTCAAAACTGAGCATCCACAAACATAATAGGGCAGCCAAGCAAAAGGAGCTGGTGGGAGAAAGGATCAGGATATGAGACCCAAAACAAGTTGGGATGAATTGGGGTCGGTTTCCTGTTTTTTTGGCAACTAAGAATGACAAGATCTGGAGCTTGAGATGGGCAGAGGTGTTCCTGGATCTGATGCTGGGAGTGGAGACTGAGGCCAAGATGGAATCTGGTGAGAATGGTTTTCTGCTTGTATGTTGTACCGTGGAATGGTAACATGGTTGAGTTCACAATTTCCTATACAGTAAATTCCCAATCAGTCTTCACTTCTGAATACAAGATAGATGTTATTTATTTGTGGAGCAATAAACAAATCATAAAATCTGATTTGTTTGAGTGAAGGTCAGCTGCAGTGAGGGATTGCATCTGTGCACCTGCAGCCTGCTACAGAGATTAACAGAGTTTAGGAGCAGGTCACCTTCTTGTCTTCGCTGGCGTGTGTTATATGTGGAATATCTGATGATGGGTGAACAATAATTAAATGAAGATTCAGCAAAATATGTTGTCATTACAAATGGTACTAGGAAAGAAAAAAGGTTTTGTAGATAATTATTTTAACATTCTTTGTTCTAAGTTACTTACATGATTGAGTATGCACATCAATGTAATTATGCATCATCAGTGTAATTATGCATTATTCTGGAGATCAGTTTGCTGCCTTAAGCTATTCCCTTGCGCAGCACCCCGCTGCAGTACTGAAGATCTGTGCTCCAGAACTAGTCGTGCTTCTAGCCAAGCTGTTCCAGTACAGTATCATTGACATCTAACCAACTAGCAGAAAATTGCCCAGGTATGTTCTGTCCACAAAAAGCAGGACAAATCAATACAGGCCAATTATTCCACTGTCAGCCTACACCCAATCATCAGGAAAGTGATGGAATGAGCCATTAAAACAGTGCTATCAAATGGCACTTACTCATCAATAACCTGCACACTGATGCCCAGTTTGGTTTCTATCAGGACAACTCAGCTCCAAATCTTATTATAGTCTTGATCCCAACATGAACACAAGAGCTCAATTCCAGAGGTGCTGAGAGTGACTGCCCTTGACTTCAAGGCAAGATTCAACCGAGTATGGCACCAAAGAGCCCTAGTAAAACTGAAGTCAATGGGGATTGGGGGAAAAACTCTCCAGTGGCTAGAAATACCTGGCACAAAAGAAGATGGTTGTGGTTTTTGGAGACCAATTATCTCAGCCCCAGGACATCACTACAGGAGTTCCTTGGAGCAACATTCTAGGATATATTCAGATACATCATCAACAACATTTCCTCAACTAGGAGGTCAGAAGTGGAGTTGTTCACTCGTTATTGCAGTGTTCTACTCCATTTGTTGATGATTGCAGTCTTCAGCTCCATTTGTAATTAGTCAGATAATAGAGCAGTCAGTCCTTCATGTAGCAAGCCCTGGACAACATCCAAGCTTGGGCTCACCAGAAACTCCATTGCACCTGCGACGGAAATGGCATGGCTTCTAGAGCAGGTCAGAGTCTGGGTATTCTGTGGCGAGTGGCTCATCTCCTGACTCCACAAGGTCTTTCAACCGCCTGCAAGGCATAAGCCAGGATTGTGATGGAGTACTCTCCACTTGCCTTGATGTATCCAGCTGCAACAACAACTTGCATTTTGTATAGCGCCTTTAACATAGTAAAACATCCTGAGGCACTTCACAGGAGAGTTATCAAACAAAATTTGACACTGAGCCACATCAGGAGATATTAGTACAGGAAGGTTTTAAGAAGCGTCTTCATAGAAGAAAGAGAAGGAAGTGAGATAGAGAGGTGGAGAGGATTAAGGAGGGAATTCCAGAGCTTGAGGCCTAGGCAGCTGAAGGCACGGTCACCAATAGTGGAGCGACGAAAATCAGGATGCGCAAGAGTCCAGAATTGGAGGAACACAGGTATCTCGGAGGGTTGTAGGGGTGGAGGAGGTTAGAGAGAAAGGAATGGGCAAATGAATGGAGGTATTTTAAAACAAGCATCAGAATTTTAAAATTGAAGTGCTGCTGGACCGGGAGCCAATGTAGGTCAGCGAGCTTAGGGGTGATGGGTAAACAGGACTTGGTGTGAGTTAGAACACGGTACCAGCAGAGTTTTGGATGAGCCCAATATTACGGAGGGTGAAAGGTGGGAGGCTGACCATGGAGAGCATTGCATGGTCGAGTCTCGAGGTAACAATAGCATTGATGAGGGCTTCAGCAGCAGGTGGGCTGAGGCAGGGATAGACATAGATATCGTTCTCCTCCAAGTCACACACCATCCTGATAAGGTTATCTATTGCTGTTCCTTCATCACTGGATCAAAATCCTGGAGCTTCTTGCCCTTATTATTTAAATGGAGAAAAATTGCAAAGTGCTGCAGTACAGCGGGACCTGAGGGTCCTGGTGCATGAAACACAAAAGGTTAGTATGCAGGTACAAGCAAGTGATCAGGAAGGCCAATGGAACCTTGGCCTTTACTGCAAAGGGGATGGAGTATAAAAGCAGGGAAATCTTGCTCCAGTTATACAGAGTATTGGTGAGTCCACACCTGGAGTACTGCATACAGTTTTAGTTCCCATATTTAAGAAAGGATATACATTGCTTTGGAGGCAATTCAGAGAAGGTTCACTAGGTTGATTCCGGAGATGAGGGGCTTGACTTATGAGGAAAGGTTGAGTAGGTTGGGCCTCTACTCATTGGAATTTAGAAGAATGAGAGGTGATTTTATCGAAACGTGTAAGATGATGAGGGGGCTTGACAAGGTGGATGCAGAGAGGATGTTTCCACTGATAGGGGAGATGAGAACTAGGGGGCATAATCTTAGAATAAGGGCCGCCCATTTAAAACTGAGATGGGGAGAAATTTCTTCTCTCAGAGAGTTGTAAATCTGTGGAATTCACTGCCTCAGAGAGCTGTGGAAGTTGGGTCATTGTATAAATTTAAGACCGAGATCGATAGTTTCTTAACTGATAAGAGAGTAAGGGGTTATGAGGAGCGGGCAGGGAAGTGGACCAGAGTCCATGATCGAATCAGCCATGATCATATTAAATGGCGGAGCAGGCTCGAGGGGCCGTATGGCCTACTCCTGCTCCTATTTCTTATGTTCTGATTCTTCTTAAGCAGTCCCCCGGCGTCGAGGATGACTTGCTTCCACACTATAATGAGTTCTAAGGTGACAAGTTATGAAAGTAAACTAGCACAAAATATAAAAACAGGTAATAAGAGTTTCTACAGGTATATAAAAAGAAAAAGAGTGGCTAAAGTAAATGTTGGTCCCTTAGAGGACGAGACTGGGGAATTAATAATGGGGAACAGGGAAATGGCAGAGACTTTGAACAAATATTTTTTTATCGGTCTTCACAGTAGAAGACACTTAAAATATCCCAATAGTGGATAATCAAGGGGCTATTGGGAGGGAGGAACTTAATAAAATCACTACCACTAAAGTAGTAGTACTCGGTAAAATAATGGGACTAAAGGCAGACAAGTCCCCTGGACCTGTTGGCTTGCATCCTAGGATCCTAAAAGTGGCTGCAGAGATAGTGGATGTATTAGTTGTAATCTACCAAAATTCCTTGGATTCATAGAATCATAGAAGTTTACAGCACGGAAGGAGGCCATTTCAGCCCATCGTGTCCATGCTGGCCAACAAGAAGCTATCCAGCCTAATCCCACTTTGCAGCTCTAGGTCCGTAACCCTGCAGGTTACGGCACTTCAGGTGCACATCCAAGTACTTTTTAAATGTGGTGAGGGTTTCTGCCTCTACCACCCTTTCAGGCCATGAGTTCCAGATCCCCACAACCTTCTGCGTGAAGAAATTTCCCCACAAATCCCCTCAAAACCTTTTACCAATTACTTTAAATTCATGCCCCCTGGTTGTTGACCCCTCTACTAAGGGAAATAGGCCCTTTCTATCCACTATATCTCGGCTCCTCATAATTTTATGTACCTCAATGAAGTCTCCCCTCAGCTTCCTCTGTTCCAATGAAAACAAATCCAGCCTATCTAATCTGTCCTCATAGCTTAGATTCTCCACTCCCGGCAATATCCTCATAAATCTCCTCTGTACTCTCTCCAGTGTAATCACGTCCTTCCTATAATGTGGTGACCAGAACTCCATACAGTACTCCAGCTGTCGCCTAACCAGTGTTTTGTACAGTTCAAGCATAACACCCCTGCTCTTGTATTCTATGCCTTGGCTAATAAAGGCAAACATTGCGTTTGCCTTTTTAACCACCTTATCTATCTGACCTGCTACCTTCAGGGATCTGTGGACATGCACTCCAAGGTCCCTTTGATCCTCTACACTGCTCATTATCCTACCATTTAATGTGTATTCCCTTTCCTTGTTAGCCCTCCCCAAATGCATTACCTCACGCTTATCTGGATTAAATTCCATTTGCCACAGTTCTGCCCACCTGACCAGTTGATTGATATCTTCCTGCAGTCCACAGCTTTTTTTTTCATTATCAACCACACAGCCGATATTAGTATCATCTGCAAACTTCTTAATCGTACCCCCTGTATTCAAGTCTAGATCACTGATGTATATCACAAAAAGCAAGGGACCGAGTACTGAGCCCTGTGGAACCCAACTGGAAACAGTCTTTCAGTCATATAAACACACATCAGCCATTAACGCTTTGCTTCCTGCCTCTGAGCCAATTTTGGATCCAACTTGCCACTTTGCCCTGGGTTCCATGGGCTTTTACTTTTGTGACCAATCTGCCATGTGGGACCTTATCAAAAGCTTTGCTAAAATCCATATGCACTACATCATACGCTTTGCCTTCATCGACCCTCCTGGTTACTTCCTCGAAAAATTAAATCAAGTTCGTCAGACACGACCTTCCCTTAACAAATCCATGCTGACTGTCCTTGATTGATCCATGTCTTTCTGAGTGCAGATTTAACCTGTCCATCAGGAATTTTTCCAATAATTTTCCTACCACTGAGGTGAAGCTGACTGGCCTGTAATTACTTGTTTTATCCCTTTCTCCCTTCTTAAATAAAGGTACCACATTAGCAGTCCTCCAGTCCTCTGGCGCCACACCTGAAGCCAGAGTGGATTGGAAAATGATCGTCAAAGCCTCTGCTATTTCCTCTTTTGCTTCGCTTAACAGCCTGGGATACATTTCATCTGGACCTGGGGGCTTATCCACTTTCAAAGCTGCTAAACCCCTTAATACCTCCTCTCTCACGATGTTTATTTCATCTAATATTTCACACTTCTCCTCCTTAATAGTAGTGTCTGCATCGCCCCTCTCTTTTGTGAAAATAGACACAAAGTATACATTAAGAACCACACCCACATCTTCCACCTCCACATACAGATTACCCTCATGCTCTTAATATATTTATAAAATATCTTTGGATTTTCCTTGATTTTACTTGCCAAGAATTCTTCATGCTCTCTCTTTGCTTTCCTAATATCCTTTTTAATTTCACCCCTGTACTTTCTGTACTCCTCTCGAGATTCTGCAGTATTGAGCCCTCGGTATCTGTCATAAGCCTCCCTTTTTTTCTTTATCCTACTCTGTATGTCCCTCGACATCCAGGAGGCTGTAGGTTTGTTAGTCTCTTCCTTTTTCTTTAAGGGCACATGATTAGCTTTAACCCTACGGAGCTCCTCCTTGAATGCTTCCCACTGCTCTGACACTGATTTACCTTCAAGTAGCTGTTTCCAGTCTACTATGGCTAAATCACATCTCAGCAGAGCAAAGTTAGCTTTTCCACAATTTAGAACTTTTATTCCTGGTCTATCCTTGTCCTTTTCCATAACTACCTTAAATCTAACTGAATTATGATCACTAGCACTTAACTGCTCTCCCACTGATACCCCTTCCACCTGATCAGCTTCATTCCCTAAAACTAAATCCAGAACCGCCCTTCCAGTGTTGGGCTTGCTACATACTGGCTAAAAAAGTTCTCTTGAATGCATTCTAGGAATTCCGCACCCTCTATATCCTTCATACTAATTTTGTCCCAGTTAATATTAGGATTCTGGGGAGGTCCCAGAGGTATTGGAAAACCGCAAATGTAACGCCCCTATTTTAAAGCAGGAAACATTAGACCGGTTAGCCTAACATCTGTCGTTGGGAAAATGCTGGAGTCCATTATTAAGGAAGCAGTAGCAGATCATTTGGAAAAGCATAATTCAATCAAGCAGAGTCAGCATGGTTTTATGAAAGCGAAATCGTGTTTGACAAATTTGCTGGAGTTCTTTGAGGATGTAACAGGCAGGGTGGATAAGGGGGAACCAGTGGATTTCCAGAAGGCATTTGACAAGGTGCCACATAAAAGGTTACTGCACAAGATAAGAGGTTAGGGTTAATATATTAGCATGGATAGAGGATTGGCTAACTAACAGAAAACAGAGAGTCGGGATAAACGGGTCATTTTCCGGTTGGCAAACAGTAACTAGTGGGGTGCCGCAGGGATCGGTGCTGGGGCCTCAACAAATTTACAATCTATATTAGTGACTTGGATGAAGGGACCAAGTGTAATGTAGCCAAGTTTGTTGATGATACAAAAATTGGTGGGAAAGCAAATTGTGAGGAGGACATAGAAAATCTGCAAAGGATATAGACAGGCTAAGTGAGTGGGCAAAAAATTGGCAAATGGAGTATAATGTGGGAAAATGTGAGGTTATCCACTTTGGCAGAAAAAGTAGAAAAGCTAATTATAATTTAAATGGAGAAAAATTACAAAGTGCTGCAGTACAGAGGGATCTGGGGGTCCCTGTGCATGAAGCACAAAAAGTTAGTATGCAGGTACAGCAAGTAATCAGGAAGGCAACTGTAATGTTGGCCTTTATTGCAAGGGGATAGAGTATAAAAGCAGAGAAGTCCTGCGACAACTGTACAGGGTATTGGTGAAGCCACACCTAGAGTACAACGTACAGTTTTGGTCACCGTATTTAAGGAAGGATATACTTGCATTGGCGGCTGTTCAGAGAAGGTGCACTAGGTTGAATATGGAGATGAGGGGGTTGACTGATGAAGATAGGTTGAGTAGGTTGGGCCTGTACTCATTGGAGTTCAGAAGAACGAGAGGTGATCTTATTGAAACATATAAGATAATGAGGGAGCTCGACAAGGTGGATGTAGGGAGGATATTTCCACTCATAGGGGAAATTAAAACTAGGGGTCATCGTCTCAGAACAAGGGGCCACCCATTTAAAACAGAGATGAGAAGGAATTTCTTCTCTCAGACGGTTGTAAATCTATGGACTTCTTTGCCCCAGAGAGCTATGGAGGCTGGGTCGCTGAATATATTTAAGGCGGAGATGGATAGATTTTTGAGCAATTAGGGAATAAAGGGTTATGGGAAGTGGGCAGGGAAGTGGAGCTGAGTCCAGGATCAGATCAGCCATGATCTTATTAAATGGGGGAGCAGGCCCGAGGGGTGAAATAGAAACATAGAAATAGGTGCAGGAGTAGGCCTTTCGGCCCTTCGAGCCTGCACCGCCATTCAACAAGATCATGGCTGATCACCCACCCCAGCACCTCCCCCCCACGCCCCCTCCACACCCCCCGACCCCCCCAGCCGCAAGGACCACATCCAACTCCCTCCCGAACACATCCAATGAACTGGCATCAACAATCCTCCGTGGCAGGGAACCCCATAGGCCAACAACTCCCCGAGTGAAGAAGTCTCTCCCAATCCTAGCCCCAAACAGCCCACCCCCCATCCCAAGAGCGTGCCCCCCCCACCCCGCCCCCGGCTCCGGACCCACCCAACACCGGGAACACTCCCCCCGCACCCAACCCGCTCCGTCCCGTCAGAATCCTTCCCAAATGGCGACCCCCGGATGCCAAGCCCCCAGCCCCGGCCACCCTGGAGCCACGCCCCCGCGACGCTAACCACACCACATCCACCAACCGCCATCTGCGCAGTCAATCCGTCCACCCCACTCTGAACACTCCCCGCAACGAGGCACAGAGCCCCCAGGCCCGCCCCTCCAACACACTTCGCACCCCCCAGACCTTCGCTGCAATGTGGCCCCTCCTGTCCCCCGTCCTGGGTTTCTCCGCCCCCCCACCTCCACCACTCTCCCCTCCATCTCCCACCCCCGTCTCCCCTCAACTTCCCTCTGCCTCCCCGCACAGGCTCCCATCTTGGGGGCGGTAACCTTCTGGGGCCGGGAATTTTAGCCCCCAGCGTGGAAGTCCTGCTCCCGCCGCAGAATTGGCCTTACCACCCCTCAATGGAAGCGGAGTGCAATTTCCCACACTCCACTTCCTTTGGGGGCAGTTACCGGGGCACGACTGGATGTTCCTGTGACAGTTTGAACTGATGCTCTCCACTCTCCCGTCCTGCGACAGTTTGAACTGGTGCTCTCCACTCTCCCGTCCTGCGACAGTTTGAACTGGTGCTCTCCACTCTCTGTCTTGTGAAAGTTTGAACTGGTGCTCTCCACTCTCCCGTCCTGTGACAGTTTGAACTGGTGCTCTCCACTCTCTGTCCTGTGACAGTTTGAACTGGTGCTCTCCACTCTCTGTCCTGTGAAAGTTTGAACTGGTGCTCTCCACTCTCTGACATGGCTTACTCCTGCTCCTATTTCTTATGTTCTTATGACTGATAAGATCAATGCGGGATCTACAGTCTCTGTCACAGGTGGGGCAGATGGGGGTTGGGTGGGGTGCTTGATTTGTCGTACGCTTCTTCTGCTGTTTGTACTTGGCTTCTGCGTGCTCCCGGCGAAGACACTCGAAGTGTTTGGCGCCTTCTCGGATGCTTCTTCTCCACTTTGGGCAGTCTTGGGCCAGGGATTCCCGAGAGTCAGTGGGAATGTTACATTTTTTCAAGGAGGCTTTGAGGATGTCCTGGAAGTGTTTTCTCTGCCCTCCTGGGGCTCGCCTGTCGTGACATAGCTCGGAGTAGAGTGCTTGGGCTAGACTTTCCACTTGGTGGCTAACGCCCCAAATAATGGACCTTGTTGCAGCGATCTAGGACGTATCGCCCGTGCTGATCGCTGGCACAAGGCCAATTTTTTTTTTATAGCGATTTTCCACTCGGCCTTACCCAGGCGATGTCAAATGGGCGATGTAATTTCTCGGCGATCTCCCAAAGAAAACGGAAGTGAATGAAAAAAAAGCTTCCCTAGCAACGCTGAACTGCGCATGTGTAGCTTGATTTTTTTTTTCATGTTGATGCTCCTTCCCATGTTTTGGGAGATCAGGGGTCATCACACATGCTCAGAAGCTCTGTGAGGGTCGGGGACAGAGAGAGAGAGAGAGGAGAAAGCATTTTGTGGTCTGATTTATCTGATATTAATCGACATGGAGGGATCAGTTGAGAGGCGTAGGGCCAAGCCCTTCAGCGAGGAGGTGAATGAGGCCCTCGTGAATGCTGTCAGCACTAGGTGGGAGGATCTGACACGGGGTGGGCATGGGAAACCTCCACCCCGTGCATATCGGAGGATTTGGTCTGACATTGCCGACATGGTCACGTCGGCCTCTAATAAAACGCGCACACTGGACCAGTGCTGCAAACGGTGGAACAGCCTACTGGCAGCTGCAAGAGTAAGTTGAAATTTATATTTATGTATTATTTAATGATCTAAATAGTAACTAGAATCTGCAATGTTATTTGGTTACATTTAAACATAACTAAATTATGAATAAATTTATGCAACCCAGCATAAAGTTAAATGTTGTAGTGTGAAATATGCAACGTAATGCTAATTTGTAATAGAACATTTCAATCGGTCAGTCTTAAATGTCTTCAATGTCTTAAATTGCCTGATCCATTTGCTTATGCTGTGCAATGTTATCGTATCATTTACAGAAGAAGATCTTGATCAATAATCGTGAGCAACGCAGGACGGGCAGGGGCTCTGCCATGATGTACAGTTTAAGTGCTTACGAGGAGCTCGCGGTGGCCTTGGTGGGGCCAGAAAGCCGCTCAGTCACATCCCGTGGTGTGGCTGAACATGTGAGTAATGAGAAATGTGCATTGTGCAATGTGTGAATCATTAGTAAATACTGAAAATATCGTAGTTACGCATGTAATGTTATGCAATTAAAATGTAATTTGATGTTATGTAATGTTATGCAATTACAATGTAATGTTATGCAATTGTAATATAATCTGATATATAATTGTGATGTACTATAGATCTTTGAATGATGTCATGTTGGGTCATGTTAAACCATGTGATCACCTGTGCATATGGGGTAATGGAAAGCATTGCAATGTTTTGAGTTCGAGAAAAATTGTAATGCAATGATTTG
This sequence comes from Pristiophorus japonicus, assembly GCF_044704955.1. Classification (NCBI taxonomy): domain Eukaryota; kingdom Metazoa; phylum Chordata; class Chondrichthyes; family Pristiophoridae; genus Pristiophorus; species Pristiophorus japonicus. Next base: position 135,184,678 of record NC_091991.1, on the reverse strand, counting down.
AATTGTTAAACGTTGTTTATCAAATTAAAGGTCAAGTGGTCATTGAGTCAGTGGAGTTCACAACCTCTGAACCGTCTCCAACATCGCAGGAGGATGAAGAGGAGGAGCCACTGCAGACTCTTGCTTCTGTGCTTCAGCAGGAGGAGGAGGAGGAGGAGGAGGAAGAGGAGGAGATGGAAGAAGAGATTTTTTTTGTGGCGGGGGTGGGGGGGGTGGGGGGGGGGGGGAACAACCTGCGGCCATCTCGATTGAGATGGAAGAAGCACCAGGACTAAGCGGTGTGCAGGTGGCGACGCCAAGGCGCGTCATATTGCAAACGCCGACCCCATGGAGGTTCGGTCAGCGTGGCGAGCTATCACCTGCCTTGAAGCTTGATTTCCCTGTGCGGGGAGACGGCCGCGATTGGTCGCGACCTTATCCAGAGATTCACGGGATTCTCTGCGAACTGGAGCCAGTTCTCTGCAAACTGGAGCCAGTTTCCAGCATCCTGGAGCCAGTTTCCAGCATCCTGGAGCGAGTTCTGCCAGAACTTCTCCAACTTGTCTTCTGAGCAGTCACAGACTGCAAGGGAGACCTTGGAGGCTATTCGGCATGTGTTGCTGGCTGGACACGGCGCTGCACCCCAAGGTGCCGTGTCTGCTCGCAGCGATAACCTGAACACGCAAGCGAGTACGGAGGGCACAGTTCCTCCGGACTTGGAAGTAGAGCCTCAGGCTTCCGCTTCCTCTCCGTCACCTCCACCACGGCAGGAAGTCTTGACATCCCACTCTGCATGATGTCTTGGTGTCGGTCTGCGTAGACCAAAATGGGCGGGTGGGGTGCTAACACGGGGTGGGACAGGATCTGGAGGGGAACGTGGCCGCAGGTAGGGAGGGGGGAGTGCTTCGCAATAGTTCACTTGTTTTAAAATGTTCTCTTGTTATTATCACTTTATTATTCTCTTGTTATTGTTACTAAATTGCCCAATTGTATTCAATAGTTAATTGTTCACTTGTTATCATTACTTAACTGTTCACTTTCCATTCTTTCTGAAATGGTCACTTGTTATCATGACTGAGATGGTCACTTGTTCTTTAAAATATTCAATTTCTTCTTCTAACGTTTTGGGGATTTTGAGGGAAGGGTGGGTTGGAGGGAGGGTGTTGTTCATTAGTTCTTAAAAAAAATGTTGTTTCTTAATTAAAAAAAATGTTTTTTACAACTTTTGTACATTCTCACTTACTTACATAAGTTTTACAATGTACAGTTCTTCATGCAGATTTGTTTGTTTATTCTGTTTCCCCATGGAATATCATTAAATAACTTCACTACGTAAAAGCTATTTACCAAATAATTACAATATAGAAGGGGGGGAGGGGAAGGGGAAGGGGGGAGGGGAAGGGGGGGAGGAGAAGGGGGCGGAGGAGAAGGGGAAAGGGGGAAGAAGAGAAGGGGAAAGGGGGGGGAGAGGGGAAGGGGAAGGGGGGGAGGAGGAGGAGGAGGAGGAGAAGGGGAAGGGGGAAGGAGAAGGGGAAGGGGGAAGGAGAAGGGGAAAGGGGGGAAAGGAGAAGGGGAAAGGGGGGAATGAGAAGGGGAAAGGGGGGGGAAGGAGAAGGGGAAATGGGGGGAAGGAGAAGGGGAAAGGGGGGGAGAGGAGAAGGGGAAAGGGGGGAAGAGGAAAAGGGGAAAGGGGGGGGAGAGGAGAAGGGGAAAGAGAAGGGGAGGAACGAAGGAGAAGGGGGAGGAAGGAGATGGGGGAGGAGAAGGAGAAGGGGGGGAAGGAGAAGGGGGGAAGGAGAAGGGGGAAAGGAGAAGGGGGGAAAGGAGAAGGGGGGAAAGGAGAAGGGGGGGGAAAGGAGAAGGGGGGAAAGGAGAAGGGGGGAAAGGAGAAGGGGGGAGGTAAGGAGAGAGGGGGGGGGGAAAGGAGAAGGGCGAGGGAGGCTGAATGGACCGGGCCCGGCCGGGCCCAAGACTTCGGGCAGGGCCCGTCCCCAGCACCAGATTTACAGGTAGGTGGCGTTGGGTTGGGTCGGGTCCGGGGTCGGGAGCGCGGGTCGGGAGCGCGGGTCGGGTCGGGGGGAGCGCGGGTCGGGTCGTGGGGGGCGGAGGGGGTCAGGTCGGCAACACGGGTCGGGTCGGGGGGGGGGGAGGAGGGAGGTCGGGTTGGTTCCGGTAGGGGTGGGGGGGAGGGAGGGAGCGCGGGTCGGGTTGGGTCGTTTCGTGTCGGGGGCGGGGGGAGGGAGGTCAGGTTGGGTCGGGTCGGGTCCGGGTTGTGAGTGTGGGTCGGGCCCGGGGTGGGGGGGGAGGGAGGGTTGGTTCGGGTAGTGGGGAGAGGGAGGGAGCGTGGGTCAGGTCGGGTCGGTTCGGGGGGGGGGGGGGGGGCGGCAGATGGAGGTCGGGTCGGGTCGGGTCGGGTCGGTTCGTGTCGGAGGCGGGGGGAGGGAGGTCAGATTGGGTCAGGTCCGGTCCGGGTGGCGGGGGTCGAGAGCGCGGGTCGGGTCGGGGTGGTGGTGGGAGGGAGGTCGGTTTGCTTCGGGTCGGGAGGGAGAGGGAGCGCGGGTCAGGTCCAGTCTGGGGGATCTGGTCGGGTCGGGTCCGGGGGCGGGGGGGGTGGAGAAGCGGGAGTCGGGTCGGTGTCGGGGTCGGGTCGGGTCGGGTCCGGTCCGGGGGCGGGGGGGCGGGGAAGCGGGAGTCAAGTCGGGTCGGGAGGAAGCAGGAGCTGGGCGTGGGAGGCAGCCTTATGCACGCAGCCTCAGTGAGGCCATTCGGCCAGGGCTAGGGGCTGTGTGCTTCGGGCCCCTCCCACACAGTTTTGGGTGCCTGGAGCTGCTGCACATGCGCGCAGAGGTCCCGGCACTGATTTCAGCGCAGGGACCTGGCTCTGCCCCCTACAGCTCCTGCTGTGCCGCGACCGACTCCAGAGGACCAGCAGGGAGCTGGAGAATCTGTAAGTTTTTTTTGGCGCACTTTGTGGCGCGAAAAACGGGCGTCCAAGTCGGGGCTGCGCCGTTCTAGGCGTGGCCCGAAACTTGGACCCCATATAACTCAGAACAATTCTCCACCCTTCCTCAGAAGCTAAAAATGGCCTCTGTCGTGCCCATTTCCCTCTCTAAGGCCCTGAAAAAGCAACTATTTTTGAGCACTCTTTTGGGCCTTGCATCGGCCCAGCGAAGTGCATGCTAGGTACCGAATGTTGGGATGGGCCTTGTGTGGGCGATCATTTGGGCAATCATCTTGGCGATCAAAGTGGAAACTTGGGGGCCTATTTTTCCGACGATGTTTCGGGTCTAGTTTCCACTTTTTGCTCAAAATGGGCGATAGAGGACCGGTTTGGGCAATAGATGGGCCTTAGATGGGCGATATTAAGTGGAAAGTCTAGCCCCTTGTTTCTTACCCACGCCATTGTGGGAGCATCTTCACCACACGGTCTGCAACAGTTCAAAAAGGTTACCATCTTCTCAAGGGCAACTAGGGATGGGCAATAAATGCTGGCCTTGACAGCAACAATGAATTTTTTTTTTAGAAACACATATCATCATATAATATTGTGCAAGGCCTAAGAAGTTATCAATGACCACCTAAAGTGCTAGAAGCTGAAAATTTTAGTTCTATTTTGCCAGTTAGAAGCGATGGTTGTCTTCCTTTAAATAATAGGGTCGATTTTCCATTACATAGCAAAATCAGTTCTAAATGGTTTAAAACTACTCCAAATCCTGCCTGAAAGATAAAAGTCAAGTTGCATTTAAATGTTCAGACTAAGGTCATTTGCATAATACAGATTCAGGTGAGTCTATCGAGGACATGAATGGTGGGAGCAGAAAATTTTGTACTATAGAAGGATAACATTTTTGTGTGTTTTTGGCAGCCTTTAGCAAGGCCAAAGGAGCAAAGGAATTAGGCCATAAAGAAGGGAATGCTACCTCCTAGGAGTGGGCATGAGTCTCTGTAGACAACTGACAGAGCTGCCCAGTACCCACCCCTGCTGCAATGCCTGCCAAAGAGGCTATCCTCTGCAGCTCTCCACAATACCATCATAGTAGCTTGGCATTGCAGCAGACAAATTTTAAGCAACAGCTGATCATGTGCCTGTATGTGCCAGTCCTATGCAGCAAAGTGACTGCAGGCTTCCTTTAACACTTAGTACAGCTCTGCATCATCCTCTCGACTGTCCTAGAACCTCAGGAGCCTCATGCACATGGTCTTTTCCAGGTAATTGTGCCAAGACCATGGAAATGGTCGGGGCATCTTGCCAATTGCAGTAAATCAGCCTAGGCTGTCTCTTCAACACCGTGGTTTTCTTTCGTTCATGTTGTACCATCTAAAAGCATGACATGTTGATGCGTTTAAGGAGTGGTTGGATAAGCATATGAGGGAGAAGGGAATAGAGGGTTATGCTGATAGGGTTAGATGAGGAAAGACAGGAGGAGACTCGAGTGTAGACTGGTTGGGCCGAATGCCTGTTTCTGTGCTGTATCTCCTATGTAATCCTATGCTGTGATTGGGGTGCCTTTGAAAAATCATGCAGCGTAACAGTTAGCTTGGCATTCAAATATCATGGTGACATCATTGTGAATCAGCTGGCATAACTTCCTTTGGGAAGAGGAGCTCCAACCAACATATTTGCCAAAAGGAATGGCAATGTCACCTCTCAGCAATCATGGGTGCTGACAAGTGTGCTTAGAGAGTTCTCGAGCAGCCTATCCAGCTTGGCATCGGTCTGTATGTCCTCCTCTTTTTCAAGTCACCTCAGAGGATTCCCACTGGAACACCCACTCCATGAAAAAAATTAATGAATCACGGTGGGCTTTTTAAAAGCCCTCTTTTCCAAATAGCCTGCTCAAAGGCACCTTTCCCACCTGATTTTCTGAGCACATTGGGCAATTGAGCATCTAGCGCATCCACTGAATGCAAAATGGAACATGGTGCCTTCCCTTTCCCTTTCGTAATATTAAAATGAGACTCAGGTCTAGTTTAAGGCAGGCATTTTCAACAACCATTCCAGAACCAATTGGAAATCTAAGTGAGGTCAAAATTAGTAAAAAATCAGGCTGAACTAATTTCATAGTTGGTCATGCTTTCCTTATGCCCATTTTTGTCATCAGGCAAGGTGTACTGGTCACTAAAATTGCTCCCAATATATAAACACAAATAAACAATGCTCACAAGAACAAACATTGTTGTTCAAGACTTCTACTGTTCTTGTAGTTTGTAGTCACATCTCTCCATTCCCAGAGTAACAAATGCACGTTAATAAAAGTCAAATAAACCTGAGGAAAGATAACCGACTGCATGTCTATTATTCTGTGCGTAGGCAATCAGTAAGAATTAACAAGTAGCAAGGGATAACCCTCCTTAGTAAATTGTAAGTGCTTATGAAGCCGAGCTGGAAAACTCATTACTTTTTCCATTTTAGGCATCTTGCCTGCCTCAAGCATTCACCGATCAGCAATAGCTTGACCAGATGCAGAATAAAGTTCATTCTATTTGTCACAAAATTATATAAGAACGAACTTGCATTTATATAGCGTCTTTCATGACCTCAGGACATCCCAAAGAACATTTAAAGTGTAGTCACTGTTGTAATGTAGGGAAACACGGTAGCCAATTTGCGCACAGCAAGGTCCCACAAACAGCAATGAGATAATGACCAGATACTCTGTTTTAGTGATGTTGGCAGAGGGATAAATATTGTCCAGGATGCTTGGAGAACTTCGAATAGTGCCATGCGATCTGTTAGGTCCAGAGAGGTCAGGCTTTGTTCAACCGAAAGATAGCACCTTAGACATTCCCTCAACATTGCACTAAATTGCCAGCTGAGAGTGGGATTTGAACCCACAACTTCTGACTTAGAGGCCAGTGTGCCTCTATAGTAGGGTAAGGAATTATCAACAGATTGTATGTGAAACTATAACAGGAAAATTAACTTTAGATTTTGAAGGAATACATAGAACAGGCTGAGAAGGCCAATAAAGTCAAACCTGTAGAAAGAAACACATTCTGAGAGGCAGAGATAACACATTCAATGAAGCCAAATGCTCGGGAAGATGAAGGGATCAGCTCAGAGAGCAGGCAGTCTGATAAGGGTTAACAAATGATGCTGTGCTGTGATCGAACTGAAATTCCCATCTTTCATGTTAACAAATGTTTCTATGCTTTGTGAACTAAATGTTTCCTATGCTGTAACAAATTTGTCTCTGCCTTATATCTGTGTTATTTGTGGCAGTTAAATCACTGTCACTTCAAAAGATACATTATAGGCCAGCCCACTAGGAATCTGTATATAGATTGGTTAGACCTTTGGATTTTTGAAGATTCTGTCTTGGCGACTAAGAACAGACCTTCCCCTGCATGCCGGAATAAAATCGTTTCGAATCTATCTCTTTGAGTCTGTCATACATCGAGAGCGTCGATCCATTAATTCAGTGGATCCGCTCGGGAGAAAAGGAGATTTCTCCTCAACACTACCATTGAGCCAACCAAGGCTGATGCCAACCTCAATATCTTAACAACAATCTCACAACCACAACTTTACAATATCATTGTGAACTGTTCTATTTTTTGTACTAGTCATCTTGTTTGTCTCGGTGAGTAAGACTCAATTTGCATCAAATTATCTTTAGTTTTGCACTATCGGCCTGAGCCCACTCAAATCATTTCATTTGGCATCCTACAATCAACAGGCAGAGTAGACATTTATTCATCAGTCCAGATCATATTCAAACCCATGCTCCAGACACAAAACTCCCTCCCTAACAGCATTGTGGGAGTTCCTTCACCACAAGGACTGCAGCAGTTCAAGAAGGCAGCTCACCACCACCTTCTCAAAGGCAATTAGAGATGGGCAATAAATGCTGGTCTTGCCAGCGACGCCCACATCCCGGAACAAATTTTTTAAAAATGGTTTACTGATGACCTTCAGAGAAAGGATCCTTCCACCCCCACCTTGTCTGGCCTACACATTGACACTTTGTGGGTAGCTCTTAATACTCTCTGAAGTGGACAAGCAAACCATTTAGTAGTACAAATATACTAAAGCTGAAAGCCAACTAGGAATAGACAATAAATACAGCCACACCAATGTTGCCCACATAACAACAAATAAAAAAATCCCTGGGGTAGCAGCCTTTAAGGCAGAATTTGTCCAGCTTCGACTGCTTGTCCTGGATATATCTCACTCATGAAAATTTCACATTCAATATTCATTTTTTTATTAAATTCTATGTTATATTAACAGCTGTGATGTTCTCTGTCATCTGAAAACAAATGGCAATAGATCTCTATGGTTGATTTGTTTAAATGAGCACAAAACTTTGTAGTTATGTTAAAATGTCTGATCAAATAAGCAATCATTTTGCAACTCAAAATTGTATTCAGCAGTACACTGTTAAACAAAGAGTGAAACACGATGGTGTATTCCTTCAGTATTTCCCATCCTCACATCACCAAAGAGCTTCCACTTCAATAAATGCCTGTCCCCTAGGTTCTCTGGTGGAGCCCTTCTAACTGTAGGTCATGGTTCAAATCTAATGCTGCAGGACAAACAAAAGCGAATACATTTTTTTCATAAACATACTTTTTCCTCCCAAGGGGCTAGTCTTTTAACTCTATTTCACTACATGTTTACATGCACAGGTCCCATACAATGCTGTCCTGGAACACTAAAATACCCAAGAGTCATGAACAAATTCTACTCTGGTAGAATAGCCTTCAGTTCTTGCTAGATACTCCAACTTAATAGAGGAATATTTGTAAATGCTAGTTTATTGAAAGAAAGGATATTAATTTGAATCAAAGGAAAATTAATTGTCTTATTCTTTGTTATATGCTGGAACAGCTGGCATACAAAAGAAATAAAAGATTCTGTTGTGTTCACTGTTTAGTAAAAACACATCGAGAATATGCATCTTCTTTTAATTTTCATTTGCTGACATGATATGCGCCTTCATGATATCTACTCTGCAAAAAAGATATCAATGCCCTCAACGGCTAGCATGAAAGGACACGTTAATTTGCCTTGATTCTTATTTTATACTTTCTCCAATAACAAACCACTGCCTTTTCAGCTCTCCTGTTAATACAGTCCATCATAAAAGATTACAATCTTTCAATTATATTAGAGTACTAATTCAAAAACTAGATCAATTACTGCACAAGTGCAATTGGGTGTCACCTTTTCTAAGTGATATATTAACAACATCCCAGTCAAAGTGGCTGGAGGTTATTTGACCAAATCATTTTTTTCTCATTGTTATTCAGGCTAAGCATTGCCAACTCTCAATGCATAAGTGAAGATAAGCTGATCTCCAGTGCAAATACTGTCGTAATTATGATCATATTTAAGGGTTGATTTTAGCTATCGGGCAGCTGGCAGCTGTAGATAGCAGGCCAGCTGCCTGATCCCTCTGGCAGAAGGCCCGCTACATTTTTAAAGCGGGGCTTATTAACATGTTTTTTTTTTAAATCATCCATCTCTGGGACTCCAATGCAGTGACTGCCAGAGCTCAGCAGGAAAATACCGTAACATTTAAAATCAGATAACTCTCATAGACCTTTCAAGAATTCGATAAAATGTACGAAGACAAGTGGAATTCTGCTTTCAAATGATTTAACAGGCTTGCACTATCACTTTCGAAATACACAGTAATACAAATACAACCAGCAATATAGAAGGACCAAATGTTAGAAACCAAAGTAAGCTTTCAAATTTTAAAAATTTGTTACAGAAACACACAAGAAACCCAAGGAAATAATTAAGTACAGAACTTATTCCATGAGTAAGGAAAAATGACAACACACAAATGATGAATCACATTTGAATCATGTGTTCAATCTTTTAGCAATCATATAAATTTATCTCCCTAACGCCCTATAAATGTGGACTATACAAGAACGATGAGTGATTGTCTGTTCCTGAGTAAATCATATGAGCTGCCATTCATTCACTCAAGGGGATAACTGAATAAAGCATTACATTTACAGATACTATCTTAAACTGAAATAGAGTGTACTACAGCACTAAGATGAGATATTAGCTCTAAAACTCAGACAAAAAATTCTGTTAACTGCTCTGCACAGGAATGATGTTGAATGGGAAGTAATAAAAAATGAAGAAAAAGAGCAACTCAGATTTTTTTAAATATAAAAATGTTTTACTCTTTCCCGTGTAACTACTTCAATTTGATGTATTACACCTGGGCAAATAATTTCATAGCATCAATGTTACAGCGCATTGGATCTCTCATGTAGTGCATCAATGAGAGACAGGATGTGGATTTATATGGGCCCATATTTGCCCAGGAGTTGCTCCGTTTTTTTTGGAGCAACTTGATTTTCCTGGAGTATTTTAAAAATCCCCATTCTACACATTCAATTTGCGTTAGTGTAAGTGAGTTAGTTAGGATTTTTTTAGTTTAGTTTTTTTTTCCCAAAAGGGGGCATTACCAGCCAACTAGGTCCGTTTTGGCCATTTAAGCCAGTTTGCACAGCTAATAGTTGCTCCAACTAACTGAGGCCAGCGTATGTGGCCACTTGTGGCCGCACAGAAAACCCTTGTGGAGACTTAAGAAATCAGTGCAGGTAGGTACTTAATGACTTGACTAAAGAATATGAATAGGATCAAACAGCTATACAGGACATATGACAAACTTCGCAAAGTTAATTTACTATAGAACAGAAGCATTCATGGAAGCTTAAACTACAAAAATAAAAGGAGTAAAGACACAAAACATATTTACGTATTTTTTTCAAAATATCCAAATAAAAAGTTATCACCCCACCCCCACATCAATACACCACCCCCCGACCGGATCAATACTCTTCCCCCCGCATCAAAACACTCTCCCCCATCAAAACTCTCCTCCTCTCCGCCCCCCCACCGCATATCAAAACCCCCCCCACCAAAACACTCATCCCCCCCCTCCCGCCCCATCAAAACCCTCCTCCTCCCCCCCATCAAAACTCGCCCCCCATATCAAAACTCACTCCCCACCATATCAAAACACTCTCCCCCACTCCCGGTCAAAACACTTCCCCCACACCTCATCAAAACTCTCCTCCTCCTCCCCCCAATCAAAACTCTCCTCACTAAACAAAGCACAACCATCAATAAATAAAAAAATAAAACTCAAGTCCTACCTCGGCCCGGGAGGCCACTCGGCCAGGGATAGGTGCGGGGCTCTCTCTATGGCGTGAAGCCACTCGGCCTGGGATAGGGGTGGGACAAACTAGAGGATTGGGAAAATTTTAAGCAACAGCAAAGAATGACTAAAAAAGCAATAAAGAAAGGGAAGATAGATTACGAAGGTAAACTTGCGCAAAACATAAAAACAGATAGTAAAAGCTTTTACAGATATATAAAACGGAAAAGAGTGACTAAAGTAAATGTTGGTCCCTTAGAAGATGAAAAGGGGGATTTAATAATGGGAAATGTGGAAATGGCTGAGACCGTAAACAATTATTTTGCTTCTGTCTTCACAGTGGAAGACACAAAAACCATGCCAAAATTTGCAGGCCACAGGAATGTGGGAAGGGAGGACCTTGAGACAATCACTATCACTAGGGGGGTAGTGCTGGACAGGCTAATGGGACTGAAGGTAGACAAGTCCCCTGGTCCTGATGAAATGCATCCCAGGGTATTAAAAGAGATGGCGGAAGTTATAGCAGATGCATTCGTTATAATCTACCAAAATTCTCTGGACTCTGGGGAGGTACCAGCGGATTGGAAAGCAGCTAATGTAACGCCTCTGTTTAAAAAAGGGGGCAGGCAAAAGGCAGGTAACTATAGGCCGGTCAGTTTAACATCTGTAGTGGGGAAAATGCTTGAAACTATCATTAAGGAAGAAATAGCGTGACATCTAGATAGGAATAGTGCAATCAAGCAGACGCAGCATGGATTCATGAAAGGGAAATCATGTTTAACTAACTTACTGGAATTCTTTGAGGATATAACGAGCATGGTGGATAGAGGTGTACCGATGGATGTGGTGTATTTATATTTCCAAAAGGCATTCGATAAGGTGCCACACAAAAAGTTACTGCAGAAGATAAAGGTACGCGGAGTCAGAGGAAATGTATTAGCATGGATAGAGAATTGGCTGGCGAACAGAAAGCAGAGTTGGGATAAATGGGTCCTTTTCCGGTTGGAAATCAGTGGTTAGTGGTGTGCCACAGGGATCAGTGCTGGGACCACAACTGTTTACAATATACATAGATGACCTAGAAGAGGGGACAGAGTGTAGTGCAACAAAATTTGCAGATGACACTAAGATTAGTGGGAAAACGGGTTGTGTAGAGGACTCAGAGAGGCTGCAAGGAGATTTGGATAGGTTAAGCGAATGGGCTAAGGTTTGGCAGATGGAATACAATGTCGGAAAGTGTGAGGTCATCCACCTTGGGGAAAAAAAAACAGTAAAAGGGAATATTATTTGAATGGGGAGAAAGTACAACATGCTGTGGTGCAGAGGGACCTGGGGGTCCTTGTGCATGAATCCCAAAAGGTTAGTTTGCAGGTGCAGCAGGTAATCAGGAAGGCGAATGGAATGTTGGCCTTCATTGCGAGAGGGATGGAGTACAAAAGCAGGGAGGTCTTGCTGCAACTGTATAAGGTATTGGTAAGGTCGCACCTGGAGTACTGCGTGCAGTTTTGGTCACCTTACTTAAGGAAGGATATACTAGCTTTGGAAGGGGTACAGAGACGATTCACTAGGCTGATTCCAGAAATGAGGGGGTTACCTTATGATGATAGATGGAGTAGACTGGGTCTTTACTCCTTGGAGTTCAGAAGGATGAGGGGTGATCTTATAGAAACATTTAAAATCATGAAAGGGATAGACAAGATAGAGGCAGAGAGGTTGTTTCCACTGGTCGGGGAGACTAGAACTAGGGGCACAGCCTCAAAATACGGAGGAGCTAATTTAAAACCGAGTTGAGAAAGAATTTCTTCTCCCAGAGGGTTGTGAATCTGTGCCCAAGGAAGCATTTGAGGCTAGCTCATTGAATGTTTTCAAGTCAAAGATAGATAGATTTTTAACCAATAAGGGAATTAAGGGTTACGGGGAGAGGGCGGGTAAGTGGAGCTGAGTCCACGACCAGATCAGCCATGATCTTATTGAATGGCGGAGCAGGCTCGAGGGGCTAGATGGCCTACTCCTGTTCCTAATTCTTATGTTCTTATGTTCTTATGACATCGGGTCCCACACTGCAGAGGAGCTACTGCACATGCGCAAAACCTCCAGTGCGCATGCGTTGAGCTGCCGGCAGTCTTTTGAGCACAGGGCACTCGCTCTGCCCTCTAATTAAATTGCCACGCCGCACCAAGCCATGGGAGGTGCCACAGAGCAGCCAGAATGCAGGGACAACTTTTTGGCGCCGTTCTTATCCTAGGAAGTCGCCGCACCTCGGGTGAGTGCGCCAAAAATCGGCAGGGGCCAAATTTGAGCCCATAGTCAGGATTCAAAGCATGGCAGTTGCCTTAGTGCAAAGACCATGTCAGGTGTTGATCTACCAGCATGGAAACTGCACTGACTCGCTCGACAAACACGTTCAGCAAGTACTTGCAATTTTAAGAATGACCTGTGGCCAATGCCTTGCCAGGAATGAAATTCCCCTATAGATATTACAATTACTCCGTTTTTGTACAATGCAATGATGCAAACATCCTTCATGTCTTGTGGTACTCAACCTGCCCCCTTCCTGCCAAGAAGCAAGCAAGACGTTATGCAGATGTGCAAGTACAATCTGTCCTCCATGTTTCAGCACTTCAGCTGGAATTCCATCCTTTTTGCAGCCTTTCCTGATTCTAGGGAGGTGATTGTCTTTTCAAGCTCCTTTATATACCACTTGAAGAAAATACAGACAAATGCAGAACTTGTATTACCAACAGGCCTTCCATGGAATTGCTCACCATGAGTTAGTAGGATATGCTGTTTAATAACAATTGAAGTACAGGTTGAACCTCTCTCTTATCTGGGACTCCTTTATCCGGCACCACTCCCAGCCACCGGGTGGCGCATGCGCAGAACTCCGACCCACCACACCCCCTCCCCCCCACCACACCCCCACCCCCAGGTTTCCCATTCCCTTTTTAGGCACAACGTTGATATCTTTCCTTTATGATTTAATTAAATAATTCACCAAAACAGAAAATCCACACACTTACTAGAAAGAAAGTGATCAGCAGTAGCAGAAGCCCCCTCAACCTAGAACACCTCGGGGCCCGCTCGGCCTGCCGGCACATCGGGGCCCGCCTGGCCCACCGACACCTCGGGGCCTGCTGGCCCACCAACACCACACTGACTGACTGACTGTCTGAGTGACAGTCGTTCCAGCCAATCGGCGCACACACACACACTGAAAACACCTGACCTCCCCTTATCCGGAAATATCCCTCATTCGGAACAGACCGGGTCCCGAGGGTTCAACCTGTACTATCAAGATACGATGGGGCAGTGTTACAGGAAGTGAACATTACAGAGAAGACTTAGTATATTAATAGAAGATCTCCCATGGTGTTGCTCATAGCTCATAGTGAGTCAAAGGATATGTGGTTTAAGAACAACAGGGTTATTACACCATGTAACAGACAATGTATTATCAGAACCATTGATTTACAGGAAAAAAATAAATGAAACCCTGATATATTATTGCATAGTATTTTGGAACTTAGAGTGATATTTCTGTGAAAACTATAAATGAAACCCTTGATTATTTTTATATGTTTCTTAACCTTTGTAGTTAACATTTATTTTTTATCTTTTAAAAAAAAAAGTCCAGCATACATAGGAAGATTGTAGGAAGATGTTCACAGTTCCTGGTAAGTAGAGAGTGTATAGTATGGGGCAGTGGAGGGTTCATTAAGTTTGGCAGTAGTGGCAAGGTCTTTGGTTTAGGTACTCCAAGGGTGAATGTCGTTGATTTTTGATAAAACATCAGGGTGATGCTGTAGTGAGGAAGCTGGGTGTTCAGAGCAGGTGGAGCAAAAGGTGATAGAAAGGAGCTAAAGAGGGGCACCAATGAATGCTTGCTGCAGAAGGTGGTAACTAGGAGTAGTGGGTTGCAAGAGTTGGGAAGGCATGGGCGTTCAGGGCAGGAGAGCATGGGAACTGTTTGTGGGAAGGAAGCTTTTGGCACTTGGGGCAGGAAGTTACAGGAGAGAGTGACAGTGGAAATGGCATGTGCCCAGGTGTGGAAGATGTACAGTGCGTTTATGAGATCAAAGTAATGGAGATAGCTTGGGGATGTGAATGCATTGGGAGTAGGCTTACGGGGTCTCACATACCCTCTCCCAATCTCTCTCTTCTCTCCCACCCAAAGCTTTCCTGATCTTGGTCTGTCACTCTCACTGCCCCATCTTTCTTTCTCTCTCTCTCTCTCTCTCTCACACCAGCCCAGCTTAGGACAATCTGCGAAATAAACAAAACATTTAAATGCATGAAACTGCATGACGGGCCAAACAGTGACAGCTGAAGAAAATATTTTAAAGTGGCCAAAGAAATGAGAATCAATGGACAGACCAGGACATCAGAAGCACTACTCGTGCTTTAAAAATCAAACCGCAGGAAAACAAGCAAACAACACCAGCAGGCCCAGGAGTGGCCAAGGAGGGAGGCAGGCAGTACCAGGGAGGATGGGAGGCCAGGGCCCAGGAAGTTGGCTGCATCGCTGAGCCTTGGGGCATAAAAGGAAACAGGCACAGAAGCAGCTAACAGACTGGGAGCTATCCGGGTGAGAAAAAGGAACTAGAGTGACAAGGGGTGGCGAAGGTTTTATCCATGAGGAGTTAACAGCAGGAGAAAGATGAATACAGACTAAAAGTAATAATATAAATTAAAACTTATCTAAATGGACCCAAGACCAAAGCTGTCTAAGAGTTGGAAGGAACGGACAGAGATATAGCAGCATCACTGAGTATCAAGAGAATTCAGAGTAAATACAATGGTAATACATGATTTACAGTTAAAAGTAATATTCCTAGCATTATCCCAAGTCGGACACGCAAAGTAAATGTGAAATAGGAAGCCAGCACAAGATGCAAGGCTTTTAATATTACCGACAGATATTTTAACATATAGCCTCTGTACCAGCAATTTTCCAAAGCAATAGTAAGTGATTCTAGAGGTTTTAACAATTGATTTTGCTTCAGTTCACAGCCTCATTCCTTTTTGGATACACAACTGGGATTGAAAAATTAATTGAAGTCTGTGTTTTTGACAATCCAGTAACAGTCTGTCACTCATATACTGTTTTATAAACAATTGTTACCATACCAATGGCGTAAAACATTCTGGGCTGACTGAAAGCCTCCCAAGCACCAGTTTGATGATTTTTCCTGCATAAAAATCAAAACCTAATAGATTATTGGTTGCTGCACATAAGGTTGGTAAGCTGCAGCCACAAATAGCTACGTGGGATCTTGATGTTGCAGTGATGACAGAGACTTGGCTCTAAAAAGGGCAGGATTGGGTATTAAATATTCCTGGATATAAGGTGTTCAGGTAAGGAAAGAAAGGAGGTGAGTGGCAGCATTGATTAAGGAGAATGTTACAGTACTGGAGAAAGAGGATGTCCTGGAGGGGTCAAGGACATCATCTATTTGGTTAGAGTTAAGAAATAATAGAGGATGCCATAACACTACTAGGTGTATTCTATAGGCCGCCAACTAGTGGGAAGAATATAGAGGAGCAAATTTGCAGCAAAATTACAGAGAAGTGCAAGGACTATACAATAGTGATAATGGGGGACTTCAGCTATCCTAATATAGACTGGGATAGTAATAGCATAAAAAGCAGAGCAGGGAAAGAATTTCTTAAGTGTATTCAGGAGAACTTTCTTGATCAGTATGTTTCAAACCCAACGAGGAAGGAGGCATTGTTGGATCTGGTTCTGGAGAATGAGGTAGGTCAAGTGGAGCAAATGTCAGTAGGAGAACATTTAAGGAACAGTGATCATAGTATCATAAGATTTAGATTAGCTATGTATAAGGACAGGGAGCAATCTAGAGTAAAAATATTTAATTGGAGGAAGGCCAATTTCAGTGGTTTGAGAACAGATCTGGCCCGGGTAAATAGGAATCAAGATATAATCGAACAATGGGCTGCCTTTAAAGAAAAGATGGTTCGGTTACAATCGAGGTAATTCCCATGAGGGGGAAAGGTATGGTAACTAAATTGAGAGTTCTCTGGATGACGAAAGACCGAGAGTAAGCTGAAGAGAAACAGAGTGCGTATGACAGATGTCAGGTTGAGAATACAAGTGAGAATCAGGCTGAATATAGAAAGTTCAGAGGGGAAGTGAAAAAGGAAATAAGAGGGGCAAAGAGAGTATGAGAATGGATTGGCAGCTTACATAAAAGGGAATTCAAAAGTCTTCTATAGGCATATATATAATAAATGGGTAGTAAAAGGAGGGGTGGGGCCGATTAGGGACAAAAAAGGAGATCTGTGCATGGAGGAAGAGGGCATGGCTGAGGTACTAAATGAGTACTTTGCAATCTTCCTTACCAAGGAAGAAGATGCTGCCAAAGTCACAGTGAAAGAGGAGGTAGTGGAGATACTGAATAGGATGAAAATTGATAAAGAGGAGGTACTAGAAAGGCTGGCTGTACTTAAAGTAGGTAAGTCACCAGAACCGGATGGGATGCATCCTAGGATGCTGAGGAAGGTTAAGGTGGAAGTTACGAATGTACTGGCCATAATCTTCCAATCCTCCTTAAATATAGGGGTGGTGCCAGAGGACCGGTGAATTGCAAATGTTACACCCTTGTTTAAAAACGTATGCAAGGATAAACCCAACTACAGGCCAACCAGTTTAACCTTGGCAGTGGAGAAGCTTTTAGAAACGATAATCAGGGACAAAATTAACAGTCACTTGGACAAGTTTGAATTAATTAAGGAAAGCCAGCACAGATTTGTTAAAGGCAAATCATGTTTAACTAACTTGATCGAGTTTTCTGATGAGAAAACAGAGAGGGTTAATGAGGGCAATGCGGTTGATGTGATGCACATGGGCTACCAAAAGGTGTTTGATAAAGTGCCACATAATAGGTTTGTCAGCAAAGTTGAAGCCCACGGAATAAAAGGGACAGTGGCAGCATGGATACGATATTGGCTAAGTGACAGGAAACAGAGAGTAGTGGTGAACAGTTGTTTTTTTGGACTGGAGGAAGGTATACAGTGGTGCTCCCCAGTGGTCGGTACTTGGACCACTGCTTTTCTAGATGTATATTAATGACTTGGACATGCAAGGGCATAATTTCAAAATTTGCAGATGACACAAAATTTGTAAGTATGTGGAGTATGAACAGTGAGGAGGATAGTGATAGACTTCAAGAAAGCATAGAAAGGCTGGTGGAATGGGCAGGCACTTGGCAGATGAAATTTAACACAGAAATGTGCAAAGTGATAATTTTGGTTGGAAGAATGAGTAGAAGCAACATAAACTGAAGGGTACAATTTTAAAGTGGGTGCATGAACAGAAACACCTGGAGGTATATGTGCACAAATCGTTGAAGGTGGCAGGGCAGGTTGAGAAAGTAATTAAAAAAGCACACTGGGCTTCATAAATAGAGGTATAGAGTACAAAAGCAAGGAAGTTATGATGAAGCTTTACAAAACACTGGTTCGGCCTCAACAGGAGTGTTGTGTACAATTCTGGGCACCGTACTTTAGGAAGGATGTGAAGGCCGTAGAGAGGGTCCAGAAAAAATTTCCGAGAATGATTCCAGGTATGAACGACTTCAGTTACGTGGAGAAGCTGGGGTTGTTCTCCTTAGAGCAGAGAAGGTTGAGAGAAGATTTAATAGAAGTGTTCAAAATCATAATGGGTCTCGAGAGAGTAGAGAGAGAGAAACTGTTCCCATTGGCGGAAGGGTTGAGAACCAGAGGAGGCAGATTTAAGGTGCTTGGCAAAAGAACCAAAGGCAACAGGAGAAAAAACATTTTTTTACACAGCGAGTGGTTAGGATCTGGAATGCACTGCCTGAAAGGGTGATAGAGGCAGACTCAATCATGGCTTTCAAAAGGGAATTGGATAAGTATCTGAAGGAAAATAATTTGTAAGGCTACGGGGAAAGGGCGGGGGAGTGGAACTAGCTGAAGTGCTCTTGCAAAGAGTAGGCATGGGCTCGACGGGCCGACAGTGTTTTAACTATTCTATGATTCTATGAATTACCAGCCGTAACTTTTTGTAGTGAGTTTAATGGGCAATTAATGTGCAAATCCAGCAAGTTCTTAAAAATAATGGGGATGCTAAGAGGAAGATGCCATTTGTGCAAAGCGAATTAGAGAGTGACGTAAATCAACCAACAAGTTCTGAAGAGTCGCAACTCACGACGTATCTCTTAATCACCTGAACATGTTGAATGATTTGCGCATAATAATGCCATGCATCATTAACATGCTGTTATTTTTCCAGCAAGATCTGGCCCTTTATATCAGATTCAGTTTCTTTAGACTGCTATTGAGAATCCAAACCACGCTTAAAAAATCTTGCAGTCTAAATTTAATTCCTTTATTTGATGCTTTTCCTTCTTAGCATTTTCTAACATTATTGATGATATATATCCAATGTACAAATACAAGGTTGCTCCAATACAAGATTTTAATATTGGCTTGTGCAGATGTAGCAATGCATAGAGGTAGAAATTGGACCTCGGTGCACCCAATTTACAGTCTTAAAATGGGTGCAAAGAGGCCTAATTTCGGAGACCAACAACCTGCGCCCGAGGACACCTGAAAAACAACTGATCCTAAATTAAGTGGGCCAATTTTCAGACTTCCCTGGCTGCTTTAAACAGGCGTTTGGCCTTACTTTAGTAAATTAGTGGCCTAATACTCATTTTAGGTTCCCTTACAGAAATTGGGCACCGAGCAACAGGGCAGGCGTTCGGCCTGCCCTATTCAGGATTCTTCAGCGCCCACCAACTAAAGGCAAGTCTTTTGAAATTTTTTATTTTTTAAAACCCTTCCTGTGGAGCCCAGAGGAGCAGGAGTGCTGACCCTACTCCGCAGTCAAGGCAATCTCCTCTACCTTCAGGCTGCTGCTGGCTAGGCAAGCAACTCGATGTTCTTTGAAGTAAATACGCCTGTTTAGGGGTGACAGGCGCCGGAAGCTCATGCGCCGGAAGCTCATGCAAATATTTTTTAGGAAGCCCGAGGCCCAATTTTGGGCCAGCTTCAGGCCTCCGAGTTGAGGTGTACACTGGCCAAAAATGAGCCTAGATGAATTTCCACCCCGATATCATGTTTTAAGGGAAGTAATTATTTAGACTAAATACTTGCAAGTATAGAATGCCTTTTTCCTACAAAAATGGCCCAAACTGCCTCACAGAGTCATAAACAGAAAAGAAAATGGACACCAAGTCAAAGAAGGAGATATTAGGACAGTGACCAAAAGCTTGGTCAAAGAAGTGGGATTTAAGGAGGGTGTTAAAGGATAGAACAGGACTAAAATATATGTGGGTGAAATTCCACTTGGAGGCTTCCTTCGGATGAACGCCTCCGACGTGAAATTTTTTAACGAAAATACCCGGTGGTTCCGGAGGCACCTCCGATTCTGGTCGGAGACCTTCATTCCATGCGTGGCGTACGGGGACAGGACGAAAGAGCTGGAGTCACAAGGGCCTGGATCACCAATCACTCTGCAGTGTTCTCATTGAGAATAATGGGAACTCCGTTTTTACGAGTTTCCATTATTAGCAATGAAAATAAACCCCTAAAACAAGAAACACAACATAATGGGCCCAAGTTTCCACATGATTTGCGCCTGATTTTTAGGAGCAACTGGTGGAGAACGGACTATCTTAGAAATCGCAATTCTCCACATTTTTTTTTCTACAGTTCTAGTCAGGTAGAACAGTTCTACTTTGGAACAGAATTTTTTCTTCAAAAGGGGGCGTGTCCGGCCACTGACGCCTGATTTCAAAGTTTCCACAATGAAAACGTACTCCAAACTAAAGTAGAATGGAGCAAGTGAAGATTTTTGTAGAACTGAAAAAACCTGTTCTACACATTAAAAAATCAGGCGCAGGTTACAAATTAGGCGTCCAGAACAAGGTGGGGGGAGAGGAGGGGGGAAGGGAACTCATTAAATTCGACAATCAATCCTTATTTATACTTCTACAAATATTATACAAATAAATCCAACCTGAATAAACATTTATAAGCAAAGAAAAGATTAAATAAGCCATCTTCCTACCTGTGTGAAAGTGCTTCAGCCATCGTTCGAAGGAAACCGCCGTTTGTTGCCGCGCAGGGGAGGGAGGGGAAGGAGACAGCGGCTTGTTGCCGTGGAGGGAGGGGAGGGAGGGGAAGGAGACAGCGGCTTGTTGCCGCGCAGGGGAGGGAGGGGAAGGAGACAGCAGCTTGTTGCCGTGGAGAGAGAGGAGGGAGGGGAAGGAAACAGCGGCTTGTTGCCGCGCAGAGGAAGGAGACAGCGGCTTGTTGCCGCGCAGGGGAGGGAGGGGAAGGAGACAGCGGCTTGTTGCCGCGGAGGGGAGGGAGGGGAAGGAGACAGCGGCTTGTTGCCGCGGAGGGGAGGGAGGGGAAGGAGACAGTGAGAAGGGAAGTCTCAGTGCTGATGGCAATGTGGTTTTATTAAAAAATGTTCAAAAATTAAACAGCTACAAAGAACTACAAAAATGGCCTAGTGCCAATTTTTTTTCACACTGAGCATGCGCGAATGCTCCAACGCGCACGCACAGCGTTGCGGCAGGAAAAAAACTAATTTAAATAGTACCCGCCCCCTCCCACTTACAAAATCGGCGCGAGTGTAGGCTCCGCCCCTCTGGGCGCCGCGCCAAACAGCCAAGGAGCTGCGAAGCGCTCGAGAATAGCGCGTTTTTTTTCTGGCGCCGTTTTAGGCGCGAAAAACGGGCGCCCAGCTCGGAGGGGCGCCCGTTTTTTATCCTGTGGAAACTTGGGCCCAATAAATTTAAAAAACCTCACATATTTAAAATTAATTGAAATTAAAGTTAATTAAATGTTTTAGAAATATAAAATAATTTTTGGAATTTTTAAAATGTATTTTAATAGGGTTTAAAATAAACTTACCTTAATGGACAGGGTTTTTAACGTAAAAATGTGTATTTAAATTTAATTTTTATATGTTTTAAAATTCTTACGCTGGTAAAAGTAAGCTATACATCTGCTTTTACCAGGCATCAGAGTTTGAAGGGCATTCGCTGGGCATGAGTTGGGCAAATAGCCCAATCTCTCCCACGCGAATGTCCTTCCCCCGGGGATGGGGAGGATCTGTCAAGAGAAATCTTGACAGATCGGAAAAGCCGGTTTTCGGCGCATGCGCATCGCGCCCCGAAAACTGGTTTTTGCGAGGCCTCGCTGGGTCCGTACATACGGATCTGGTGAGGCCGGAATTTTAGCCCCTATGTGTTATATATTGCTGTATTATGATAGTAACATAGTGAGAGATTCAAATGGAATTGAAAAACCAAGCATACCATCTAAATCCCAAGATATTACTGCGTTTTAGCACAATCTTACACTATCTTATCCAGCATATATAGGTGGAGTTCGGACAGAAAGCCTTTATTCACTTAAGTAAGTTTTCTGCCAGTGGTGGCTGTCACTAAGATGGCAGGCTACCCTGACGAAAAACATGATTTGATATGAATTGAAATGATACTGTATCTCATGATTGCAATTGAAATGATATTGGTTTCATTCCACTGTCTGTCACAATGAAATAGTATACCTTTTTATACAAGTGTGTAGTTCTAATACTATAATGGTGGAACATCTTATTTGAGATGCTTGTGCTGTACCAAATATAGCATTAATACAAGAAGTTTCACCAGCATCTGTGTGCTACTATTATGCTTTCACAATTGAGCAATGAAGAGCTAATTCAGCAGTGAAACAAACCGTACACACCATTTCCCATTGCAATAAGCTGTTAATCTATATATTTTGTTTACCGTTGGTTGGCACTTAAAATCCTTTGGGACTACTAAAGCATTAGCTTCCACAAACAAAACATAGAAATGGTCTTCTGGAGGGTTATTAGTTGTGGTAGTCCCTGTGTGCATTTCTTAAGTGCTGTTAAAATGGCCTTTGGTACAAAATGACAGAACTGGAACTCATCACTTACTCAATGGACAAGCCTCAACCAGCTTTTAAAATAAATTATTTCGCACCACTTACTGGTGCCAAACATCAACTATTACTTCACACATCTGAAATAGCATTCTTGATTTTCACACTGCATCAATCTATCCGGGGACAGTGAAATTACCAATCATATCCATGGAGAAAATTACCTTACACCATTGGTGTGATAACACTGCTGAGTAACAATTCTACACCAGTTGAACAACATCTGCTGAATAATAATCTGGCAATAAAAACAATTTCTGCAATATGTTGTAGAAAGTAATGTTTAATTACTAATCAAATCAGAGTTTTCAACTTGCATATTTTGATGGGAATCATCACAGTGACAGTCCTAATTAACATCACTCTTGCTCCCAATTAAATAAGACTGACTATAAATGTATCAGCAACAAAAATGTCACCTTAATTAAGATTTGATAAATAATCCATAAAACCCATCCACAGTAAGCATTTAGGACATAAAGGTCGATCATATTATACGTATGCGAGTTCTCCAAGGGGCTGTAGTTTTTCTGCATTTATTAGCATCAAAACATTCGCAAACCGCACAATCTTAGCAATGATTTTGCCAACATTGATTTATTATTGCCATTTGTGCCTTTAAAATGTTTAAGACTTCTGTCTGTTTAAAATTTTGAAGAGAAATCCTGTTAAGATATTTTGGATACTGACCTTTCAGTTACAATAAATGACAGTAAATTGCTGTACTAAATAAACACTTGCACCAACAGTATGATTTTGATCATCAATATTTAAACATTTACAATGAACAAACCACTATCTCTGTATCCTTTTAGTATTAACTATATGTCAAATCTCTTTCAGTGAGCCATAATATAACTCAAGTCCACTAGGATTACTTCACTCAAACAAAATTGTTTCAGAAACCATTACAGCGAGCTGTGCTTTTATAGAATACAAGAAAAAGACACGGAACAAACATTTTAAAGGCACAAATGGCAATGTTGCTGAGATAGCTGATCTAAATGAAGTTAAACAATCTGGTAATTTCAACAGCAATAATATCTACTGCAGCCACAAACTATTAACAAACAAGAGTTTATTTTGTTGGAAGTCTCTGCTTTAAAAGATAAAACTTTGTTATAAGAACAATACTCTAAAAGATCAAATAGTAGATATAACAGGCCCAAGTTTGCCCAGGAGTTGCTCCGTTTTTTTTGGAGCAACTTTTTTTTTGGAGTATCTTAAAAATCGCAATTCTCCTCATTTAATTTGCACCAGTGTAAGTGAGTTAGTTAGGATTTTTTTTAGTTTAGTTTTTTTTTCCAAAAGGAGGCGTTATCAGCCACCTATGCCTGTTTTGGCCATTTAAGCAAGTATGGACAGATAATAGTTGCTCTAAACTAACTTAGGCCAGCGTATGTGGCCACTTGTGGCCCACACAGAAAACCCTTGCAGAGAGTTAAGAAATCAGCGCAGGTAAGTACATTTAAAGCACCAAGCACTAAACAAAGCACAAAAATAAGCATTCAATAACAAATAAAAAATACAAGGAACTTGAGAGGACCTGCACTTAGCACCAAGATTTACAAAGTACGAAACAAAGCACAAAAAGTAATAAGCAATTAATTAATAAAAAATAGAAGGAACCCTGCACCTAAAGCACCAAAACTTACAAAGCACTAAACACAGCACAAAAAGTAAAAAGCATTCAATAAAAAATAAAGAACTGAAGTAAATAATTCAATTAACAAATAAAGAACTGAAGTAAATCCTACCTTCAACTAAACTCGTCAGCGGCCGACCTGTGCGGGAAGCCATTCGGCCTGGGATAGGGGCGGTAAGATGCACACTGGGAGGCCAGGCTCAACGCGGCATCTATGAACGGGGGAGGGAGGGAGGGAGAGGCTGAACGTGGCATCTGTGAACGGGGGAGGGAGGGAGGGGCTGAATGCGGCATCGGTGAAGGGGAGGGCGGGAAGAGAGATCCACAGCGGGCCCGCCCCGGCCAGTGCGGGAGTCCCTTCGGCCAGGAATAGCGTTGGCGTGCTTCGGGCCCCTCCCACGCAGCCTGCAGAGCACACTCACAGATTCTGGGGGGTGAGGAGCGACTGCGCATGCGCACACTCTAGCTCGCATGTGCAGAGGTCCCGGCACTGTTTTCAGTGCCGGGACCTGGCTCCGCCCCCGTCTGCTTTTGTCACGCCACGGCCTACGACGGTCCATGGAGTGGGGAGAATGCGGAGCTACATTTTTGGTGCCATTTTTGGAGTACAAAGTCAGCGCACCTCAGGCAAGTGCGCCGTTTTAACCGGAGGGCCATGCGCACACTCTGAGGGCTGCTTTCCTTGTACTCCAAAATGTTATAAAGATATCAAGTTTCTCAATAAGACAAGAAGTGTCATATCATAAAGGATGTGTTACAGTGATGGCATTTTACACTATTTCCTAGTGGGTGCTGTATATACACATCATCATAGAATTTCAGAAGTGAAAAGCATCCAGAAAATTAAAATCTTCATTAATATTTTGGCTAGTTCAGCATCATGTATCACAAGTACGACATAACTCAATTAAAATCTATTGAAAATAGAAATGAATGATCAAAGCAGTTAAAGTACTAAAGTTGGTGAAACATGTTCAGTGGAAGTCTCTCTACTGTCAAACATCCTTATTATTTGTCACTCTGCAGCACTATTTCCTCCAGGCTCTATAAGGTTCTGTCCTTTCTGCATTCAATTCTTCACTCACTCTAATCCTATCGCTATGCCTCATCATTATTCATTTTCCATTCCTCCCTGGTTCTATTCGTTTAACTTTTAAATTGGTTCAATCTCCAAGTTCATAGTTGCACCAATCTTTTCTTGAGAGCAAATAAAACTTAAGAATCCCTTATGAGCTTTTTTTCTTGGCAGCACAACTTGGCAGAAGCAAAATGTAAAATATGCAAGCATGAAAATAAAATTAAAAGATTTTTACACCACTGTGATCAATATTACGTTGTGACTTGGAGTTCCGCTGCTTTTTCAGCGTAATTCCCCCAATATCAGAGTAACCGGCACAAAAGACGCAAAATTGTAAGCGCAAATTGCATTCAGTACAACTCGAGTTTCCACGATCTTTTGCACTAGTTTTAAAAACATTGCACTGTAAGCAGGCCACACTCCCAGGATGAATTAATCACCATTGGGAGCATCGGCTCTCATTTGCAGGCTTTCAAGGAGGCTCCAAAGATTAAGCTGGAATCTTTGAGCACAAAGACACTCAGCATATGTTTTGCAAGGTTTTCAATTATTTTTTTAAAATTTACTAAGGAACTCACAACTATCCGCCAATCTAACAAGAAAATAATTTTGTGCATTTTTTTAAAAAGTCATTTTCAGTGTTTAAAATTGGGTTACTCATAGGTGGTGGATTGACAGTGATTTAAAATGCTTATTTTTTGTGATAAATCTGTTTTCAGCTGTATTAGTGAAACTTTACCAAGTTCCCACTCTTAAATACATTAAGGAATACTTTTAAGAGCAAATTTTTTGTTAAAAGATTAGGTTTTAAAACACTGCCCAATTGCGCTGGTTCATTGACTTTGTATTCGGTGATATGCAAATGAGCTTGAGTGGAAACTCGGGGGAGGGGGAAACCGCTTCCCAATTTTGGCTGCAATTTGTGCCAAAATCAGCGACTGCGCCCAAAGCATAAGTTCTATCCTTATATTTGATGAGTTTCCATCCCAGTGACAATACCCATGGATTAAAGGATTCGCAACTCAATTACTAATAGAAAAAGTTAAAACAATGTATGTACTTCACATTTCATCTACCAGTATCATCATAATTTGTTCCCGCAAAAGTAAACAGACAGGAAGTAAGATAAAACTCTCATCAATAGGACATTTATATTGTTTCAAATTTACATTCAAGTTATTTCAGATATATATATATATATTTGACACTGCCCCTTACCCTGTCACCACTTGCAAGAGAACTCTAAAATGTATTGAAGTGTTTAAATTTAATATCTCTGCCAATCCAATGTTTGCTATTTTAGAAGATGTAACATTTTCTATTATCAACAGGGAACTGATGAGCTTAATAGATACGGCAGGTGGGGGAAGATCACTTGACCAAGGCGTCTCTGATATGATGCCAAATTATTAAAAAGAACAATGTAGGCATTTATTTTTTCCCTCGTCTCTCCCCTCACCTAATTTGAAAGCCAGTCTATTCACTTGTTTGTAAAGGTTGAATGAAAGCAATGAATTATTATATATTCTGATTACAATTTTCTACTCCTCAGCTATCACTCACCCAACTTTAAATTCAAATATTTATAGGAAATATTACTTTAGTAGAATAGAATAGGCCAGGTCTATTTAATTGTAAATCATATTACAGTATTATACGGGGTAAAATATCACCATTTATTTCAGTTGAGGATATTACTAAATCTCTAAAGAACATTCTACATATTCCTTTGCAAGATACGTGGCAAACATTTATATGGAAGTAACCGCAAAACTAAATTTAACTCATAGAATTTTCAATATGGACCAAATTGTTCAATACACAATTAAAATTTGACAAAGCGAATAAGTTGAATAATCAATACAACTTAATCAGAAAAGCCCATCCTTGACTCCTCTGTCCATGCAACCTACCGCTGTATCCCCAGCCTCCTTTTCCTCTCGAAAGTTCTTGAATGTATTATCACCTTCAATATCCAGTCTTGGATGAGCCACGATTTCCTCCAGCTAAACAATGGGCAGACTGAAACCATCATCTTCAGCCCTTGACACAAACTCCAAACCCTCACCTCCGGCTCCATCCCCCTAGCCGGCCCCTCTGAAGCTGAATCAGACGGTTCACAACTGCGACTATTTATTTGACCCCAAACTGACCTTCCAAACCCATATCTTCTCCATCATTAAGACCGCCTACTTCCACCTCTAACATTGCCAGCCTCTGTTCCGACTTCAGCCCATCTGCCTCTGAAACCCTCATCTATGCCTCTCGTCACCTCCAGATTCAACTGTTCCTGTGCTCTCCTGATTGACCTTCCAACCTCCACCCTCTAAACTTCAAATCATCCAGAGCTCTGTTACCCAAATCCTACCCAGCACCAGTTCCCACCCTCCCATCACGCCACCCTTATTGACCTACTTGGCTCCCAGTCCCCCAAAGCCTCAAATTTAAAATTCACATCCTTGCATTAAAATCCCCTTGCGGCTACCCCCTCCCTACCTCTGTAACCTCCACCAGTGATACAATTCCCGCTACCTGCCCCCACTGCTCCATTCCTCTGACTTTGACCTTAGCCATTCCCCCCTTCATTCGCTCCTCACTCTGGAATTCCCTCCTTAATCTCCACTGCCCCTCACTTCGCTATCTTCCTTTCAGATCATCCTGAAAACCCATTTTTAATCAAGCTTGTGATCACCACTCAAAGGCCCCAAGTTTCCACATGATTTGCTCCTGATTTTTAGGAGCAACTGGTGCAGAACGGAGTATCTTAGAAATCGGAATTCTCCACATTTAGTTTTCTGCAGTTCTAGTCAGGTAGAACAGTTTCACTTTGGAACTGAATTCTTTTTTCAAAAGGGGGCCTGTCCGGCCACTGACACCTGATTTGAAAGTTTCCACAGTGAAAACATACTCCAAACTAACTTAGAATGGAGCAAGTGAAGATTTTTGTACGCTTGAAAAAACCTTGTCTACACTTTTAAAAATCAGGCGCAGGTTACAAATTAGGCGTCAGGAACGAGGTGGGGGGGGGAGGGGGGGAAGGGAAGTCATTAAATTCTACAATCAATCCTTAGTTATACTTATACAAATATTATACAAATAAATCCAACCTGAATAAAAATTTATAAGCAAAGAAAAGATTAAATAAACCATGGGCCCAAGTTTCCACAAGAAAAAAAACGGGCGCCCCTCCGAGCTGGGCGCCCGTTTTTCGCGCCTAAAACAATCCTCGGTATTCTGCACCTACTTACAGGTTCTCTGGCCCTTGGCGCAGCCAGCACGAGCTGTGGGGGGGGGGGGGGCAGAGCCAGGTCCCGGCGCTGAAAACAGTGCCGGGACCTCTGCACATGCGCGCTACAGTCGGCACGCAAGTGCTGTAGCTCCAGGCGCCGAACTGTGTGGGAGGGGCCCGAAGCACGCAGCCCCTAGCCCTGGCTGAATGGCCTCACTGGGGCTGCGTGAAGAAGGCTCCTCCCACGGCCAGCTCCTGCTCCCCGCCCCCGACAAGACCCGACACCCGCTCCCCCCCGCCCCCTGCCGACCAGACCCGACCCGACACCCGCTCTCCACCCCCCCCGCCCCGACCCGAGACCCGACACCCGCTCCCCCCCCCGCCCCAAGACCCGAGACCCGCGCCCCCCCCCCCGACCCGACACCCGCGCCTCCCCCCCCCGACCCGACCCACGCTCCTGTTCCCCGACCCTCCCCCTCCCTCCCCTCTCCCCCTCCCTCTCCCCCTCCCTCCCTCCCCCTCTCTTCCCCTCCCTCCCTCCCCCTCTCTATCCCCCTCCCTCCCTCCCCCTCTCTTCCCCTCCCTCCCTCCCCCTCTCTATCCCCCTCCCTCTCTCTATCCCCCTCCCTCTCTCTCCCCCCCTCCCTCCCTCCCCCTCCCTCCCTCCCTCCCCCTCTCTATCTCTCCACTCCCTCTCTCCCCCTCCCTCTCTCCCCCTCCCCCTCCCTCTCCCCCTCCCGCTCAGCAGCACGAACGGCTGCAGAATTCTCCCTGGCTGAAGCACTTTCACACAGGTAGGAAGATGGTTTATTTACTCTTTTCTTGGCTTATAAATGTTTATTCAGGTTGGATTTATTTGTATAATATTTGTAGAAGTATAAATAAGGGTTTATTGTCTAATTTAATGAGTTCCCTTCCCCCCCCCCCACCTCATTCTGGATGCCTAATTTGTAACCTGCGCCTGATTTTTTAATGTGTACAACAGGTTTTTTCAGTTCTACAAAATCTTCACTGGCTCCATTCTACTTTAGTTTGGAGTACATTTTCACTGTGGAAACTTTCAAATCAGGCGTCAGTGGCCGGACACGCCCCCTTTTGAAGAAAAAATTCTGTTCTAAACTAGAACTGTTCTACCTGACTGGAGCTGCAGAAAAAAAAATGTGGAGAATTGCGATTTCTAAAATAGTCCGTTCTCCACCAGTTGCTCCTAAAAATCAGGCGCAAATCATGTGGAAACTTGGGCCCCATGTTCCTACCTGTGTGAAAGTGCTTCAGGCAGGCCTTTCAGGCAACGGTGTGGCGTCGGTCGCGACGGCAGGGGCAGGCAGTAAGCAGCCTTGGTGCTGAGCTTCAGCGCTTGAGGCAGCGGTGTGGCGTCGGTCTCGGGGGCAGGCAGCAAGCAGCCTTGGTGTTGAGCTTCAGTGCTTGAGGCAGCGGTGTGGCGCCGGTCTCGATGGCAGAGGCAGGCAGCAAGCAGCCTTGGTGCTTGAGGCAGGCCTTCATTCCCCGCGAAGATGCAGCACCCGGACGGACTTGAGGCCATTCAGCCATGTGACGGCAGCGGCGTCAGTGGCTGGCCGGGAGCAGCAGCAGCCTTCGAGCTGTGAGGGGGACTAACTGAGGCCATTTGGACAGGGAGAGGCAGCCACATCGACATCTTTATATTTAAATTTGCAGAATGGGTGCACCACATATTATGCAATGGTTTGCTTCCTCATGCAAGAAATTCTTTGTTCTTGGTGGAAGTTGATCCATTGCAAAGTTGAATTGGCACTTTTATTTCTCCAAACACACTGTCCTTAATTTGCAGGCACCGGTTCTGCAGGTTTAGCAGTGAAAAGCTGAACTCACTGATTTCAGCAGGTGATTTATTCAGCAGTGCTGCTAAAAGCACTCCCTCACACACAGAAATATCAAGAAAATTAAAATGCAAGCCTTTGCAAGGGTTCAATAAACAAATTTTCACTTTTTCTGCAGCACTTTTAAAAATGGCCGAGTGCCAATGTTTACTTCAGCCTGCGCGTGCGCAAACGCTCCAACACGCACGCGCAGGGTTGCCGGCACCAAGAAGCTTCATTTAAATTGTACCCGCCCCCTCCTACTTACAAAATCGGCGCGAGTGGTAGGCTCCGCCCCCTGTGCGCCGCGCCAAGCAGACATCGAGCTCCGAATATCGCGTTTTTATTTAGGCGCCGTTTTCAGCGCGAAAAACAGGCGCCCAGCTCTGAGGGGCGCCTTTTTCGCTGCGTGTGGAAACTTGGGGCCCTAATATCTCCTTCTTTGACCCAGCGTTCATCTTTTCCTTATTCCCCTGTGAGCATCTTTGGATGTTTTTCTACAGTAACTAACTATAGTTCAATAGAAATATTCTAAATACCACATGGTAATACACATATTCTTCTCATGTTTTTTTGAAATTCTTATATTCCTTATAGATTTGCAGTTTATTTCTTACATTTTTATGACAATTTAACTGTTATCCAAGAAATTCTGTACATATTTAGCAAAAATTGACTATTTCAAATACATGATTGGCCCATCACATAAAATGCATTTAAAATGCCAGGAGTTTTGGAGGTGAGAAGAAATCAAACATTATTCACCATCATCTCTACAGAAAAGGCCACCTTGAAGAAGATGTACTGAAATCATTCAGTATTCTTTAGACGTGTTCAAGATTTGCTCTGTTAATTAAAGCAACTGAATTACTTTTCCAGATCTCAATACGAGAGAAATTACACTTTTACCCTTAAAGGCATAACCTAATAAAACATGTTGCACCTGGACTTCAAACAGATCTTCACTGTTACAATATGCAATTTAATTTAAGACACCATCTTTTGGAAAGCTGGTGCTACGTTCTTACCATCATTCACTTGGCCTCCTTCTCGCTTTAACATTTGGACAGCACCGACATACTTCTTCAACTGCACCTTCAACACTTCATTCTCCCTGCAGGTACCAAAAAGTTCATTCATTTAGCAAATGAATGTGAAATTAAATGAAGATAGATTTCACAGTAGCAGAACATGACTTAATGACTAAAAACAGTTTCCTCAGCTTTTACAAACTGCAATATCGGTTACTTTAAAAGTATATTTGGCAACAATTATACAATAGTTTTAATATATTTGATTATCATTGAGTTAACAAAATATTCATTCTGAATAACTGATGTACTATCCTACAACAGGAAATACATTTGCATTTAATAATAAACATCAATAAAGTTGTTGTTATGTCTTTAATAATCTTATGAATGACTCCACGAAGTCCAGTATTGGACTTGAGCTGTTGTGACCTTAGTCTCATTTATTGTAGCTCCAGAGTGAGGCACAAGCATAAGAACATAAGAATTAGGAACAGGAGTAGGCCATCTAGCCCCTCGAGCCTGCTCCACCATTCAATAAGATCATGGCTGATCTGGTCGTGGACTCAGCTCCACTTACCCACCCTCTCCCCGTAACCCTTAATGCTTAAAAATCTATCTATCTTTGACTTGAAAACATTCAATGAGCCAGCCTCAACTGCTTCCTTGGGCAGAGAATTCCACAGATTCACAACCCTCTGGGAGAAGAAATTCTTTCTCAACTCGGTTTTAAATTGGCTCCTCCGTATTTTGAGGCTGTGCCCCCTAGTTCTAGTCTCCCCCACCAATGGAAACAACCTCTCTGCCTCTATCTTGTCTATCCCTTTCATGATTTTAAATGTTTCTATAAGATCACCCCTCATCCTTCTGAACTCCAAGGAGTAAAGACCCAGTCTACTCAATCTATCATCATAAGTTAACCCCCTCATTTCTGGAATCAGCCTAGTGAATCGTCTCTTGTACCCCTTCCAAAGCTAGTATATCCTTCCTTAAGTAAGGTGACCAAAACTGCACGCAGTACTCCAGGTGCGGCCTTACCAATACCTTATACAGTTGCAGCAGGACCTCCCTGCTTTTGTATTCCATCCCTTTCGCAATGAAGGCCAACATTCCATTTGCCTTCCTGATTACCTGCTGCACCTGCAAACTAACCTTTTGGGATTCATGCACAAGGACCCCCAGGTCCCTCTGCACCACAGCATGTTGTAATTTCTCCCCATTCAAATAATATTCCCTTTTACTGTTTTTTTTCCCCAAGGTGGATGACCTCACACTTTCCGACATTGTATTCCATCTGCCAAACCTTAGCCCATTCGCTTAACCTATCCAAATCTCCTTGTAGCCTCTGAGTCCTCTACACAACCCGCTTTCCCACTAATCTTAGTGTCATCTGCAAATTTTGTTGCACTACACTCTGTCCCCTCCTCTCGGTCATCTATGTATATTGTAAACAGTTGTGGTTCCAGCACTGATCCCTGTGGCACACCACTAACCACTGATTTCCAACCAGAAAAGGACCCATTTATCCCGACTCTCTGCTTTCTGTTCGCCAGCCAATTCTCTATCCATGCTAATAGATTTCCTCTGACTCCGCGTAACTTTATCTTCTGCAGTAACCTTTTGTGTGGCACCTTATCGAATGCCTTTTGGAAATCTAAATACACCACATCCATCGGTACACCTCTATCCACCATGCTCGTTATATCCTCAAAGAATTCCAGTAAGTTAGTTAAACATGATTTCCCTTTCATGAATCCATGCTGCGTCTGCTTGATTGCACTATTCCTATCCAGATGTCCCGCTATTTCTTCCTTAATGATAGTTTCAAGCATTTTCCCCACTACAGATGTTAAACTAACCGGCCTGTAGTTACCTGCCTTTTGCCTGCCCCCTTTTTTAAACAGAAGCGTTACATTAGCTGCTCTCCAATCCGCTGGTACCGCCCCAGAGTCCAGAGAATTTTGGTAGATTATAACAAATGCATCTGCTATAACTTCCGCCATCTCTTTTAATACCCTGGGATGCATTTCGTCAGGACCAGGGGACTTGTCTACCTTCAATCCCATTAGTCTGTCCAGCACTACCTCCCTAGTGATAGTGATCATCTCAAGGTCCTCCCTTCCCACATTCCTATGACCAGCAATTTTTGGCATGGTTTTTGTATCTTCCACTGTGAAGACGGAAGCAAAATAATTGTTTAAGGTCTCAGCCATTTCCACATTTCCCATTATTAAATCCCCCTTTTCATCTTCTAAGGGACCAACATTTACTTTAGTCACTCTTTTCCGTTTTATATATCTGTAAAAGCTTTTACTATCTGTTTTTATGTTTTGCGCAAGTTTACCTTCGTAATCTATCTTCCCTTTCTTTATTGCTTTTTTAGTCATTCTTTGCTGTTGCTTAAAATCTTCCCAATCCTCTAGTTTCCCACTAACCTTGGTCACCTTATACGCATTGGTCTTTGATTTGATACTTTCCTTTATTTCCTTGGTTATCCACGGCTGGTTATCTCTTCTCTTGTCGCCCTTCTTTTTCACTGGAATATATTTTTGTTGCGCATTATGAAAGAGCTCCTTAAAAGTCCTCCACTGTTCCTCAATTGTGCCACCGTTTAATCCTTGTTTCCAGTCTACTTTAGCCAACTCTGCCCTCATCCCACTGTAGTCCCCTTTGTTTAAGCATAGTACTCTCGTTTCTGACACAATTTCCTCATCCTCAATCTGTATTACAAATTCAACCAGATTGTGATCACTCATTCCGAGAGGATCTTTTAAGAGGAGATTGTTTATTTTTCCTGTCTCGTGACACAGGACCAGATCCAAAATGGCTTGCTCCCTTGTAGGCTCTGTTACATACTGTTCTAAGAAACAATCCCGTATGCATTCTATGAATTCCTCCTCCAGGCTACCACCTGCGATTTGATTTGACCAATCGATATGTAGGTTAAAATCCCCCATAACTACTGCCGTTCCTTTTTCACATGCCTCCATTATTCCCTTGATTATTGCCCTCCCTACCATGAAGTTATTATTTGGGGGCCTATAAACTACGCCGACCAGTGACTTTTTCCCCTTACTATCTCTAATCTCCACCCACAATGATTCAACATTTTGTTCATTGTAGCCAATATCATCCCTCACAACTGCCCTGATATCATCCCTTATTAACAGAGCTACCCCACCTCCCTTCCCTTCCTGCCTATCTTTCCGAATCGTCAGATATCCCTGTATGTTTAATTCCCAGTCCTGGCCACCTTGCAACCATGTCTCTGTAATGGCCACCAAATCATACCCATTTGTAATGATTTGTGCCGTTAACTCATTTACTTTATTTCTAATGCTGCGTGCATTTAGGTAGAGTGTTTTCATCCGAGTTTTTAAACCATGATTTTTAGTTTTTACCCCTCCTGCAGCCCTTTTATATTCAGTGGTCCTTTTTGTTTCTTGCCTTTGGTTTCTCTGCCCTCCACTTTTACTCATCTCTTTTCTGTCTTTTGTTTTTGTCTCCTTTTTGTTTCCCTCTGTCTCCCTGTATTGGTTCCCATCCCCCTGCCATATTAGTTTAACTCCTCACCAACAGCACGAGCAAACACTCCCCCTAGGACATTGGTTCTGTTCCTGCCCAAGTGCAGACTGTCCAGTTTGTACTGGTCCCACCTCCCCCAGAACCTGTTCCAATGCCCCACGAATTTGAATCCCTCCCTGCTGCACCACTGCTCAAGCCACGTATTCATCTGTGCTATCCTGCGATTCCTACTCTGACTAGCACGTGGCACTGGTAGCAATCCCGAGATTACTACTTTTGAGCATGGTGGGCAGCCTTTTATACTGGGCCCTGCACATCTATGCAGGTGACCCTCAGGTCTCCCACTGCAGTGCCCTCTGGTGGCACACCTTATGTGACTATACAGTTCGTATACATGGTATACATACATAACAGTTGTAGAAATGTAGAGGCATATCATGGCTGTCAAAGAACACTATTATCATTAATAATGATTGTACTCAAATAAATAGCCTTGGTTCTTAGAGCATTAAATGCAAACTAGTTTAGTGTACATAAACAAGATGATCAATCAATTATCCACTCATTGTAAATTAACTTATTCAATGGATTGTCTGCATTTTAATTCAAGGTCATATAACCAAAGTTTAAAGCAATAATATTGCAGCTCGTATAGATGGACAGGGACAAGTAAAATAATGTTATTTCAGTAGCATGATGTTGTGTAAATCCAACTGATCTTAGTCCCTGAACTGCACAATTGAAAGAAAACCATACGATACCACATGGATAAAAAGCATCAAAATAAGTCCACCACATTAAATTCACAACTTGCCAAATCAGGAAACAAGTTCTCTGCCATTCTTCCCCACCCCTGATGTTTTTTTTAAGTTAATCAGGCTGAAGTCATTATGCTCCATCCCTTTTCACCACATTCACACTAATGAAGGCACCCACGAAGACAAAAGGTAGCCCAGTCACAATCTCACCACAATTACTGCTCAGTACGGAGGGATTTCTGCACTGTTCGAGGTACCATCTTTCAGATGAGATGTTAAACGGGGATCCCATCTGCTCTCTCAGGTGGACTTTGAAAGATCCCATGACACTATTCAATAAAGGGCAGGGGCATTCTCCCGGTGTCTTAGCCAACATTTATTTCTCAATTGCCACCACAGATTATATGGTCATTTATGCTGCTTATGGGACCTTGTTGTGCATAAACTGGCTGCCATATTTCCCGACATTACAACAGTGACTACACTTCATTAAAGTACTTAATTGGCTGTGAAGTGCTTTGGAATACCTGGCAGTCCTTAAAGGTGCTTTATAAATGCAACTTCTTTCTTTCTTACGCTGGCTGTCCCACACCAAGTAACCCTTGTGAAAATGTCAAATCACCCAAAAAGATTACAAACGGGAAAAATCAGGTTTTCTGAACGCAATATGGTTCTAAAGTCAGATGTGAAATTTGTGTACATTCCCAGAGCATAACCAACTCGAGGCACTGAGTGAATTATGAGCACTGTATCACTCACAGAAGTTAGTTTCAAATTTCAATGTCTCCTATGAAATGTAACTGATTTGATTGTCACAATTGTTTTTCATGCTTAACCAATTTATACTGCAATAATTACAAGGCTGTTGAATATCTTTTAACAACAGTTCCATCACACATAGCTCATTTGACCCATGCAGGTAAAGTATAATTGTTTCCAGAAGAATAGTAACAATTAGCATTTATACAGCAATATCTGTTATGTAAAAAAATTACCCAAAGTGCTTCACAAAGACTTAGTTAAAAATGGATGCCAAAGGAGGAGATATTTGGAAGGGTGACCAAAAGCTTAGTCAAAGATGTGGATTTTAAGGGGAGTTTTGAAGGAGGAGGAGGAGATGGAGAGGGAGAGTAGTTTGAGGAGGGAATTCCAAAGTATGAGATCTAGGCAGCTGAAGTTACGGTGGAACGAAAGGGGTGGAGAGAGGCACAAAAGACCAGAGACAGAGAAGCAGAGTGTTCTGGGGAGAAGGAGAAGGGGAAGGGGAGGGGGAAGGGGAAGGGGAGGGGGAGGGGGGGTAGAGGGGTGGAGTAGTTGTAGAGGGGTGGGGTAGTTGTCGAGGGGTGGGGTAGTTGTAGGGAGTGGAGAAAGTTACTGAGGTAGGAGGTGCAAGGCCATGGAGGAATCTAAACATGAGGATAAGAAGGGGACCAGGAGTCTATGAGGTCAGTGGATTAGAGTGTTTGAATTTAGCTCAAAATTCAAAATAAAAACTAATGGCACGAAAATTAGCAGGAGCCATGTAACTCATAATACGAATCTCACTCTGTCTATGAAATATTTGCTTTAATAATAAACCATCTGCTCCCAATTAGGTATCCTTTGGGTAGATGATAATCAGTGCCGCAAACCTATGTGAAAGAATATCAGTCAAGCAGTCGATAACTGAAGATGAATGTGATCTTTATCAACATCATTCTGTGATCCTGGCGACCCTGCAGCTCTCACCACTTTAACTCTCCATTCCAATCCTACTCTGAACCTCACCATCATTGACCTTTTACACAGCTTCAACCAAGCTCAACGCAAACTTCAGAAATAGTATCTCATCTTTTTCCAGGACACTCTGCACCCATCTGGACTGCACACTGGTTAGAAATTGGACCTGGTTGCCCTGTTTTACGGGTGTAAAATGGGTGCAACAAGGAACAATTTAAGGGACTAACATCCTGCGCCCAAAGGACTCCTGGAAGGCGTCCGACCCGATATTGGACCCCTTACATATGTAAACCCAACATCTGTTTTAGGTCCCCTGGCTGAAATTCACTTCCTCCACTTATTCCAGCTTCGTTGAGATAAAGGCCAACATTCAATTTGTCTTTTTGATTGCTTTTTGTTTGTACCTGTTCACCAGCTTTTTGTGTACACGGATACCTAAATCTCGCTGTTCCTCCACAGTTCCTCGTTTCTCACCATTTACAAAATACTTTCGATTTGTCTTTCTTGGATCCAAAATGGCTGACCTCATAGTTCTCAACATTGCACTCTATTTGCCATAGTTTTGCCCACTGACTTAATCTGCCTATGTCCCTTTGTAACTTCCTACTCTCATCTGCACGAGTTACTGCGCCTCCCAACTTAGTTTCAGCTGCAAACTTGGACAGACCTCTATTCCCTCATCTCAGTCATTGATAAATATGTTGAAAAGTTGAGACCTCAGTATAGATACCTGGGGAACACCACTTGTCACATCCCACCAATCAGAGTATGTACCCATTATCCCTACCACCCAACCAATTTCCAAACCATGTTAAAAGGTTACCTCCAATTCCATGCACTTTCATTCTTACTAATAATCTCTTGCTTGGTACCTTATAAAATGCCTTCTAGAAGTCCATATAGATAACATACATAGACACTCACTTACACACCATGCTTGTGACCTCCTCAAAAAATTCTAGGTTAGTCAAACATCACCTACTCTTCACAAATCTATGCTCACCCTCTCTGATCAGCTCTTACTTGTCCAAACATTCAGTCACTCTGTCCTGAATGACAGATTCTCGTAACTTCCCCATAACTGGCATTAGACTTATAGGCTCCAAATTTCCACATGATTTGCTCCTGATTTTTAGGAGCAACTGGTGTAGAACGGAGTATCTTAGAAATCGGAATTCTCCACATTTAGTTTTCTCCAGTTCTAGTCAGTTAGAACAGTTTCACTTTGGGACAGAATTTTTTTTTCAAAAGGGGGCGTGTCCGGCCACTTACGCCTGATTTCAAAGTTTCGTGAGTGAAAACTTACTCCAAACTAACTTAGAATGGAGTAAGTGAAGATTTTTGTACGCTCAAAAAAACCTTGTCTACACTTTAGAAAATCAGGCGTAGGTTACAAATCAGGTGTAGGGAATGGTGGGGGGGGTGTTTAAAGGGAAGTTTACAAACATTAAACACTTCAGTTTTACAAATAAAGAGCCATCAATAATAAATGATAAATACATCAATAAATCAATCAAAAAAAATTAATAAGAAATATATATTTTTTTAAATCAATAAATAAAACATTTTCTACTTACCGACTGCAGCACCGGGAGCCCT
This sequence comes from Pristiophorus japonicus, assembly GCF_044704955.1. Taxonomy (NCBI): domain Eukaryota; kingdom Metazoa; phylum Chordata; class Chondrichthyes; family Pristiophoridae; genus Pristiophorus; species Pristiophorus japonicus. The sequence continues at coordinate 135,146,171 of NC_091991.1, read as the reverse complement.
CCAACAGCATGCTGGGATGCCCCCCTCAGTGTGTCTCTGTCAGTGTCTATATCTCTTTGTCTGTCTGTGTGTCTCTCATTCTCTGTCTGTCAGTGTCTGTGTTTCTGACAGCGAGGGGAGGGGGAGGAGGGGGGGTAGAGGGAGAGAGGGGGGGAGTAGAGGGAGGGAAGGGGGAGGGAAGGGGGAGGGATAGGGGAGAAGGGGGGGGATGGGACAGAAGGGGGAGGGATGGGGAAGAAGGGAGAGGGATGGGGGAGAAGGGGGAGGGATGGGGGAGAAGGGGGATGGATGGGGGAGAAGGGGGAGGGATGGGGGAGAAGGGGGAGGGATGGGGGAGAAGGGGGAGGGATGGGGGAGAAGGGGGAGGGATGGGGGAGAAGGGGGGAGGGGGGAGAAGGGGGAGAAAGAAGATGTGGGGAAAGGAGATGGGGGAAAGGAGATTGGGGGGGAAGGAGATTGGGGGGGGGAGAAAGGAGATTGGGGGGGGGAAGGAGATTGGGGGGGGGGAAGGAGATTGGGGGGGGAGGAGATTGGGGGGGTGTGGGGAGGAGATTGGGGGGGGGGGGCTGGGAAGGAGATTGGGGGAGGAGATTGGGGGGGGGTGTGGGAAGGAGATTGGGGGGGGTGGGTGGGAAAGAGATTGGGGGGGGTGGGGGGGAAGGAGAAGAGGGAGGGAGGCTGAACGGGCCGGGCCCGAGACTTCGGGCAGGGCCCGTCCCCAGCACCAGATTTACAGGTAGGTGGCGTTGGGTAGGGTCGGGGGGATGGTGGGAGGGAGGTCAGTTCGGTTCGGGTCGGGGGGAGGGAGGCAGAGGGAGGTCAGGTCGGATCCAGTCCGGAGGCGGGGGGGGGTGGGGGGGTGGGGGAGCGGGTGTCGGGTCCGGGGCGGGGGGGGAGCGGGTGTCGGGTCCGGTCCAGGGGCGGGGGGAGGGGGGGGGAAGCGGGTGTCGGGTCCAGTCCGAAGGCGGGAAGCTGAAGTCGAGTCGGGAGGAAGCAGGAGCTGGCCGTGGGAGGAGCCTTATGCACACAGCCCCAGTGAGGCCATTGGGCCAGGGCTAGGGGCTGCGTGTTTCAGCCCCTCCCACAGTTTCGGGCGCCTGGAGCTACTGAACTTGCGTGCCCACTGTAGCGCGCATGTGCAAAGGTCCCGGCACTGTTTTCAGCGCAGGGACCTGGCTCCGTCCCCTACAGCTCCTGCTGCACTGCGCCGAGGGCCAGAGGACCTGCAGGGAGATGGAGAATACGGAGGTTTTTTTTAGGCGCACTTTGTGGCGCGAAAAACAGCCATCCAGGTCGGGACTGCGCCGTTCTAGGCGCGGCACGAAACTTGGGCCCATAGATCTGTAGTTATTTGGTTTCGCTCTCTCACTCTTCTTAAATCATGGAATAACATTTAAAATTTTCCAATCTAATGGCACAATTCCCGAATCAAAAGAACGTTGAAATATTATGACTAATGCAGCTACAATTTCTTGATCTACTTCTTTTAATACCCTGGGGTGGAAACTTGTACTGTTTGCCTTGATATCCCTTGCAAATATTTTTCTCGCATTCTTTTTGCTGATCTTAATACTTTCTATGTTGCTTTTTATAGTTTCCCCCAGTCTGTTGGATTTCCATTTGTGTTAGCTTTTTCTTTTTAGCTTTATTTTATCTTACCTCATTTGTTACCTATAGTTGCTTAACTACACATGTGCCGCTTTTGACTTTTAGGGTTGTGTACTGGTTATGTAATGTATCAAATACTTATTTAAATACCCCTCACTGTATGTCTGTACATCTACAGGTTAACAATTCAGTCCAGTTTACTGTGGTCAGTTTATGTCTCATCTCTTCCAAGTCAATTCTCCCTTCTCCCTTTGAAACTGAATAACAAATTCGATTATGTAATGGTCACTTTTCAGAAGCTGTCCCCCTACCGTTAGATTGTTAGCTTATTTGGGCTCGTGACTCATCACTAACTCCAATATGACCTATCCCCTTGTCAGTTCTAAATCACATTGGCCCGGATTTTGCGGTCAGCGGCAAACGAACAGCAGGAGTCATTCATTGCACTTACACTTGCCCACAGACTTTCTATGGGCTTTTGCACTGGAGCTTGCGGTGATTAGAAATCCATTTTGGCGTAGTGCCCTCGACAGGGTATCTGAGTCGTGTGTGAACAGGGCAAGCAACTGTGTATCTCCTCAGCCAATCAGATTGAATAATCCTTTTGTTTAAATGAGTTAATGAGGCACGCAGAGTCTAAACCAGGAAGTGCAAGTTAGAATATTTAATTCAATGCCAAATCATGTACAGAAAGTGAAATAAGGAAAGGGAAAGGAAAATAGGAATGAGAGAGAGAGAGACACAGAAACAAAAAAGTAAAAAAAAATGTTTTTTTAAAAATCTCCAATATTTAAAACCTGAAGGAATGAGACTCCATGCTTGGAAAAGTTAATTCTCAGTGCCAGAGAGGTTGTTTGGCAGTAATTAAGACTTAACACACCACGAAAAAGTCACCGACACTGGAATGAACAAGCTTTTTCTGGCAAGATTAGTGGATATGTATCAAGTACCGCAACTTCACGCCCTTTCATGTGTTTCAATCCTGAGTCTCTCAGCATGATACTGGTATAGCGAAGCTTCGAGAAGAGCATGGCAACTCGGACAGCCAGTTCCAGATTTCTGCGTTTAACTGCACGTGTACAGTCACCAGAAGCTGCTGTCCGATTTACTCCTTAATAATGGTGCATGCTGTCAGCCATTTATTTTTACCACAAAATCTTTCCAATGTTACAGAAAACTGTCCCGAATATAGTCTTAAAAACTTGAACTGTTCTGCTTCTCCAAGTATTTGAGAAAATTAAGATCTCCTCTTATAACTGTTTTTTTTTGCTACATACTTCACCTATCTCCATATTTATGCATCCGGCTACTACATCTCTACTGTCAAGAGGTCTAAAGACAACTCCCACCAGAGTCTGGGATCCTTTCCTGTTCCTTAATTCTACCCATTACCCTTCACTGATATCCCTTCTCTCAACTCCTGTAATAAGGTATTTTATCAATATTGCTGCTCCTCCTCCTTTCCAAATTTCCTTATCCTGTCTAAAGACCTTATAGCCTGGAATATTTAACTCCCAGTCATGCCCAGCTTGTAACCAGGTGAATTTGTTCAGCTACAGCTGAATTTGTGCTTTGAATTTACTTGTTTTATTTGCAATGTGCACTTGTGTACAGACTCTTATTTGGCTAACAATGCCCACCCTGCCCATTTACTCTGATGGTATTTTCCTGTCACTTTTTGACTCAGCACACTTTCTTATTTTTCATCACTCCTGTTTTATTTTTTATCAGGTATTTTATTATTACTTGAAGTATTTATATTATCTTTAGCTCTTGAACTCGCTGCCTAAAGCTCTCCGCCTCTCTATCTCTCATTCCTCCTTCAAGATGCTCCTTAAAACCTACCTCTTTGATCAAGTTTTTGGTCACCTGCCCTAATCTCTCTTTATGTGGCCCGGTGTCAAATATTTTTAATCTCATACTATTCCTATGAAGCGCCTTCGGACATTTCACCACATTAAAGGCGCTATATAAATACAAATTGTTGTTGTTATCACTTTTTGTAGTCTGACCTTTTAGAAATGATAAACATTTAGGGCTAGAACTTCCACTTACAGCGCCACTGCCCGAATCTTAGTGGTATTCCAACGGTTATGTCTTTAGAACTGCCGGAATACCATTAAGGTCCGTTCCCCTGATTTTCACCTGTCTGATGTCGGCGGTGGCGGTAGCGGGCTGGAGTGGGCGATAGCATTGCTCCCCGGTGTCGGCGATCTTCTTGCCTGTATAAAGGTAAGTGCACCCCTACCAACGAGCCTCTCCTCTTCTCTGCGCATGCGCAGACATTTTCCCGCGATTTCAGGGGTCAAGGGTGACCCTGCGCATGCGCAGAGAAGAGGAGAGGCTCGTTGCTAGTGGAGAGGAGAGAAAGCAGTTTTGAGAAGGCAGGGGAGAAATATAAGCATTTGCAGTGTCAATACTTAAAATATACTAATAAATAAATAATTATATATATATATAAAGCAATTAATATATATAATTTATTCAATTTAGAAATATTAATATAAATATGCAAGGAGAAATAATGGAATTGGAGAGAGAGGTAGGTGGGAGGAGGAAGGCTGTGCAGTTCTCGGAGGAGGTGCAGGAATCACTGGCCCATGAGGTGGAGGCTCGTTGGGAGCAACTGAGCCGGGGTGGGCGCGGAAAACCCGCTCCAATCGTCTATCAGAGAATATGGCGAGAGATCGCAGAGGTGCCCCGCCCATCATGTGGAGGGGCAAACCAGTGCCGCAAGCAATGGAATGATATCGTTGGGTTGGCAAGAGTAATAACTTTTATCATGAACTGACTAATTACTCTTAATGTAGTGCCACGTTTAATTATGTTGTAAATCTAGGTGTCACGCATTATTTCCCATCATCGATCTCATTGCGATAGTCTTCTGTACTTTGATGTGTTCATCATGCAACACTTGCGTCCGAATGGTACATAAATGTTCCACTCATTGAGGAAAGGACTGGGGATGGTTAATTGGGGATGTTTATCTATGTGTTCCGTAATCGTAGCTGTGAAATTAGTTTACACATAGCTTTTGTCACCTTTGCAGAAAAAATTAGCCAGCAATAGGGCGGAGCTCCGCAAGACGGGCTGAAGACGGTTGAACTGTCCGACCTGGAGGAGTGTGCTGCAGCCCGGATAGGCGCCCGTGATCGCACCACCAAGCGTGTTGGTGCTGAACCGGTGCTCGTGGAGAGCAAGTCCTGCATAATCTCCGGGCTGTACTGCAGTCATGTATTTCAATGTTATGTCAATATAATGTAGAATGTAATGTCATGCTGACATGCACTTTTGGCTGATCACACTCTACCACTTGGAAAGCAACATACTGTTTGGGACTTCAAGTTTTTGTTATGTCATGCAGTTTCTGTCCAGCCTGTTTATGATAGTTTCATGTAATGATTCTTGGTAATATATGATGCAACGGTATTGCTCCTCTACATAAGCCTGCGCAATGTCACCTCTGACCCCTCCCTCCCCTCCCCCCTGCCGCTAACCATTATTATGTTTTACAATTTCACAGGACGAGCCGCCTGTACCAAACGCCCCTCCCAGAGAGGACTTATTAGAGGAAGAGATGATGGAAGAGATAGTGGAAGAGGAGTACACTCCTCAAACCTTTGTGACGGTGGTGGTGGAGGAGGGAGGAATGGCGGGACTTGAAGGGTCCTTTCTTCCTGCAGTTACCGGTTCCTCATCAGAATCCAACTCTCCTGGATTCCGGTCTGAAGAAGCTGGACCAAGTGGCATGCAGCAGCGCACAGTGACCCCCATGCTGCATCCGCAACGGCTGATCCGGCAAGGTGGGAACGCTACAAGACAGGCAGATGCGAACCTGGACATGGTGGGACTGTCTAGGATGAGCATCGATGGGAATTGAGAGCTCCCCCAGGCCATTGGTGTATTGTGCGCCAACATCGCCGAATTAGCAGCACGTCAATCAGAGGACATGGCGGAGCTGATTGTGGTGGTGAGGGAGAATAACCAGTCCATCAATGTCATGTGGCAATTGATGGTCCTGGGATATGGCACTGCACTCCAAAGTGCCATACAACGAATGGTGACAGCAGCTAATCGTCAGAGGGAAGTACTTTCTTCCAACTATGAAGACTGGTCCTCCAGACCCCACACACATAGCACTGCTATTGTCGCCTCCCCGTCAGCAGCTGCGCGCGAGATGCTCTGCTGCACGACGTCCTGGTCGCGACGTGGGCAGGGCCAGGGGTACTAATAGCGGGAGGAGGAGGGCAGGGCCAAGGGTCAGGGGGTGTTGGGGAGGAAAGGCGTGGGAAAGGTGGCCGCAGGTAGAATCCTAGGAGGGTGGGGGGGGAGGTGTTGTTTTTACTAATTGTTGTTGTTGACAATGTTTGGTTTGTAAAAATGTCATTGAAAAACAATTATTTATTATTTTATTTATTTTATTTAAACTTGTTAAATTTCAAATTTCAACATTTATTAAAAAAATGTATTCAACTGAGCCATTCTTGTGCAGTGTCTCACTCACTTTTGGAAAATGAGGGGTAACAATCATTGTAAGGGTTACATGTATGGCCATACAAGGCTGAAACATAACTCTCAATGTTCAAGCAAAGCGTTCATTTATGAGCTGCTGAGGTAACAGTTTTGCAGTTGCTAAAGCACCACGAGGCTTCCCCTGAGGTGTTGGGGAGGGGGGTGGGGGGGTGGTGGCACGGGTTCACCACCAGGCTCCTCGACCTCGGCCTCCTTGATGTCCCTCTCTTCTGAGGTGGTCCGGCAGTCCCATCTGGCAACTCCTGTTCCCTCTTGATGGCTAAGTTGTGCAACATGCAACACGCCACAACGAACTCAGCGACCTGCTCAGGATGGCATTGTCGGCTGCCTCTGAAGTGGTTCAGACATCGGAAACGTTTCTTCAGCAATTATCTTTTTGACGATATTGCTTGTGGCTATATGGCTTTCGTTGTAGAGCTTTTCGGCTTCTGTCTGAGTCTTCCGCAGGGTGGTCATGAGCCAGCCGGCAAAGCCATATCCTTTATCCATCAGCATCTAGCAGTGACCTTGTGGCTGACTCTTAAACAGGTCAGAGACAATGCTCTCACACAAGATGTTTGCGACATGGATATTCCCTGGAAAATTTGCATTTACTGCCGTGGGTATTTGCTTGTGGGCTGCATGTTCAGGGAGTAGAATCCCTTTCGGTTTCGGTACACCTCCACTTTCTCTAAAGGTGCTCGCAGGGCGATGTGCATACAGTCTATTGCACCCTGGACCTTGGGGAAGTTTGCTTTTCTCGAAAAACCCAAAGCCCTCTCACTCTGTGCCTCCCTGGTCATTGGAAAGTTAGTAAAATCCATCCTGTGTGCGTAAAGCACATCAGTTACCCGGCGAATACAGTGATGTGTGGCATACGGAGAGATTCCGCTCATCACCAGCTAATGCCTGAAATGAGCCAGATGCATAGAAAGAAAGTGCCGCAGTCAACTTCACCTCGACAGGCAGTGCGGTGCTGATGGTGCTGGTAGGTTGCACGTCTATTTTAATGAGCTAACATATCTCAGTGATGACCTCTTTTCGGAAACGCAGCCTTCTAATGCACTGTGTATCAGTCAGGTGCAGGTACGAGCGGTGCTCCCTGTAATTTTGTTGAGGGTATGGTCTCCCCCTCCTCAAGAGTCTGTATCCTACTTGATTGGGCACATAGTGCTCTTCAATGAACCTTCTTCCAGCTCTATTCTGCATCATGTAATTAGTTAGCAATACTGGCGTTGAAATTACAGGCCCCATTTCTTTTAAAGTATTCAAAAATTTCAGATGTCCACAAAATTTGTTTGAATTAAAGGCAATGCTATTATTATCCTAAATTTAATCAAAATTCCTTGCAAACTATTCCAGAAATTACTCAAAAATCAATTTCAGGCTGCTGGCAACTTGAAACAACCTTTTCCTCAAAAAAAGATGATTTTCAAAGATGGAGTCATACTCTGGGATAAGGCCAATTAAGTATGTAAAAAATGGGTGATATGTTTCTCCAGCGGTAGCAGCCGGTAAAAATGGGCGATTTAGTAAATTTTGCACTGGGGGTGAAGTTTGTGTGTTTTTTGGACAGTAGAAGTGGGCGGGTGAATTCCAGCAACGCTAGCGGTAAGTGAATGCCGAAATTACCGCTGCCGATATTTGGGCGGTAACGAGCGGTAAATGGGTGGACTAAGTGGAAATTCCAGCCCTTTATTTTTAATTAATGTTCTGAGTTTTCTGTATGTCATGTGCAATTCATTGATATTTAATCTGTCAAGAATTATATGATGATTTAGAAAGGCCATTTCATCACTGAATTTGCAGTTTCTGCATATTCTTCAATTAAATTCTCTTCTGTAATTCACGAGTGGTGAATGGTTGTCCAGTGTACAGACCCCAGTGTAATTTGACGTTTCATGGTAAGCCTTCAAAGAATTAGACATTTTTATCTTAAATGAGAATTCTACATGGTGACAACAAGCTTTTGAACTCTATCATGAAACACACAAATGTGGGATCGTGATTCCTCAAGTTGTTGCGTCCAAGCTAGGATTTTGTGTACGATAATTTCAACCCTGCCAAGACAAGGCAGCTTGTTTAACTAATTTGGATAATTCCATATCCTAACTTCCCCGTGGCAAAGTGTAAACCACTGGTGAAGTTTCTCTTCCCGATAACAAAACATTTGTGAAATTATTCAAGTGGCAATCTTCCAAACTTTACTTGCGCACTGACATCTAATTTAGCCAATTAAGAAAAACTTGCATTTCTATAGCACCTTTCACTAAGTTAGCACGTCCAATGAAGTACTTTTGAAGTGTATTTACCATTTTAATACAGGAAACACAGCAGTCAATTTGCGTACAGCCAAGTCTCACAAACAGCAATGGAATAAATGATCGGATCATCTTTTTTAGCTGTTGCTTGAGATAAATGTTGGTAGGAGCAGTCCCTAGATTGTCTTTGAATAGTGGCGTAGGATCTTTACCTCCATCTGAAAGGGCAGATGTTTCATCCAAAAGCAGCACCTCCATCTGTGTGGAATTCCCTTAGCACTTTACTGAAGTGTAAACCTAGATGATGTGTTCAAGTCTCTGGAGTGGGGCTTGAACCCACGACCTTCTAGCTCAGAGACCTTCTGGCTCACCGAGTCAAAGCCGACGACCATGACAGTCACTTGGAGACTGCTCTTCATTGTTGTTAAACATTGTCAGCTTCTTATCCTTTCCTATAATTATATCCCATACAGCAGTGACTACCACAGGGATTATTTTCATTTCTAACAACAGGTTTCTATCAGGAGTTAATGCTGGCATGTCTGTTTAGTTTTGTGTATGAAATTGGGTCTGTCTACCACCAGTGCTTGCCATTGGAGTATTTGCCGTCATAAATTAAACTTCCCCTTCTACTTTGAGTGTAGATGTGTTCCAAACCAAATGAAGCGATTCCTCAGAATTTTGTAAAAAAATTAGTTCTCAGGATGTCGGCTTTGCTGCCAAGGCCGGGATTTATTGCCCATCCCGAACTGAGTGACTTTAGAGGCAGTGAAGAGTCAACCCCGTTGGTGTGTGACTGGAGTCATATATAAGCCAGAAAAGGCAGTGACAGCAGGTATCCTTCTCTGAAGGATATTGGTGAACAGGTTGGGTGTTTACGACAATCCGACAGCCTCATGGTCACTTTTACTGACACCAGTTTTTTATTTTATTACTTTTTTCAACTGAATTCAAATTCTCAATCTTCCATGATGGGATTACTAGTCCAGTATCATAAACACTACACTATTGCACTCAATGATTTCAATGGGATGAGAACTGGGTGGCTTCTACAATGGACTAGACGACTTGCTGCGCCAGGCAGTGAAGGTAAAACTATACCCCCCCCCCCACCCAAGTCGCCATTTGAGAATGGGGCTCTTTCGTTTTGAACAGAAATTTCCATGAAAGACCACTGTATAGAGTCATGGCAAATCAGTTAGCCTTGAGAAGGCAGCGGCCACATACCCGCCTTCAGAAAAAGAGGAACTATACCCATAGACAATTGACATCCATCACAATGCACCTGGCCATGTAAGCCATACAATGTTCATATTCAGGACCTCTACTACCTGTACTCACTCGCTTAAAATTTAACTGATATATTTCAAGAAAATTTACATGATTAAAAATACTTAGTATAGCAATTTCTGCACATATATACTGTATTTATTCAAACCTTCACTGCAATATTTAAGACAGACAAGATTTCACATCCCATTACTTTGATGTGTAACATAAGTGCAATCACCAACACTGAATGATATGCCAGGAATTTCTTGCAATGACGATATTAGCAGCAAACACCATAAGTTAGCTCATTGTGTGTCCCTCCAGTGGTGAACCTACTCAAACATTTATTAGAAAACCGACTGGAATAACGACAGCGAGGATAGGCAGAAGCGATGCTATCATGACACTAAGATTAGTAGGAAAGCGGGTTGTGTAGAGGACTCAGAGAGGCTGCAAGGAGATTTGGATAGGTTAAGCGAATGGGCTAAGGTTTGGCAGATGGAATACAATGTCGGAAAGTGTGAGGTCATCCACCTTGGGAAAAAAAACAGTAAAAGGGAATATTATTTGAATGGGGAGAAATTACAACATGCTGCGGTGCAGAGGGACCTGGGGGTCCTTGTGCATGAATCCCAAAAGGTTAATTTGCAGGTGCAGCAGGTAATCAGGAAGGCAAATGGAATGTTGGCCTTCATTGCGAGAGGGATGGAGTACAAAAGCAGGGAGGTCTTGCTGCAACTGTATAAGGTATTGGTAAGGCCGCACCTGGAGTACTGTGTGCAGTTTTGGTCACCTTACCTAAGGAAGGATATACTAGCTTTGGAAGGGGTACAGAGACGATTCACTAGGCTGATTCCAGAAATGAGGGGGTAACCTTATGATGATAGATTGAGTAGACTGGGTCTTTACTCCTTGGAGTTCAGAAGGATGAGGGGTGATCTTACTGAAACATTTAAAATCATGAAAGGGATAGACAAGATAGAGGCAGAGAGATTGTTTCCATTGGTGGGGGAGACGAGAACTAGGGGGCACAGCCTCAAAATACGGAGGAGCCAATTTAAAACCGAGTTGAGAAAGAATTTCTTCTCCCAGAGGGTTGTGAATCTGTGGAATTCTCTGCCCAGGGAAGCAGTTGAGGCTAGCTCATTGAATGTTTTCAAGTCAAAGATAGATAGATTTTTAACCAATAAGGGAATTAAGGGTTACGGGGAGAGGGCGGGTAAGTGGAGCTGAGTCCACGGCCAGATCAGCCATGATCTTATTGAATGGCGGAGCAGGCTCGAGGGGCTAGATGACCTACTCCTGTTCCTAATTCTTATGTTCTTATGTTCTTATAAAGCAGTCTTTTACTCAATGATGATACAACCATTGCTTTAACAGTTACTCAATTTAAGATCCTCACAGTTAAGTGGTATTTTGATATCCAATACCTGGATACAATTGGAACCCCATATAAACTGTGAAGACCTGTTTTAAATAGGTATTCAAAAATATTTAAGCACTTTGTGAATATCTGAAATACTTGGCCATTTAAAGTAAGTTTCTAATGCAACACACTAAGTCATTAGTATGAAATATACTGCAACAATGAGGCGTATCATTTTTACATACCTGGACCACCATCCTACCACAACCAATCCCAAACCATGCTATTTATTGCCGTGCCATTATTTTAGGATGCGTCTATTTGTACCAACAAAATGGCCACCGTTTCTCTGATTGGCTCTCTGGAATGTTTAAATGCAACCGCCCAGCCTAATATCTGACTGACTTTGCAAATTGTAATTTGATCCAGTCTGACTTCAGAAGCCAGAGAGAACATATCTCGAACAACCCAGCAAAAGCCAACAAAGTTACAGCCGACATCCCGAACCCCAGCGCAAGTGCTGCCTCCCCCAGCCAAAGTCACTTAATCCAGCATGCTGCCTCCTCCAGCTGAAGTCCCTTACCCCAGCGCAAGTGCTGCCTCTCCCAGCCGAAGTCCCTGAACCCAGTGCAAGTGCATCTCTCCCCCAGCCAATGTCCCTTACCCCAAAGCTCTAGTAGCTGGCAAAAGCCACTGACCCAAATGACACGGAAATAATGTAAAAAAATGTAACGACATTTATTGACAATCAAACAAAACAAGCAAAGATCACACTACAAAACAAGCAAACGCGATCGTTTGCAGCTCAGCGGGTGGCTCGGGGTTCGGTGGGAGGCTTGGCGGCTCAGGGCTCGGCGGGAGGCTTCGGAGGCTTGCGGCTCAGTCGGACAACGTGGTCAGTTCAGAATGAACGTGTTCGGGGCCCCGGTTCCGGGTGTGAGGCATCTGGGGTGGGGGGGCAGAGTCAGGAGGATGCATGCGCAGAAAGCGTTCGTACAAATAGTCACTTGGATTATTTTACTAAACCTGCAAGGATGTTGATTGGCAATATCGAAGTCACAGCAACAACCAAAGTAAATTCAAAGGAGTTTTGAAAGGCCCTAAACATGGGAATCATGTAAACCTCCTGCATTTAATAGCCCTTTATTGTAGCACTGTAAAAGTGATGAGTTTGTTGCCTTCAGAATTTCAGATAACAGCCAAAAAAGCTTTTGCTGCCAACATGAGTTACAAAGGTGGTCTTACTTTCCCTGTTCAGACATTGAAGTAGTTTCACCAGCTATGTACACCATCTATGTGATGTTTTCTCAGTGACTGGGAAAATAAAACTCATTGCAATTTTGCATGCACTTTTGTGTAAGAAAACTTTCCTTTTGATTCCACCAATGTTAGCAATCACCGAGGAAAAGAAAGCTCTACGTAGGTAAGTGACTTAAAAGCAATTTACTACTTACAACAAAAGAATTATGAACTTGCATGTATTTAGCAAACTACCTACAACCTCCGCGGAATGTCTCAAAGCACTTTACAAACAATGGATTCCTTTTGGTGTGTAGTCACTGTTGCCCTGCAAGCAAATGTGGCACCAATTTCCGCACACTGTTTTTTTAGATGTTGGTTGACCAGCACACTGGGAGAACTCACTGCTTTTCTTTGAATCATACCATGGGATCTTTTTTGTCCAACTGAGCAAGTAAACAGAGCCTCAGTTTAAGATGTATTTCCAAGGACAGCAGCATGAGTGCTGCACTTGAGTACCTAGAATATTTTCTGAAGTTCGTGATGGTGCATGAACCCACAACCTCAGATTCAGAGATGAGCGTGCCATTAACTAAACCAAGCTGACATATAGGGGGATACTCATAATGGTGTCACCCATGTTTTTCAGTCACTTCTTCAACCTTCCCTATTAAAAATGCAATGTAGCTTCCCCAATAGCTCACATGGTTAAAGCCATGAGGTCCAGGGTTCAAGACAGTGAATGATCTCCACCGGGATGATGTTAGGAGGCCTACAACTCGCCTCAATGCCACTGGGTAAGAGATTGAATAATCAGCCAAGGTTCCTGTTCTTAATCATCAAGAGGCAACCCCAACTGGAAGTACATGTGTGAGCATCTCGTGGTGACAATGGGCTCAAATTTGGCCCACCCCTTTTTTTGGCGCACTTACCGGAGATGCGCCGCTTTTCTCCGTTGTTAAGTGCGTCGAAAAAAATCGCTCCCCACTTTGGCCGCTGTCTGGCCTCTCCTCGATCGTCGCACAGCGAGGCAGTGGAGTGTCCACGCATGCACAGGAGCTTCTCACCCCCAGCCCCTCTGTGTGTGTGGGATCTGATGCCCGCCCCTAGCCCTGGCCGAGTGGCCTCCTGGTGTGATCGACCTCAAGTTTGAAATTTTATGCACTGTCGCTATTTTTGAACTTTCTTAATGGCTTGTCATTTTCCTGGACTTTTGGATATTTTTTAAAAATTATGTCAATATGTTTTGTCTCTTGTGAATGGGGGTGACCATTTGTCAAGTCTATTTACCTGGTGCTATTGTGAAAGAAGAACATAAGTGATGGAGGAACACTGAGAGAATATCTTATTTATTGAAGTAGACTTTATTTAGATAATATGGGCTCAATTTTGGTCCAGTATAATCATTGCAAACAAATAGTTGTTTAAATTAGTTTTGAGATTAGGGCAATCTAATTCAACTATCTTTTACTTCTTTTATTTTTGTAGTTTGAGCTTCCATGAATACTTCTATTGTATAGAAAATTAACTTTGCGAAGTTTGTCATATGATGGTCCTGCATAGCTGTTTGATGCTATTCACATTCTTTAGTCAAGTCATTAAGTTGTGCTGGCCTCTGATGTACCTACCTGCGCTGATTTCTTAACTCTCCGCAAGGGTTTTCTGAAGTGGCCACATACGCTGGCTTAGGTAGATTTGAAGTAACTATTAGCTGGCCAAAGTGGCCAAAATGGCCAAAACTGGCGTAAGTGGCTGATAATGCCCCCTTTTGAGAAAAAAAACTAAACTAAAAAAATCCTAACTAACTCACTTACACTGGTGCAAATTGAATGTGCAAAATGGGGATTTTTAAAATACTCCAGAAAAATCAAGTTGCTCCAAAAATAAAATGGAGCAACTCCTGGCCAAAATTTACCTCAATCTTCCTCTGCTTTGAGGGTCCATCATAGTCAAACAGTCTGCCAACCTTTTTTTTTAAATCAAGTGTTGCTTGGTCAGACTCTTGTTGGACTCCTTATCGACTAAGGTCGATATACAGCACTTTCCCTTATCTGTAGGTAAAAAAATTATATAGATTTTTAGTCTGACTTGTCCCACTGTTCTGCGATCTCGTGAATCTCTTGGCATTCTGATTTAGATATGCTTTTTATGTTAAAAATACAATTAAAATTCCGATAACAGCACAAAATAAGGTCAAAGATCATTTAATTCAGTTGCATTTGAAACAAAAATTGTACGAAGCTTCAGCCCCGAGTGTACTTCTGCCCAGAAAGATAAGAGTTGTTGAATGTATGATATGAAGGTCAGGATCCCTTCTTCTCCAGAAAGAGCAACAATAACCCAAATACATTATGCATTACATTTACTTGCCAAAAATACATTAACCATTGAAGCCTAGGCTTTGAAAATAATTCAATTCATTCCAAGGCCACAAAGGGATATTCTGGTACTGCAGTCATAATTGTTCAGGGCATATTATTTCATCATAGTTCTGTCTGCCAACTGAAGCAGTTCAGAAACCATATATTATAAGTACAGCTGTGCCACATTTTGGTTCCAGACAGTCCTTTGGAGGATCCCGACCATATTGATTACTGCAGAATACTGTAATATAAAACTGTTCAATTTTGCTGCTATCTTGCTATTAAACATTTCATTTATCAGGCACACAGATGCTGCATACAAAGTGTCCATTTGTTAGTAATATGTAAATAAAGTTAAGATAGGTGATAATGACTGCTGTTATAATGAGTAGTTATAACTTAATTATTCTTCATTAACAGTTTAAAGAGAACAGACAGGCTGCTGTATGCTGCTAGAATAAATCCTTTTAATGCTCAGATAGCTAAACACGGCTTTCAAAAAAATAACAAAAGCATTTTAGTGAAATGTTCTGCTCATCAAGGTAAGAACGGTCAGTACTGGAGAAATAAATACATTTTCCCTTTCCAGCGCGGAATACCACCATCAAGCACTTTGATGCACATTTAACATGTTCCAGGTGCAAAGCAAATCTCTCCACTGTGTCCTGACATGCCTCAACGTCAATCCTGATTGCATCAGTTTGATTTTTTTAAATTTTAGACACCTCACATCCTTGTGGTCTGTCTGAGTAATATTGCAAATTACTGCAAAATCATCACCACTTTTAAGCTGTTCACTTATACCAATCAGGAATTGGGTGACACTTGTCCAAACTCATTTCATACAGGATCCTTTCAGCCAGAGGAGCAGAGGGAACTTAACTCTCCGGTATGTGTTGAATTCAAACCATTATCCCAGAAACAAAAGGATAATATTTTAAGCACTGAATCCATCTTGCTCTCCAACGGGTACTCTGTTGTGAGTGCCAGTGGGGGCGATGGTGGCTCTGGGGAGTGCAGCCAGAGCCAAGTCCACGGCATCATGGGTGGCTCAGCTACCAGGGGGAGGAAGAAGAATGGAAGAGCTATAGTGGTAGGGGATTCGATAGTCAGGGGTGCAGACAGGCGTTTCTGCGGCCGCAGACATGACTCCAGGATGGTATGTTGCTTCCCTGGTGCCAGGGTCAAGGATGTCACTGAGCGGTTGCAGGGCATTCTAGGGGGAAAGAGTGAACAGCCAGAGGTCGTGGTCCACATCGGTACCAATGACATAGGTAGGAAGAGGGATGAGGTCCTGCAGGCAGAGTTTAGGGAGCTAGGAGAGAGATTAAAAAGCAGGACCTCAAAAGGTAGTAATCTCCGGATTACTCCCAGTGCCACGAGCTAGCAAATACAGAAATAGGCAGATGGAGCAGATGAATATGTGGCTGGAGAGATGGTGCAGGTGGGAGGGCTTTAGTTTCCTGAGGCATTGAGACCGCTTCTGGGGGAGGTGGGACCTGTACAAGCCAGACGGGTTGCATCTTAACAGAGACAGAATCAATATCCTCGCGGGGAGGAGGGGGGGGGGGGGGGGGGGTTGCTAGTGCTGTTGGGGAGGGTTTAAACGAATTTGGCAGGGGGTTGGGAACCTGAAACCAGATTCAGTAGGGAGGGGAGTAAAGCTGGAATTAGAAAGCAAAAATAAAGAAAGTGAGTTTGAAGGAGAGGGGAAACAAGCAGAAAAAAAGGTAAAAAAACAAACTTAAAGGCACTTTGTCAAAATGCACATAGCATTTGTAACAAGATAGATGCGTTGACGGCACAAATTGAGACAAATGCGTATGATCTGATAGCCATTACAGAGATGTGATTGCAAGGTGACCAGGACTGGGAATTAAATATTCAGGGGTACTTGACAATCCAGAAGGACAGACAGAAAGGAAAAGGAGGTGGGGTAGCTCTATTGATAAAGGATGGAATCACTGCAATAGTAAGAAACAATATTGGCTCAAATGATAAGGGTGTTGAAACAGTTTGGGTGGAGAAAAGGAACAATAAGGGGAAAAAGTCACTGGTGGGCATAGTCTATAGGCCCCCTAACAGTAGCAACTCTGTTGGTCGGAGCATAAACCAAGAAATAGTGGGGGCTTGTAAAAAGGGAACAGCAATAATCATGGGTGATTTTAACTTCCATATTGATTCGACAAATCAAATTGGTCAGGGCAGCCTTGAGGAGGAGTTCATAAGAATGCATAAGGGACGAGTTCCTTGAGCAGTACGTAACGGAACCATCCAGGGGTCAGACTATCTTAGATTTGGTCCTGCATAAAGAGACAGGATTAGTAAACAATCTCCGAGTAAAGGAACCACTTGGAATGAATGATCACAGCAAGATTGAATTTCAAATTCAGATGGAGGGTGAGAAAGTTGGATCTCTAACCAGCGTACTAAGCTTAAATAAAGGAGACTATGAAGGTCTGAGGTCAGTGTTGGGTAAAGTGGACGGGAAAAATAGATTAAAGTGTAGGACGGTTAATGAACAGTGGTGTACATTTAAGGAGATATTTCACACTCTCAAGAAAAATATATTCCAGTGAGGAAAAAAGGGTGCAAGAGAAAAGATAGCTATCCGTGGCTAACTAAAGAAATAAAGGATGGTATCCAATTAAAAACAAGGGCATACAAAGTGGCTAAAACTAGTGGAAGGACAGAAGACTGGGAAGCTTTTAAAAGCCAGCAAAGAACGACTAAAAAAAAATGATTAAGAAAGGGAAGATAAGACTATGAGAGTAAACTGGTGCAAAATATAAAAACAGATAGCAAGAGTTTCTAGAGGTATATAAAAAGGAAAATGTTGGCTAAAGTAAATGTTGGTCCCTTAGAGGACGAAACCAGGGAATTAGTAATGGGGAACATGGAGATGGCAGAAACTCTGAACAAATATTTTGTATCAGTCTTTACATAAGAGGACACCAACAATATTCCGACAGTGAATAGTCTAGGGGCTATAGCGGGGGAGGAACTTAACACAATCACAATCACTAAGGAGGTGGTACTCAGTAAGATAATGGGACTAAAGGCAGATAAATCCCCTGGACCTGATGGCATGCATCCTAGGGTCTTAAGAGAAGTAGCGGCAGGGATTGTGGATGCATTGGGTGTAATTTACCAAAATTCCCTGGATTCTGGGGAGGTCCCAGAAGATTGGAAAACTGCAAATGTAACGCCTCTATTTAAAAAAGGAGGCAGACAAAAAGTAGGAAACTATAGACCAGTTAGCCTAACATCTGCGGTTGTGAAAATGTTGGAGTCCATTATTAAAGAAGCAGCAGCAGGACATTTGGAAAAGCAAAATTTGGTCAGGTAGAGTCAGCATGGATTTATGAAGGGGAAGTCATGATTGACAAATTTGCTGGAGTTCTTTGAGGATGTAATGAACAGGGTAGATAAAGGGGAATCAGTGGATGTGGTGTATTTGGACTTCCAGAAGGCATTTGACAAGGTGCCACATAAAAGGTTACTGCACAAGATAAAAGTTCACGGGGTTGGGGGTAATATATTAGCATGGATAGAGGATTGGCTAACTAACAGAGAACAGAGTGTTGGGACAAATGGTTCATTCCCTGGTTGGCAACCAGTAACTAGTGGGGTGCCGCAGGGATCAGTAGTGGGATCCCAACTATTTACAATCTATATTAATGACTTGGAAGAAGGGACTGAGTATAACGTAGCCAAGTTGGCTGCTGATACAAATATGGGAGGAAAAGCAATGTGTGAGGAGGACACAAAAAAATCTGCAAAAGGACATAGACAGGCTAAATGCGTGGGCAAAAATTTGGCAGATGGAGTATAATGTTGGAACGTCTGAGGTCATGCACTTTGGCAGAAAAAAAATCAAAGAGCAAGTTATTATTTGAATGGAGAAAGATTGAATAAATTTAAGACAGAGCTCGGCAGTTTCTTAAATTATAAGGGGATAAGGGGTTATGGGGAGCAGGCAATGAAGTGGAGTTGAGTCCATGATCAGATCAGCCATAATCTTATTGAATGGCAGAGCAGGCTACTCCTGTTCCTATTTCTTATGTTCTTATGCATCAATCTATTCTATGCCAAACAGAAATATTTTCTGATACTTTATTCAATAAAAAAATTCTGCACATAAAATTAATGAAGTCACAAATCAGATTAGCATTGTCCAAAATTACATTTCCGATACTTGTGATTGCTAGCCAACGTGGCAGCATGGTCAAAATGTACTCATGTGGCAAAATCACTATTTGCTCCCAAAAAAGCCTCAAAGCAATTATGTCAATTTGAGCCTTAGAAAAAGATATAACCACTTACCAATATAAGTGATGATTTTTCTTAGTTTTCATGGGGGTCGTAAGGGAAAGCAGGAAGAAAGAATTTAAATTTATACAGCGCCTTTCAGGTTCTCAAAACATCCCATAGTTCTTCACAGCTAATGAAAGTGCAGTCACAATGCAGCAACCAATATGCACACAACAAGGGTCCATCATTAGCAACTCAAATGACCAGATCATCTATTTTGGTGATGTTGATGGATGGTCAGGATACTCACAGAACTTTCCACTCTTCTTTGAACAATACCATCGGATCTCTTACATTCACATGAACAGGTTGACGGGACCTCAATTTAACATCTCATCCGAAGTTTGGCATCTCCAAAAATGCAACACTCCATCATGACTACACTTGTGTGTCAGCCTAGATTATGTACTCAAGTCTTGGAATGGGGCTTCTGCCCAAAGAATTCTGGCACTTGAAGGTGTGGATTTTAGCACTGCTGGTAGAAAAGGAATTGGAAATTCAACCCCAAAAAAAAGAGTGCAAATGTAACATTAAAGGCCCCTCTTGCCACAAACACAAATAGAAACAAGAAAAAGATATTCTATGAAGATTTTTTAAACTGTGAACAAAAATTGAGTTTTAGCAGCACACAACACAGAACTTCCTATGTATCAGTTTCACTTTTCTAGTGCATCCTTTCTGAAATACTTTTTCATCTTCCCTTTTCTATCCTCAGTTAGTAAAATTTCCAAGATCCAAAATAAAATATTCAAAAAATTACATATTTCACAATAATTGCAGAGGCCTATTAAGAAAATCTTCTTCAAGGTTCTACGAGACTGGACGTGTGCCGCAAGATTGGAGTACAGCCAATTAACCTACTTACAAAAAGGGAGCCAGAACTAGGCCATTACAGGCCAGGTACTTTAACATTTTTGGCAAGGAAAATGTTTAAAGCTTTAATTAAAAATGAAATTACTCTGGAGGAAATGCAGCGTATGTATGTGGACTTTCAGAAAGCCTTTGACAAGGTACCACACAGGAGACTATTGGAAAAGATTAAGAAGTATGGAAATATGAGGAGGGTAGCAAATTGGAATATAAACTAATTAGAAGGAAACCGAGAAAAGGAGTTAAGGGTATTTTCTCAGATTGGTTGAAATGAGTGGTGGTGTCGCACGGGGTTCTATTCTGGGATCGCTTCTGTTCATCATGTACATTAATGATTTGGAGATAGGGCTAGAGGGAGTGGTGTCATAGAAAATACTGAAATAGGAGGCAGAGTAAATAATTACGCACCAAAAGACTGCACGGGAATATTGATAAGATAGAATAGGCAAACAGAGGTAGATGGAACACAATGTCGGTAAATGTGAGGTGGTACATTTTGGTCAAAAAAAATAAAAGTAATAATTCTATTTTGAATGGAAGATTAGTAGGTTCACAAGGCATTTAAAAGCAGCACCTCAAGTGGATAAAGCCATTAGAAAAATCTGATGAATGCTGGATTTCACGGCAAGAGGTACAGAATCAAAGTCCAGATGTAATGGGAAATCTATGCAAAACCTCAGTAAGACCACAGTTATACTATTGTGTGCCATTTTGGGCTACAACCTCTACGAAAAATGTTGAGACAATAGATATGGTACAGTACAGGTTCACCAAAATGCTGCCTGGTATGAGGAAATACCAAAACAAAGTAAAACATGAAAAATTGGGGCTGATTTATTACAACAGAGTAGATTATGGGGTGATTTGATACATGTTTAAAATTATGAAAGGGTGGAACAGAATTAGAAATAGGCAATTTCCAGTGATTAAGTGGTTGACAACAAGGGGACATGGAAATATTAAATCAAACAGATTTAGGATATAGTGCAAGAGAAATATTTTGTCAGAGGCTGTGCAACACATTACCCAAGTCAGTGATTGAAGCAGAGATAGCATGCTACCCGCCACCATCTCAGCAAAACCCCAGTCCTGCACGAGGTAGAAAAGGCCATCCGTCAGCTCAGGAACAACAAGGCATCAGGAGCAGATGCAATCCCCGCTGAGTCACGAAAGTATGGCGGAGAGGCACTATTGGCACGAATGCATGACCTCATCTCTCTCATCTGGAAGGAGTAGAGCACGCCGGGAGATCTCAGAGATGCAGTGATCGTGACCATCTTTAAAAAAGGGGACAAGTCTAACTGCGGCAACTACAGAGGAATCTCCCTGTTATCAGTCACTGGGAAGGTCATTGCTGGAATCCTCCGTCTTCTCCCTGTGGCTGAGGAGCTCCTCCTGGAGTTGCAGTGCGGATTCCGTCCACTACAGGGTACAACGGATATGATCTTTACTGCAAGAGAAATGCAGGGATCAGCACCAACCCTTGTACATGACCTTCTTTGACCTTACAAAGGCCTTTGACACTGTCAACCATGAGGGACTATGGATCGCCCTCCTCCATTTCGGCTGCCCCCAAATGTTTGTCGCCATCCACCGCCTGCTCCACGACGACATGCAAGCCGTGCTCCAGACCAACGGATCCATCACAGACCCAATCCATGTCCGCCAACCCTCTTCTCGATCTTCCTCGCTGCAATGCTCCACCTCACACTCAACAAGCTCCCCGCTGGAGTGGAACTAAACGATAGAACCAGTGGGAACCTGTTCAACCTTCATCGCCTTCAGGCCAGATCCAAGACCGTCCCATCCTCTGTTGTTGAACTTCAGCATGCGGACGACACTTGCGTTTGCGCACATTAAGAGGCTGAACTCCAAGTCATAGTCAGCATCTTCACTGAGGCGTATGAAAGCATGGGCCTTACACTAAACATCCGTAAGACAAAGCTCCTCCACCGTGACCCCACCACACAACACTGCCCCCCCCACCGGTCATCAAGATCCA
Source organism: Pristiophorus japonicus (assembly GCF_044704955.1). Classification (NCBI taxonomy): domain Eukaryota; kingdom Metazoa; phylum Chordata; class Chondrichthyes; family Pristiophoridae; genus Pristiophorus; species Pristiophorus japonicus. The sequence continues at coordinate 135,124,364 of NC_091991.1, read as the reverse complement.
TGGCGCAGCCCTGGACAACGTGGACCACTTTCCATACCTCAGGAGCCTATTATCAGCAAGGGCAGACATCGATGACGAGGTTCAATACCGCCTTCAATACCGAAAAGAGTGTTCAAAGATCAGGCCCTCAAATCTGGCACCAAGCTTATGGTCTACAGGGCTGTAGTGAACCCGCCCTCCTGTATGGCTCAGAGACGTGGACCATATACAGTAGACATCTCAAATCGCTGGCGAAATACCACCAATGTTATCTCCGCAAGATCCTGCAAATCCCCTGGGAGGACAGATGCACCAACGTTAGTGTCCTCGATCAGGCCAACATCCCCTTCATCGAAGCACTGACCACACTCGATCAGCTCCATTGGGCCTAATTGTTCGTATGTCTAACACAAGACTCCCAAAGCAAGCGCTTTACTCGGAACTCCTACACAGCAAGCGAGCCCCAGGTGGGCAGAGGAAACCTTTCAAGGACACCCTCAAAGCCTCCTTGATAAAATGCAATGTCCTCACCGACATCTGAGAGTCCCTGGCCAAAGACCGCCCTAAGTGGAGGAAGAGCATCCAGGAGGGCACTGAGCACCTCGAGTCTCGTCGCCGAGAGCATGCAGAAAACAAGCGCAGGCAGCGGAAGGAGCATGCGGCAAACCAGACACCCCACCCACCCTTTCCTTCAACGACTGTCTGTCCCACCTGCGACAAAGACTAATTCCCGTATTGTACTGTTCAGTCACTTAAGAACTCACTTTTAGAGTGGAAGCAAGTCTTCCTCAATTCCGAGGGACTGCCCATGATGGATTGGGGCTAAAATTCTGGTCGGAGGCTTCCTTCGGACGAACACCCCCGACTCGAAATGTTTTTGCAAATGTACCTGGTGGTCCCGGAGGTGTCTCCGATTCCAGTCGGAGGCCTTCATTTGATGCATAGAGTACGGGAAAGGACTTCCCCGTACTCATGAAAAAGCTGGAGTCACATGGGCCTGGACCACCAATCACTCTGCAGTGTTCCCATTAATAATGGGAACTCCATTTCTCCAAGTTCCCATTATCAATGAGAATAAACCCCTAAGACAAGAAACACAACATAATAAATTAAACAAAGCACTTCACATATTTAAAATTAATTGAAATTAAAGTTAATTAAATGTTTGTGAGCAAAAAATTATTTTTTGAAATTTTCTTTGTGTGTTTTAATACGGTTTAAAATAAACTTACTTTAATGGACAGGGTTTTTAAACATAAAAATGTGTCCTTAAATTTAATTTTTTTATGCTTTTACCAGGCGTAAGAGTTTGAAGGGAGCAAATGAATATGGGAACAGAGCAGGCAAAGGGATTACTGTGGACCGCCTTAAGCCAAATGGTGTGTTTCAGTAACAAAACAGAAAATGCTGGAAATACTCAGCAGGTCAGAGAGCATCTGTGGAGAGAGAAACAGAGTTAACATATCAAGTCGATGACCTTTCGTCAGAAATGGCGTGTTTCTGTGTTGTAATTTATTCGTAATTCCACATGTAATTTATCCACTGAATTGTCTTCTCTGTCTTTTCAGACCTTCATTATTTTTATATTTAAAAACCTCAGCATCTCATAAAACCCTGGACTTCGACCAAATACTTTTACCGAGAGCTGTGACTATATCGGCTGAACTTAGATTATGCATATGCCTATTTTCCCTGAATGAACCAGCAGTGTTCAGTCAGCGATACTGATGGAATATTCTTCTTTCATAAGAGCATAAGAACATAAGAATTAGGAACAGGAGTAGGCCATCTAGCCCCTCGAGCCTGCTCCGCCATTTAATAAGATCATGGCTGATCTGGTCGTGGACTCAGCTCCACTTACCCGCCCTCTCCCCGTAACCCTTAATTCCCTTATTGGTTAAAAATCTATCTATCTTTGACTTGAAAACATTCAATGAGCCAGCCTCAACTGCTTCCTTGGGCAGAGAATTCCACAGATTCACAACCCTCTGGGAGAAGAAATTTTTTCTCAACTCGGTTTTAAATTGGCTCCTCCGTATTTTGAGGCTGAGCCCCCTGGTTCTAGTCTCCCCCACCAATGGAAACAACCTCTCTGCCTCTATCTTGTCTATCCCTTTCATGATTTTAAATGTTTCCAGAAGATCACCTCTCATCCTTCTGAACTCCAAGGAGTAAAGACCCAGTCTACTCAATCTATCATCATAAGGTAACCCCCTCATTTCTGGAATCAGCCTAGTGAATCGTCTCTGCACCCCCTCCAAAGCTAGTATATCCTTCCTTAGGTAAGGTGACCAAAACTGCATGCAGTACTCCAGGTGCGGCCTTACCAATACCCTATACAGTTGCAGCAAGACCTCCCTGCTTTTGTATTCCATCCCTTTCGCAATGAAGGCCAATATTCCATTTGCCTTCCTGATTACCTGCTGCACCTGCAAACTAACCTTTTTTTGGGATTCATGCACAAGGAACCAGCAGCAGAGTGGTGCAGCGGAAGCGTGCTGGATCGAAACCATCCTCTGCTAACTGTAATCTTTAATGTGGGTGCAGCCAACACTTGCACTGCAACTAATCCCAGCTTTGACAAGAGTTCATGCACAAGGACCCCCAGGTCCCTTTGCACCACAGCATGTTGTAATTTCTCCCCATTCAAATAATATTCCCTTTTACTGTTTTTTTTCCCCAAGGTGGATGACCTCACACTTTCCGACATTGTATTCCATCTGCCAAACCTTAGCCCATTCGCTTAACCTATCCAAATCTCCTTGCAGTCTCTCTGAGTCCTCTACACCACCCGCTTTTCCACTAATCTTAGTGTCATCTGCAAATTTTGTTGCACTACACTCTGTCCCCTCTTCTAGGTCATCTATGTATATTGTAAACAGTTGTGGTCCCAGCACTGATCCCTGTGGCACACCACTAACCACTGATTTCCAACCGGAAAAGGACCCATTTATCCCGACTCTCTGCTTTCTGTTCGCCAGCCAATTCTCTATCCATGCTAATACATTTCCTCTGACTCCGCGTACCTTTATCTTCTGTAGTAACCTTTTGTGTGGCACCTTATCGAATGCCTTTTGGAAATCTAAATACACCACATCCATCGGTACACCTCTATCCACCATGCTCGTTATATCCTCAAAGAATTCCAGTAAGTTAGTTAGAAAGGATTTCCCTTTCATGAATCCATGCTGCGTCTGCTTGATTGCACTATTCCTATCCAGATGTCCCGCTATTTCTTCCTTAATGATAGTTTCAAGCATTTTCCCCACTACAGATGTTAAACTAACCGGCCTATAGTTACCTGCCTTTTGCCTGCCCCCTTTTTTAAACAGAGTCGTTACATTAGCTGCTCTCCAATCCACTGGTACCTCCCCAGAGTCCAGAGAATTTTGGTAGATTATAACGAATGCATCTGCTATAACTTCAGCCATCTCTTTTAATACCCTGGGATGTATTTCTTCAGGACCAGGGGACTTGTCTACCTTCAGTCCCATTAGCCTGTCCAGCACTACTCCCCTAGTGATAGTGATAGTCTCAAGGTCCTCCCTTCCCACATTCCTGTGGCCTGCAAATTTTGGCATTGTTTTCGTTTTTAGCATTTTTTACACTTTCTTCAGATAATTTTGAAAAACAAGAGGACAAATTTCAAAGCTTCATTGAGGTTAAATGCACATTGAGAGTTTTGTTCTAAGAAAGAGGCAGGCTGCACGAGAGAATGAAAAATGTGAATTCTGATTGCATACTTTTTTTTCATTAACTTCAGAAAGGGTGATACGCTGGGGGAAGAGAGAGGGAGGCAACAGCATTTTTCCTCATGCTAATTTGAGTATTTTTAAAACAAACCAAATTGAATTTTGAAATCCTTTTTTAGGGAATGAGATAAGAAGGCAGGGCAGAAGGGGGAGAAGAGAAGGGAGGCAAATAGAGGAAAGAAGGGAAGGAAGAGGGAAGGAAAGGAGAGGGGAGCGTGGAGGAACCAAGTAGAGGGAGGGGATCAGACTGGAAAGTTTAGGGGCCACGGAGGGAGGAGGTGAGGGTAGGATCAAGGGCATAAAGAAGGGAGAAAAATGATAGGGAGAAAAGAGGAGTGGAGGAGTGGGGAGTGGAGGAGTGGGGGGTAGAGATGCGGGGAGGTGAGGAGAGAAGAGGGGAGAAATGAGATGGAGAGGAAGGGGAGTGAATAACAAAACGGGAAGGGGTGAGGGTGAGAGAGGAAAGGGGAATACAGTAGAAAGATGGATAGGAAACAGGTTACAGTTGGGGGCCTCTCATCACCCAGCATTGTCGGCAGCGCGTAGGTGTGCAGCAGAGAGCGCATGTAGACGTGCGTAACAATGTTGCCACATGATGTGGAGGATACAGGGGTGAGTGGGTAATTCAAAAGCAAAAAGGTAGAGTTGTGATGGGGCGAATGCATGAGAGAAAGGAGAGGAGATAGTGGGCATGTACAGGGTTAGGTGTTGCAAGGGGCTCAATGGGGTGATGTGAGGCATTGGGAGAAGGGATTTGAAGGAAGCCACTGAGGGCAGTTTTCCTGAAGCCAATGTGCTTCTTTCCAGTCCACGCCACACCACCATTAAGTCCTACTCAAAAGAAAAAAAAGACAGTGAGCAGCAGAAGAGGACACAGAGAAGGACAGGGATAGAAGAGCAGAGCTGGAGAAAAAAAGACATCAGAGCCAGGGAAAAGAGTCACCCATTTTCTGCAACGTGCCATGTTCAAAGTCATAGGAGATCAATTGGTATAAAAATAAACCTCAGACCTTCCTCTGGACAAGTTATAATTAGTATAATTTGCAGCATAAAAACAACTAAATGCAGCCTTGTTTGTACAGCAACAACTTGCATTTATATAGCGCCTTTAACATAGCAAAACGTCCGAAGGCCCTTAACAACAGTGTTATCAATAAAAACATTTTTGACATCGAGCCACAGAAAGAGATATCAGGACAGATGACCAAAAGCTTGGTCAAGGAGGTAGGTTTTAAGGAGCGTCTTAAAGGAGGAGAGAGAGACTGAGAGGTTTAGGGAGGGAATTCCAGAGCTTAAGGATAATGCACCATTGGCATGGCTGCCAATGGTGGAGCGATTAAAATCAGGGATGCATAAGAGGCCAGAATGTTATTAAAAATGTATGAACTTTTATTAAAATAATCTTACTGCAATTACCTCACAACCACAGCTCCAACGTGAATTCAAGGTAAGCAGTATATGTGAATTACCAGCGATGGGAAGCATATAAATCACTTTGTAGTGAAGCTCACCGCAAACATAAATTCATAATGCAGTGATTTTCTCACAGCTTATCGAATAATGAAATCCTGAACTTAATAATTATTTGTGGAGCTGCAAATTAACAAAGCAAACTCTTGCTGACTTTGCACACTCTTATCACAGTTTGTACCAATAATGAAGTTAGTTTCTTTTGCAGTATTACGAATGAAACTTTACCCAATATTTCTCATCCAGAGAAAAGTTTATACGTTATTTTAAGCCAAAGTAACTCCTGCACCGATTTCTGTGTAACGATTTCTGTGGAATCAGTGCACGCCAGATCTTCAAAACATGAAGGCCTGACTATGCGTAAACATTGTTCCAGCTAAAATAACATAACACAAATGATCTCCAGTCAATCTAACTACTGGCAGGAGTACAACTCCCTTCGTGCAGTTATTCTGATAACTAAGCTGAACACGTGTACAGTTCGACAATATGAGCTACCAAACTTGGGCACTACTATTTTCTTAGAAACTCAGAAAATCACTTCACAAGCGCAGTTTGTTATGCATAATGGATTCCAAGTTTTAAAGGAAACCAAAACATCAGCTAGAAAAGTACAATGAGTGGAGGTAGACGGTATTTTTCATCGAATCATACAGACTTATAGCATACAGACTTATAGCACAGAAGGAGGCCATTCCACCTGTTGTGCCTGTGCTGGCTCTTAGAAAGAGCAGACGTGCTTCGTCCCACATTCCCGCCTTTTTATTCGTAAATTCCTCATCCTTAAGGGCCTGTCCAACTCCCTTTTAAAATTATTCATCGAATCAGCTCCATCACATTTTCAGGTAAGCCATTCCAAACTCCGACAAATCAATGAAAAGAATTTCCCTTTATCTTCTCTGTCAGCTGTGGCTCCGTGGGTAAGCACATTCGCCTCGGAGTCAGAAGGTTGTGGGTTCAAGTCCCACTCCAGGGACTTGAGCACGTAAATCTAGGCTGACACCAGTGCAGTGCTGAGGGAGTGCCACACTGTCGGATGAGACGTTCGGAAGAGACCTTAAGCCAAGGTCCCACCTGCTCTCTCAGGTGGACATAAAAGATCCCATGGCACTATTTCAAAGAAGAATAAGGGAGTTATCCCTGGTGTCCTGGCCAATATTTATCCCTCAATCAACATAACAAAAACAGATTATCTGGTCGTTATCACATTGCTGTTTGTGGGAGCCTGTGCAAGTTGACTGTCGCGTTGCCCACATTGCAACAGTGACTACACTCCAAAAGTACTTCATTGGCTGTAAAGCGCTTTGAGATGGTCGGTGGTCATGAAAGGTGATATATAAATGCAAGTCTTTCTTTCCTTCCCCTCTCGAACTTTTGGCAATAATTTTGAATCTATGACCTCTGGTTATTGACCCAATCGCCAGAGGGAATAGTTTTTCTCCAGCTACTCGATCAAAAGCTCTCATCATCTTGAAAACCTCTATTAGGTCACTCTTAATCTTCTCTGTTCCAAGGAGAACAATCCTAACTTTTACAACCTCTCCTCATAACTTAAGTCCCTAATCCCTGGAAACATCCTGGTAAACCTCTTCTGTACCATTTCTAATGCCTTTACATCTTTCCTGGTGCCCAGAATGTCCACAATATTCCAGTTCAGGCTTAACCATGATTTATAAAGTGCTAGCATGATCTGTTTGCTTTTATATTCTATAGCTATATTTATAAAGCCAGTCAGTTTTTTTAACCACCTTATCAATTTGCCCTGCCGCCTTTAATGATTTGTGTATATGGACATCAAGGTCCCTCTGCTCATCTACACTTCTCAAAATCATGCCCTTATAGCTTTTTCTATTCGTTCCTGGGATGTGGGCATCACTGGCAAGGCCAGCATTTATTGCCCATCTCTAATTGCCCTCAAAAAGGTGGTGTTGAGCCACCTTGTTGAACCGCTGCAGTCCCGGTGGTTAAGATAATCCCTCAATGCTGTTAGGGAGGGAGTTCCAGGATTTCGTGCCAGTGACGATGAAGGAATGGCAACATATTTCTAAGTCAGGATGGTGTGTGACTTGAAGGGGGACTTGCAGGCAGTGATGTTCCTGTGTGCCTGCTGCCCTTGTCCTTCTAGGTGGTAGAGATTGCAGGCTTTGGAGGTGCTACTGAAGTAGTCTTGGAGAGTTGTTGCAGTGCATCTTGTCGATGGTCTACACCGCATCTATGGTGTGCTGTTGGTGGAGGGAGTGAATGTTCAAGGTGGTGGATAGGCTGCCAATCAAGTAGGCTGCTTTGTCCTCTTCTTGAGTGCTGTGGGATCTGCACTCATCCAAGCAAGTGGAGTGTATTCCATCACACTCCTCACTTCTGCCTTGTAGATAGTGGAAAGTCTTTGGAGAGTCAGGTGAGGAACTTGCAGCAGAATACTCAGCCTCTGACCTGCTCTTGTAGCCACAGTATTTATGTGGCTGGTCCAGTTAAGTTTCTGATAAATGGTCACCCCGCAGGATGTTGATGGTGGGGGATTCGGCGATGGTAATGCAGTTGAATGTGAAGGGGCGGTGTTCGAGATATTTATTGCCTGGCACTTGTGTGGCATGAATGTTACTTGCCACTTATAAGCCCAAGCCTGAATGTCGTCCAGGTCTTGCTGTTTGCGGGCATGGACTGTTTCATTATCTGAGGAGCTGTGAATGGAACTGAATGTGCAATCATCAGCAAACATCCCCACGTCTGACCTTAGGGAAGATCATTGATGAAGCAAGCAGCTGAAGATGATTGGGCCTAGAACATTGCTCTGAGGAACTCCTGCAGCGATGCCCTGCGGCTGTGATGATTGGCCTCCAGCAACCACAAACATCTTTCTTTGTGCTTGGTATGATTCCAGCCAGGGCAGAGTTTTGGACAAAAGCTGTAATGAGGTCTGGAGCGGAGTGGTCCTGGCAGAACCCAAACTGAATATTGGTGAGAAGGTTATTGCTGAGTAAGTGGTGATTAGTAGCACTGTCAATGAAACCTTCCATCACTTTGCTGATGATTCAAAGCAGACTGATGGGTATAATTGGCTGGATTGGATTTGTCCTGGTTTTGTAGACAGGACATACATGGGCAGTTTTCCACATTGTCGGGTAGATGGCAGTGTTGTAGCTATCCTGAAACAGCTTGGCTAGAGGTGCAGCTAGTTCTGGAGCACAAGTCTTCAGCACAACAGCTGGAATGTTGTTGAGACCCATAGTCTTTGCTACATCCAGTGCGCGCAACCATTTCTTGATATCATGTGGAGTGAATCGAATTGGCTGAAGTCTGGCTTCTGTGATGGTGGGAACATCAGGAGGAGGCTGAGATAGATCATCCACTAAGCACATCTGGCTGAAGATGGTTGCAAATGCTTTAGCCTTATCTTTTGCATTCACATGCTGGGCTTCTTCATCAATGAGGATGGGGATGTTCCTGTTAGTTGTTTAATTATCCACCACCAGGAGGTGGTAATCAGCAGGAGGTTTCCTTGCCTATGCTTGCCCTGAAGCCATGAGACTTTGTAGGATCCTGAGTCAATGTTGAGAACTGTGTTTCCATTTTAGTCCTCCCAAAGTGCATCACTTCACACTTCTTCGCATTAACTCCACTGACATGCTTCTGCATATTTAACCATCCTGTCTATGTCTTTCTGAAGTCTAAAACTATCCTCACCACTACTGACTACATTGCCAAGTTTCGTCTCAACTGCCAACTTTATAATGCTGCTCCCCACAAGCGAGTCTAGGTCATTTATAAAAATTGAAGAGTAATGGACCCAAAAATGGCCCTTGGAGAACACCACTGCAAACCATCTCCCAGTCTGAAAAACATCATCCATCATCATGCTCTACTTCCTGTCACTTAGCTAATTCCATATCCATACTGACTTTCCCCTTAATTCAGTGAGCTTCCATCTTCTTAATAAAACTCCTGTATGGCACTTTGTCGAATACCTTCCAAAGGTCTGTATATACAACATCTACTGCACTGTCTTGATCAACCTTACCATTCAAAGAATCCAATTAAGTTAATAATATACGATTTGCCTTTAACAAATCCATGTTGACATTCCTTGATTAACCCATGCCTTTCCACGTGAAAGTTTATTTTGTCCTGATAATTGTTTCCAATAACTTTCCCACCATATATGTTAGGCTGACTGGCCTGTAGTATGCTCGTTTATCGCTCGTTCCTTTCTTGAATAGTGAAACATTAGCAACCCTCCAGTCCGCTGGCACTTCTCCTGTATCCAATGAGGATTGAAAGATTGTGACCAATGCCTCTGCTATTGCTACCTTTTCTTCTTTCTGCAACCGAGGATGCATTCCATCCAGACCAGGTGGCTTACCAACTTTCAGTAATACTAATTCTTTTAGTATATTTTCTCTATCTATTACTATCCTATCCATAACTTGCCTCTCCTTTTTTAGTATAACTTTCACATCATCTGCTTCCTTTGTGAAGACAGATGCAAAGTACGAATTTAATACTTTAGCCATGTCCTCTACCTTTACATGAAGATTTTCCTTTGGGTCCTTAACAGGCCCAACTTTTTCACTTTATGTTTATAAAATGTTAATGGATGACTTTGTCACGAAGTTTGAAACCTCACATTCAGTTGCTTCCCCCCGCCACCCCTCCCTTTTCTCACCAAGCCAAACCAAGACTGCCCATGCCCAAGCTCTGAACCCACATCTCTATCAAGTTTCTCTTGCGTTTCTCTTTATATCCTCTTGGAGCTCATCTTATCTATAAGACCCACTTCTTTCTCCCTTGACCACATTCCCACTAAACCTGGTGCCCGTGCTAGCTGACATTATCGATGATTCTCTGTCCTCAAGTACTGTCCTTCTCCCTATCAAAACCACGATCATCACCCTCCTGAAAAAATAACACCCTCAACCCTATCGTCATGGCAAATTACTGCCCCATCTCCAAACTCCCTTTCCTTTCAAATCCGTGCTTGTTTTTGCCGCAACCTTTAACTCGAATCCCCCAAGAATCTATTCTTGGCCAATGTTCCCTCCAATTTTTATTTCAGATGCGCGATCCCTTTCTACCTCTCCACATCTCTCTTGATCCCTTTACTGCTCTGTGCTGTCATAATGCTGTCTAACATTCAGTCTCGGATGAATTGCACCTTCCATAGTCTGAAATTCCCTCCCTAATCCCCTCCACCCGACCACCTTCATTTCCTCTCCTTAAAGCCCAACTCTTTGCCAAACTTTTGTTTACCCCCTCCTAGCTTCTTCTTTGATTTCGGGGACCATTTTTTTGATTAGGGACAAACAGGTTATTTTCCACTTGGCAGGCTGTAACTAGTGGGGTGTCGCAATGATCAGTGCTTGGTTCTCAGCTATTTACAATTTATATTAATGACTTAGATGAAGGGACTGAATGCAATGTATTCAAGTTTGCTGACGATACAAAGCTAGGTGGGAAAATAAGCTGTGAGGAGGACAGAGTCTCCAACAGGGATATAGACAGGTTAAGTGAGTGGGCAATAAGGTGGCAGATGTCATATAACGTGGGGAAATGTGACGCTATTCACTTTGGTAGGAAGAACAGAAAAATAGAATATTTTTTAAATGGTGAGAAACTATTAAATGTTGGTGTTGAGAGAGATTTAGGTGCCCTCATAGAGGAAACAAAGAAAGTTAGCATGCAGGTACACAAGCAATTATGAAGGCAAATGGCATGTTGGCCTTTATTGCAAGGGGATTGGAGTACAAGAGTAAGGAAGTCTTACTATAATTGTATAGGGCTTTGATGAGACCACACCTGGCAGACTCTGCATAGTTTTGGTCTCCTTATCTGAGAAAGGACATACATGCCTTAGTGGCGGTGCAACAAAAGTTCACTAGATTGATCCCTGGGACGAGTGGGTTGTCCTATGAGAAGAGATTGAGTAGATTGGGTCTATAGTCTCTGGAGTTTAGAAGAATGATAGTGATCTCATTGAAATATATAAGATTCTGAGGGGGATTGACAGGATAGATGATGCGAGGTTCTTTCCCCTGGCTGGAGAGTCCAGAACTAGAGGCATAGTCTCAGGTAAGGGGTCGGCCTTTTAAGACTGAGATGAGGAGGAATTTCTTCACTCAGAGGATTGTGAATGTTTGGAAGGGCTGTGGATGTTGAGTCGTTGAGTATATTCAAGGCTGAGATGGATAGACTTTTGGACTCTAGGGGAATCAAGGGATATGGAGATCAGATGGGAAATCAAATCAGCTCAAAGGGCCATCTGGCCTACTCCCGCTCCTAATTCTTATGTTATGATACCTCTGTGAATCTTTCCATGTCTAAGGCACTATATAAAAACAAGTTAATATTGCTGCAGTTCATATATTAGCAGCATTAACAATAACATTCTATGGTTTGATTTTTTCTGGTCCAGCTCACTACTTTTTGCGTATAAAACAATTATGCAGTAATCTAAATAGCTTTTTGATATGCACGTTAAATTTTTGTCTGTGAAGTGCTTTGGTTTTACTTTGTTAAAGGTGCTATGTTGATGGAAATTGCTGCTAAAATATTTATTTTTGTCTTTAAAAATACTCCATTTAATCATTAAATTGAATTCCTTCTTGCCTTCAGACAAGGACTCTTCATTCTTTGCATCATATTATCCTCCGCATAACATGGGCAATATAAGCAATAAATCAGCTCAACCATGACAACACTATCTCCATTTCCTCACTCGTGTTGAGTTGAGCAAACACACATTATCTTCATATTATCTCATGACCAAAGGGGTCTAACAAAAAAGACAGGTGCCAAGACTGCTTTTCCTGCATAGCCTTTTTTGTAAAAAAAAATCTTAGCTAAAAGAGAACAATGAAACAATTATCACATTGCACTGTGCTCAAATTAGCCAGCCAGTCCCACATAATATTCAATGATTTTTCTGCCCCCTTCCAACACTGCAATATTGAAACAAATCCAACCATAATCAGGCCTCTCAGAATATTATTTTTAAATAACTAGCTCCACAGAGCAGCTAGTATAACAATGAGGTCAGACATGTTGGAAAAGGTGACAATAAAAGTAGAAAATCAATTTGGTCTTTATTTCTGCATCAGTTCAGAGTGTCAAACAAATTCAACAGTTCACGAGAATGTCACACTTGTCAGTTCTTAAATAACATCCTTGAACACTGTGTGCAGATTTCATCAGTCATTCTGCTTTTGAGCCAATTAATGGTATTTGTATTTAACAATTTAGTACCGAATCTAGGACAAATCAAATTGCTAAGTCATTCACCTTGTTACGATCTGATCGATCTCAATCTATTTATAAAGGAGGTCTAACCAACATTAAGTTCAAATACAGGGAGAAAGCCAAGGCGCAACAATCAAAGACCAGTCATTATCAAAGGCAGACCAATATTTATTAAGTCGTTTTATGAAACCTGTTTACAAGAATTTCTGAATCTGAACAGAAGTACAGGTGCAACGTCGAAAATCCGGAGTTCCGGAATCTGGGATGATCGGTGGCAGAGTCGTCCAGAATCCGTAAAATGTTCCAGAATCTGGATCCGTCGACACTGCCGACCTCGGGGCCCCAACACTGTCAGACTTCGGGCCTCAACTCGCTGCCACTGCCCTTATCTCGGGGTCTCCTCGCCGGCCCGTCCGAACACCTCCTCGGCGGGGCCTCACCCAAACACCTCCTCCGCAGAGCCAGCCAACCCGAACACCTCCTCGGCGGGGCGCAGCCCGACGACCACCTCGATGGGGCCGGCCGACTCGAACATCTCCTCGGCAGCCCCCACCCCCACCCATCATTTCTGATGTTCTGAAATCCAGAAATACCTGAACCTGGGCTCGGGTGTTTCCGGATTCGTGACGTCAGAAACACATTCGAAAGTCCGGAAAAACACGAAGTCCGGAATGGCCTCAGTCCTGAGGATTCCGGATTTTAGGTGCTGCACCTGTATTTGAAACTTTTTAAAGTCCTAAGTGACGTGTATGTGAAGAATGATAACAATAGGAACAGTCAAGCATTCCAATGGAACCGACAATAAAAGAGTTCTCCTCATCAGAGAAAAGGAAATGTTCAACATTACCTGTGCCATTCCTGCGAGAAGCACAAATCCACTCACAAAATCATGTCAATGATGTAAAGAAGCTTGCACATAAAACAAACAACTGGGAACTTTACTTTACATGAGGATGAAAGGAACAGAACATTTAAAAAAAAAGTAAAAGTCCATTCAGTTCTTGTCAAAAATATTGTGCAAAATGTTATTCACCATACTGTCCCTTGTAACTGTATCTGTGCAAACTGAGTATAATTCTGATCTTCGTTTTGTAATTTCTTTTCACTTTTCACCCATTTCCAAGGCATTGATTCCCTGGTATTAGCTATATTTCATTATGTTTCCACATATTCCAGTGGCGCTGCCTACTTTGGATACAAAAGTAATATAAATAACGGTTAAAAGCGTGGAATAAAAATCTGAGAATTGAGGTATCCCAGAATTTGACAATACCGAATGGAAAAAACAATTTTCCCAGTTTATCTCTAACTATTTAGAGGCTACAGTCTCATGCAAGCAACATTTAGAACTCTTTAAAAACATTAGGGAGGAGCAAGGATATGTTTTCCAACATTGAGTGTACTTTCTGCTTATTAAAAAGACATGTAAACAAGAGTGCATTAAATTGGGTCCATCCAATCCCTCTCTCAAAAATATATATATATTTCTCAACAATAACGTTGCAGACGGATACATAGTTAACAAATACATCCATATAAAATACCAGAACTGGTCTTATGTATGAACCACAGCTGATGGAATATACCAACCTCTTTCCAGTACAGAGGAACAGGTCAGGGAAATAATTCCACCTTCAAAGAAAGCTGCACCAACGCTATTTCTAATGCAGATTTTAATAATATATTATATAGATATGGATTTAACTTGTGCATGTAATTAAACATTTAAAAATCCTGTCAATCCATTGACAGAATTACATTACTGAAAAACTGTTATTTTATTAAAATCACAGGAGCAGTTTCATCAACTGTGCAACATCTACCAGTTATTATTTTGACCAAGGTTTTTTCAGAATACTTTGCTTCGATATTAATAGAAATTGAGACAGAACTAGAAGCTCTATATTTTTAGTTCCTCATTTGAAAATCCTATGTTTTAAAACAGCTAATTGCTCAAGTTAAGTAGCAAAAAAATTCATGGTCAACTTTTAAACAAAATAAATTTATATGTATATTAAATATCTGACATCTGCAAGCACTGTGCTACTTGATTTCTTCTTCTCATAACTTTTGTGTCAATATTTTCCATTATAAAATTATTTTGTCCACATTTATAATGGAAAATGCTTTTGTCAACTTGGTATTCTGACTGCACAATCTGGCCAACGGGTTTCCACAATTCTCTCAAAATACTTCTTGAATTTGTCTTTTCATCCATCATTTTGTCTTCAGTAACTATAATTTCAATGTTCAAAGTAAGAGTGTAAACAAAATGAACAAAAAAAATTCAACAAATTCAACAAAAGTTCTTATTTCACAATTAAATTGTATTTTAAGAACTTAAGAAATAGGAGCAGGAGTGGGCCATTTGGCCCCTCGAGCCTGCTCCGCCATTCAATAAGATCATGGCTGATCTAATCATGGTCTCAGTTCCACTTCACTGCCCGCTCCCCATAACCCTGTACTCCCTTATCGCTCAAAAATCTGTCGATCTCGGCCTTAAATATATTCAATGACCCAGCCTCCACAGCTCTCTCGGGCAGAGAATTCCATAGATTTCCAATGCTCTGAGAGAAGAAATTCCTCCTCATCTCAGTTTTAAATGGGCGGCCCCTTATTCTGAGACTATGGGCCCAAGTTTCCACATGATTTGCGCCTGATTTTTAGGAGCAACTGGTGGAGAACGGACTATCTTAGAAATCGCAATTCTCCACATTTTTTTTCTGCAGTTCTAGTCAGGTAGAACAGTTCTACTTTGGAACAGAATTTTTTCTTCAAAAGTGGGCGTGTCAGGCCACTGACGCCTGATTTGAAAGTTTCCACAGTGAAAACGTACTCCAAACTAAAGTAGAATGGAGCAAGTGAAGATTTTTGTAGAACTGAAAAAACCTGTTCTGCACATTAAAAAATCAGGCGCAGGTTACAAATTAGGCGTCCAGAACGAGGTGGGGGGGGGGGGGGGGGGAAGGGAAGTCATTAAATTCTATAATAAATCCTTATTTATACTTCTACAAATATTATACAAATAAATCCAACCTGAATAAACATTTATAAGCAAAGAAAAGATTAAATAAACCATCTTCCTACCTGTGTGAAAGTGCTTCAGGCAGGCCTTTCAGGACCGAAGGCTGAACGGGCCGGTCCGAGACTTCGGGCAATGCCCGTCCCCAGCACCAGATTTACAGGTAGGTGGCGTTGGGTTGGGTCGGGTCGGGGAGGGGAGGTTCAGTTCGGGTCGGGGGGGGGGGGGGGGGAAGAGAGAGAGAGAGGGAGAGAGGGGGGGGGAAGAGAGGGGGGGGGAGAGAGAGGGAGGAGGGAGGGAGGGAGAGAGAGAGAGAGAGGGAGGGGGGGGCGGAGAGAGAGGGGGGGGCGGAGAGAGAGGGGGGGGCGGAGAGAGAGAGGGAGGGGGGGCGGAG
The DNA here is from genome assembly GCF_044704955.1 of Pristiophorus japonicus. Lineage (NCBI taxonomy): Eukaryota > Metazoa > Chordata > Chondrichthyes > Pristiophoridae > Pristiophorus > Pristiophorus japonicus. The sequence goes on along the minus strand of NC_091991.1, from coordinate 135,108,517 downwards.
AGAGAGAGGGGGGGGCGGAGGGAGAGAGAGAGGGGGGGGCGGAGAGAGAGAGGGAGGGGGGGCGGAGAGAGAGAGGGAGGGGGGGGGGAGAGAGAGAGAGAGAGAGAGAGAGGGGGGAGGTCAGGTCGGATCCAGTCCGGGAGCGGGAGTCGGGTCGAATCCAGTGGTGGGGGGGGGTCGGGGAGGCGGGAGCGCGGGTCGGGTCGGGTCCAGTCGGGGAGTTGGGGAGCGGGAACAGGAGCGCGGGTAGGGTCGGGTCGGGTCCAGTCGGGGGGGCGGGGAGCGGGAACAGGAGCGCGAGTCGAGTCGGGTCAGTCGGGGGGGGGGGGGGGGTCACGGGTGTCGGGTCTGGTCCGAAGGCAGGGGGGGGGGGTCGGGGAGCGGGTGTCGGATCTGGTCTGGTCCGGAGGCAGGGGGAGGGGTGGAGCGGGTGTCGGGTCTGGTCCGGAGGCAGGGAGGGGCGGGGAGCGGGTGTCGGGTCTGGTCTGGTCCGGAGGCAGGGAGGGGGGGGGGGGAGCGGGTGTCGGGTCTGGTCGGGGTGGGGGGGGGGGGGGGGGGGGGAGCAGGAGCTGGCCGTGGGAGGAGCCCTATTCACACAGCCCCAGTGAGGCCATTCAACCAGGGCTAGGGGTTGCGTGCTTCGGGCCCCTTCCACACAGTTCGGCGCCTGGAGCTACTGCACTTGCGTGCCCACTGTAGCGCGCATGTGCAGAGGTCCCAGCACTGTTTTCAGCGCAGGGACCTGGCTCCGCCCCCCCACAGTTCGTGCTGGCTGCGCCGAGGGCCAGAGGACCTGCAAGTAGGTGGAGAATACCGAGGATTTTTTTAGGCGCACTTCGTGGCGCGAAAAACGGGCGTCCAGGTCGGGACTGCGCCGTTCTAGGCGCGTGTGGAAACTTGGGCCCTATGTCCCCAGTTTTAGTTTCCCCGATGAGTGGAAATATCCTCTCTGCATCCACCTTGTCGAGCCCCCTCATTATCTTGTATATTTCAAAAAGAAAACCTCTCATTTTTCTGAACGCCAATGTGTATAGGCCCAACCTACTCAACCTATCTTCAGAAGTCAACCCCCTCATCTCCGGAATTAACCGAGTGAACCTTCTCTGAACAGCCTCCAATGCAAGTATATCCTTCCTGAAATATGGAGACCAAAACTGTACTCAGTACTCAAGTTGTGGCCTTACCAATACCCTGTACAGTTGTAGCAGGACTTCTCTGCTTTTATATTCCATTCACCTTGCAATAAAGGCCAACATTCCATTTGCCTTCCTGATTACTTGTTGTCCCTGCATACTAACTTTTTGTGTTTCATGCACAAGGAACCCAGGTCCCTCTATACTGTAGCACTTTGCAATTTTTCTCCATTTAAGTTATAGTTTGCTTTTCTATTTTTTCTGCAAAAGTGGATAACTGCACATTTTCCCACGTTATACTCTGTCTGCCAAATTTTTCCCCACTCACTTAGCCTGTCTATCCCTTTGCAGATTCTTTGTGTCCTCCTCACAATTTGCTTTCCCAACCGTCTTTGTATCATCAGAAAACTTGGCTACATTACACTTGGTCCCTTCATGCAAGTCATTGATATAGATTGTAAATAGTTGAGGCCGCAGCACCGATCCCTGCGGCACCCTACTACTCACTGTTTGCCAACCGGAAAATTACCCATTTATCCCAACTCTCTGCTTTCTGTTAGTTAGCCAATCTTCTATCCATGCTAATACATTACCCCAACCCCGTGAACTTTTATCTTGTGCAGAAACCTCTTATGTGGCACCTTATCAAATGCCTTCTGGAAATTCAAATACACCACCATCCATTGGTTCCCCCTTATCCACCCTGATTGTTACATCCTCAAAGAATTACAGCAAATTTGCCAAACATGATTTCCCTTTGATTGAATCATGCTTTTCCAAATGTCCCACTACTTAATACTGGACTCTAACATTTTCCCAACGACAGATGTTAGGCTAACTGGTCTATAGTTTCCTGCTTTTTGTCGGTCTCCCTTTTTAAATAGGGGCGTTATATTTGCGGTTTTCCAATCCGCTGGGACCACCCCAAAATCCAGGGAATTTTGGTAGATTGCAACCAATGCATCCACTATCTCTGCAGCCACTTCTTTTAAGACCATAGGATGTAAGGGCATCAGGTCCAGGGGACTTGTCTGCGTTTAGTCCTATTATTTTACCAAGTACTACTTCCCTCCCTATAGCCCCTTGATTATCCACTATTGGGATGTATTTAGTTTCTTCTACCATGAAGACCAATACAAAAGATTTATTCAACGTCTCTGCCATTTCCCTATTCTCCATTATTAATTCCCCAGTCTCACCCTCCAGGGGACCAACATTGACTTTAGCCACTCTTTTCCTTTTTATGTACCTGTAGAAACGCTATCTGTTTTTATATTTCGTGCTAGTTTATTTCCATAATCTATCTTCCCTCTCCATCATTGTTTTAGTCATTCTTTGCTGGCATTTAAAAATTTCCCAATCCTCTGGCCTCCCACTAGTCTTGGTTACATTGTATGGCCTTGTTTACAATTTGATACCATCCCTTATTTCCTAAGTTAGCCACGGATGGTTATCCCTTCTCTTACAGTCTTTCCTTCTCATTGGGATATATTTTTGTTGCGAGTTATGAAATAGCTCCTTAAATCACTGCCACTGCTCATCAACTGTCCCACACTTTACTCTATTTTCCCAGTCCACTTTAGCCAACAGTGCCCTCATACCTTTGTAGTTTCCTTTATTTTTGTACTTCAATATCATTATTGAAGTTTTCAGGTGAAGACCTCAGCCTCTGCCAAATGCCTGGGCTTGGAGTTGTTATTTTTGCCCAGTTTTGACACGATGAATTTGGATTCTGCACATGTACAGTGTATCTCATTTCCCAGGATGCATCAGTACCAGCCAGCTATAATGATAATATATTTTCCTTAGCTTCTAGCAGTTTCTGCTCAAATGTTTTTCAAAATTGTTGCAGAACAAATTTTAAAAGCTTTACAACAGCAAACCACGCTGAATGTTTGGGTTCAACGCGCCTACTGTAGCCTTTGTTTCGCGTTCTACAAACTGTAAGAGAGGGGGAAGAGGAGGGGAAGAATGTGTCTTTCTTCATGTAACATGACATCAATTTTCAAAATGGCAATTGAGTTTTGAAACTGATAGATGACCTCACTTGTGCATTTTTGACAGTTAGAAAAAGAAAATGCTTATGCCTGGAGACAAACATTCTAATTTCGAATTGAAAGCAAAGAGAGATCAAGAGACGGTGGTCCCAATATTGACGGGGCAGATTTTCCGAATGAGGGTACAAAGTTTCGGACAGACAGGGAACACACATTGGAGCAGCCACGGCCGCAGGTAAGGAGCCTGCAGATGCTAGTGGGAGCGTGGTGGCTTGTGGGAGGAGGGTGTCCAATCCCAGAGTAGCAAATAAACTTGTGGAGGGTTGGGGGGGGAAGCACTCATGCTCCTACTGGCCCACAAGCGATGCTGTATGAGCACTTACCTTTTTCCCGAAGCTGTCGCATCTACCTCGAGTTGCCAGGTTTCCCGAGGCCTGGGAAACCTGACCGGCCAAGGTTAAGCCTGTAAGGGAAGTTAAATGTGAAGGACCCAGCCTCATTATAATATGCGTCATCAGCCGGTTTTCTTAAAGGGATCAAGGCCAAATTTCTTTTGACATTTGTGCTGTCAGTGTTCTTCGGCACTGAGGTGCTGGAAACACTGACAATCACTTAACAGAGGTGCAGGGTTGCACCCAGGCTCTCCCATGACTTATGGAGGGAATCATGGCACACAGGGAGGTCCTCTTCCCTTCACATGGGCGGAAGAGACTTCCCTAGGAGATCAACACAGCCTGGTTGCATAGTGCAGAGGAGGGCACACGCAGGGATGTCAGCAGAACCCGAGTGCAGCACCACAAACGTTTTAATGATCCTGGGAGCGGGTTGGCTGCCCGCCCCCTGTCCTGCCTTCGTTAAACCTGGAAGTGCGTGGGTTGGGATTGGATTTGAGATTTTTTTTTAAATGGTTGCCTCTCACCCGACCCAGACCCATCCATTTTGGGGTTAAAATTACCAGCTGTCTCTCGCTCTCTCTCTCTCTCTCTTTCAAAGCTATCAATAATTTCAAACTGTTGTAACTTAACACAGGTGAGGATATTCAGAGCCTATTTGCCTGAGCAACTTTCAAAATTCAATTAATTTGTTTACATTTTGAAAGAACAGAAAGCTCAAACTCAGATGACGAAAAACACATCGGGCTGGATTTTATGAACCTCGGCAGGTCTGTGGCAGGTGACGTCGATGGTGGGCCCCGACCCCACTGCTGTTTCCATCCCGGCCTCTGAACTGAATTTCCCCTGATTGAGCTTGTTTAGAGGAAGCGGGTCTGGTGACGTCATTTGATGATGTGTCATCAGCCGGTTTTCTTAAAGGGACCAAGGCCAAATTTCTTTTGACATTTGTTCTGTCAGTGTTCTACAGCACTGAGGTGCTGGAAAGACTGACAATCACTTAACAGAGGTGCAGGGTTGCACCCAGGCTCTCCCATGACTTATGGAGGGAATCATGGCACACAGGGAGTGGGCGGAAGAGACTTCCCTAGGAGATCAACACAGCCTGGTTGCATAGTGCAGAGGAGGGCACAAGCAGGGATGTCAGCAGGACCTGAGTGCAGCACCACAAACATTTTAATGATCTCAATACATCACGAAACGTTAGTAGAAAGCCACACTCACCTTCATCCTGTTGTGCCTCTCATCACATTCCCATCAATCTGCCTTTCCTACCCTACTCCTGCATGTCCTTATTCACACCAACTTCCCTTGCACCTCGACTCATCCCTCTCCATCAACATTATCACAACCCCATCTCACTAGCCACCTTCACCTTTGTGTAATCATACTGACTAACAACACACAAAGGGTTGACACTTGGGTGTTTTATGCAATGTTCATGTAAAGTTTCTGTTAATGTAGCATCAAACATTGAAACTTTAATTTTCAACACTTTGCGTTCTTGGACAAATTTGTGTGCACCTTTGGAAGTGGCTTAGTGCGTTGCCGTGAATGGTGAGATATAACGGTACCCCCTGCAATGGTGATGATTGTGAAAGGAATGGATTGGGCATTGTCGGGATGGTTTATGGTGTTGGTGTGGGGTGGTGCCAAACCTGGTGCATCATTTGGCAGCCAGGGTATACAGTGTCAAGTGAAGTAAATAGGACCATGTTGTGGCCATCCCTGGCAGCAACGTGGTCGGGTGCTGATGCCCTGTGTCCTTTGTCCTGTGCAGAATCAGTTGATTGCGGAGAAGGTTGGTGGTGTTGCAAATACTGCTGGTGTGTCTGGTGATGTTGGTGTTGGGGCTAATCATGGTGGGATTCTGTGGACCAAGGTGAGAGAGTTTCCATGCTGATGGATTAGATGGCAGATGAAGTCGAGATGACAGAAGCAATCTGTCAATGGTGGGAGAGGTAAAGAAGTTAGACTGGATGGAGACTTGTGTAAAGACTTGCAGCATCCAGAATCTGTAGTGGAAATGCAGTTTAGAGAAGCTAGTGGTTAAGGGAACATTTCTCAATCAGCTGGGAGTTTTGACTTGACATTTGATGCTGCCAACTCATCAGCTGATTCAATGGCCAGCTGACCTCCCGCCTCAGCTTCACAAACGAGGTCTAGGCACAGCGGGAAACCAGTGGGCAACCTGTCAAATCCAAAAAGCTGTGGAAAAACATTGATAAGTGGCTGTAAACAAGCCACTCATGATTTTCATTGCCTCCTCGCAGCTGCGTGTCAGGCCTGCTCAGCGCTGACAGATCCGACGTTTGCTAAAGGTGTGTGGTAGTGGGTTCACAGTGTGATCCTGACCCGCTGGGGAAAAAAAACACTTTCCCACCTGACTGGCCACCAATCACACCGTGTGCGCGCGCGCGTGTGTGTGTGTGTGTGTGTGTGTGTGTGTCTGCTTGATTTGCTTTCTAAACTTTACAGAATGATTATAATTCAAATACAAACAAAAACTACAATAACTACGTAATCAGAACAGTCTATCATATTTGAAATGGATATATGTGTTTTCTCTCACGAAAATGTGATAAATGGGAAGTATGACGCACAGGAAAGTACGCACTAGACTTTTACAGATATTTTGTAGCTCAAAAGAACACAAATATGGCACCATTCCAGATTTTGTCAGATATGTTTTTATACAAGAACTTAAGAAATAGGAGCAGGAGTAGGTTATAAGGCCCCTTGAGCCTGCTCCGCCAATCAATAAGATCATGGCTGATCTGATCATGGACTCAGTTCCACTTCCCTGCCCGCTCCCCAGAACCCCTTATCCCCTTATCGTTTAAGAAACTGTCTATTTCTGTCTTAAATTTATTCAATTTCCCAGCTTCCACAACTCTCTGAGGCAGCAAATTCCACAGATTTACGACCCTCTGAGAGAAGAAATGTCTCCTCGTCTCAGTTCTAAATGGGTGGCCCCTTATCCTAAGATCTAGTTCTAGTCTCCCCAACCAGTGGAAACATCCTCTCTGCATCCATCTTGTCAAGCCCCCTCATAATGTTACACGTTTCAATAAGATCACCTCTCATTCTTCTGAATTCCAATGAGTAGAGGCCCAACCTACTCAACCTTTCCTCATAAGTCAACCCACTCATTCCTGGGATCAACCTAGTGAACCTTCTCTGAACTGCCTCCACAGCAAGTATATCCTTTCGAAATATAGAAAACAAAACTGCACGCAGTATTCCAGGTGTGGCCTCACCAATACCCTGTACAGCTGTAACAAGACTTCCCTGCTTTTATACTCCATCCCCTTTGCAATAAAGACCAAGATTCCATTGGCCTTCCTGATCACTTTATTTCTTTATTTCTTTAGTTAGCCATGGATGGCTTTCTTTTCTCTTGCACCCTTTCCTCCTTACTGGAATGTATTTTTCTTGAGAGTTGTGAAATATCTCTTTAAATGTACACCACTGTTCATCAACCATCCCACACGTCAATGTGTTTTCCTAGTCCACTTTAGCCAACTCTGCCCTCATACCTTCATAGTCTCCTTTATTTAAGCTTAGTATGCTGGTTAGAGATCCAACTTTCTCACCCTCCATCTGAACTTGAAACTCAATCATGCTATGATCACTCATTCCAAGGGGATCCTTTACGAAGGGATTGTTTATTAATCCTGTCTCATTACACAGGACCAGATCTAGGATAGCCTGGTCCCTGGGTGGTTCCGTTACATACTGCTCAACTCCTTCGACTAATGCAGTTTAACTTCCAAGCAAATTTGCTTAAAGACAACTTTTTGTTCTTTCCCACCTTCTCCAGTTGACAGGATTCCATATGTACATACCACACACTGGACAAGAAACATGTAATCTCAAGGTAAATCTTCTAGAATGTACCCGATAGCCGTCATAGAATGATGCAGCATATGATGCACAACGTCCCTCCTCCCTTTCCATAGTGCTCTCACAGGTTGGTTCACCTCTCCTACCTTGCCAATGCCTGAACCTTGGCAGCATGTCGTTCTTCCTGCTCTGCCAGTTTCTTTTTCTGGTTGTCAATATCTTGCCTGAGCGCTGCAGAATGTTCCATCTCACCATCAAGTAAGTTTCGCAGTGATCTGGAAAAAAGAGAGCACCATCTGTTATACCAGACCATCAAAGGCGTTTGCTGCAGCAAGTGCAAAGCCATAAAAAATTAAAACTACTATATAACTTATGCAAGTTGCTGGAGCTCCTCAGCATCATGCCATTAATAGTTGTAGTGAAATTATGCATTTTTACTCTCACAGTACAATTTGATATTTTACACATCTTACAGAAGAAATATTCTCCACAGGCTGAATGAATATCACCAATTTGCTATAATCGATACACTCATTTTTTGGGGTGGGGAAATGAAATTTAACATTATTTATTTCAAGAACTGCAGCACCATTCTTTCCACAAAATAGAAAATTATCATCTACCAAGAGAATTCAAAAAATAAATGCCTTCTGGTCATCTCGCACCCCTCAAACCCCACCCAAATTCCTCTCACCAAAATATCCTTACTTCTTTCTTCCCTCGGCCTCTGCAATGAACCACCCCTCATCCTTGGCACCATCAATCCACCTCAGCTGACTTTAACCTTTCTACAACGAATTCACAACCGTCCTATCCCTTCTAAACCTTTCCCTCAATATAAACTTTCCTACCCCTCAACTGTGCCATTTCCTGTGCGCTCTCTACTCCTGTGGCTTTGATCAAGGGGACAAGGTTTTCTCCAACCTCCTCCTTGTATCCCTCATCACTCACATTCCCTGCCCTTCTTCAACCTTGCTTCTTTCAGCATCCACCCATGGAAAAAGTTCTCCCCCAATTGCTCAGGCCAAACATGTGCCCTTAAAGAAAAAGGCTGGGAAAAATAATTCTAGAGCCCCCTGGATGTCTAGGGACTGAAAGGGGAGGATTAAGAAAAAAAGGGACGCCGGCTAAATACTTTAGAATCTTTAGAGGAATATCGACATTTAAGAGGCAAAATTAAAAAGGATATTAGGAATGCTAAGAGAGAGCACGAGAAATTCTTGGCCAGTATAATTAAGGAAAATCCTAAGATGTTCTATAAATACATTAAGAGTAAGAGGGTAACTATAGAAAGGGTAGGGCCTATTAGAGACCATGAGGGTAATCTTTGTGTGGAGGCAGAAGATGTTGGTAGAGTTCTTAACGAATACTTTGCATCTGTTTTCACAAAGGAAAGAGGTTATGCAGATACTGCTATAGAGGTGGAGTGTGATAGTCTGGATGAAATAAATATAGTGAGAGAGGAAGTATTAAGGGGTTTAGCAGCTTTCAAAGTAGCTAAGTCCCCAGGTCTAGATGAAATGCATCCCATGCTGTTGAGCAAAGTAAAAGAGGAAATAGCAGAGGCCTTGACCATCATTTTCCAGTCCTCTTTGTATATGGGCATGGTGCCGGAGGATTGGAGGACTGCTAATGTAGTACCCTTGTTTAAGAAGGGAAAAAGGGATAGGCTGAGTAATTACAGGCCTGTCAACCTAACCTCAGTGGTGGGAAAATTACTGGAAAAAATCCTGAGAGGATAAGTTTGCATTTGGATATGCAAGGATTAATTAGGGACAGTCAGCACGGATTTGTAAGGGAAGATAGTGTTTGATTAACCTGATTAAATTTTTTGAGGAGGTAACCAAGAGGGTCAATGAGGGTAGTGCATATGATGTAGTATATATGGACTTTAGCAAGGCTTTTGATAAGGTCCCGCATGGTAGACTGGTCATGAACGTTAAAGCCCATGGGATCCAGGGCAAAGTGGCAAGTTGGATCCAAAATTGGCTTGGAGGTAGGAAGCAAAGGGTAACGATTGATGGATGTTTTTGTGACTGGAAGGATGTTTCCAGTGGGGTTCCGCAGGGCTCAGTATTGGATCCCATGCTTTTTGTGGTACATATCAATGATTTAGATTTGAATATAGGGAGTATGATTAAGAAGTTTGCAGACGACACTAAAATTGGCTGTGTGGTTGATAATGAAGAGGAAAGTCATGGGCTGCAGGAGGATATCAATCTACTGGTCAGGTGGGCAGAGCAGTGGCAAATGGAATTTAATTCAAAGAAGTGTGAGGTGATGCACTTTGGGAGGAAAGGGGAGACACATTAAGCATTGGGCCACTTAATAGTGTAGATGAACAAAGGGACCTTGGAGTGCTTGTCCACAGATCCCTGAAAGTAGCAGGCCAGGTGGATAAGGTGGTTAAGAAGGCATACGGAATGCTTGCCTTTATTGGCCGAGGCATAGAATATAAGAGCAGGGAGGTTATGCTTAAATTGTATAATGCTTTGGTTAGGCCACAGCTGGAGTACTGCGTGCAGTTCTGGTCACCGTATTATAGGAAGGAAGGACGTGATTGCACTGGAGAGGGTGCAGAAAAGATTTACTAGGATGCTGCCTGGAATGGAGAACCTTAGTTGAGGACAGATTGGATAGGCTGGGTTTGTTCTCATTGGAACAGAGGAGGTTGAGAGGAGACCTCATTGAGGTGTACAAAATATTGAGGGGCCTGGACATAGTGGATAGTAAGGGTCTATTCGCATTGGTGGAGGAATCTATTACGAGGGGGCATAGTTTTAAGATAGTTGGTGGAAGGTTTAGAGGGGATTTGCAGGGTTACGGACCTAGAGCTGGTAATTGGGATTAGACTGGATGACCTTTTGTTGGACGGCGCAGATATAATGGTAAGTACTGCAGGGAATAGAATACGGTCAAGGTGATCTCCTGGGCTAGTTTCGATCACCTGGATGGGTCGGAGAGGAATTTTCCCAGATTTTTTTCTTCCTAAATTGGCCTGGGTTTTTAATCTGGTTTTTACCTCTCCCAGGAGATCACACGGCTCCGGCTGGGGTGGAGTGTAGAATGTTTCAGTATAAGGGGTGTCGCAGTTGTGTGAGGCGGACTGGTTGGGCTGGGTGCTCTTTGCCTTTCCGTCAAAGTTCATAGGTTTATATGTAACCTTTAGGGCTGCTGACCAAGGGCCGTGCGACTCTTTGTTGGACGGCGCGGACACGATGGGCCAAAATGGCCTCCTTCTGCGCTGAATAATTTCTATGTTTCTAATTCACTTGCAGCTGCATGTTCAAATTCCTGACAGCCTCAACTTTGACCACAATACCTCTGCAGCTGTTAATTTGCTCAACCACTCCCTCGCCTCTGCTTTTGGTGTCACTGTCCCCAGCAAAATATTTGCTGTTTTCCATCCCTGTTGTTCCCCTGGTATAGCCCCCATATTTACTCTCTAAAGTCTGAATGGTGCAAACTTAAGCATACCTGATGCAACTGGCTTAGACATCCATTGTCAGATATGGCTTGACGATCAAGCTCTCCTCTGCCAAAACTGTACGATATTCTAGGATAATTCTGGGGGGGGGAAGGAGTACCCCCAGGCTCCATTTTCTACTGCAGAATGGCTCCTTAAATCTCCTTCCAGTGCCACTTCCACCCTCATCTCTAATAAATGAGAATAGCTCATAGATTTCTTTGTCACCAATATAGAGATGACTCGTTCAGCTACATCTGCTGCTTCCGCACCATCCGTTTACCAGCTAGAGCCAAACTTCGCTCAGTCTGCCTCCTATTCTAGCCCTGTTACCATCTCTCGTTGGTCCCACGTCTCCCCACTGCCCTCTCAAAACCCATTCATCATTGTGAACGGCTTTCTGCTGCCTTCAACCATTTCCACCCAACTTCCTTCTTGACTGACAATGTAATAAGTAACACAGATACATAGAAAATAGGTGCAGGAGTAGGCCATTCGGCCCTTCGAGCCTGCACCACTATTCAATATGATCATGGCTGATCATGCAACTTCAGAACCCCATTCCTGCTTTCGCTCCATACCCCTTGATCCCTTTAGCCGTAAGGGCCTCACACCCTTTTGAATATATCTAACGAACTGGCCTCAACAACTTTCTGTGGTGGAGAATTCCACAGGTTCACAATTCTCTGAGTGAAGAAGTTTCTCCTCATCTCGGTCCTAAATGGCTTACCCTTTATCCTTAGACTGTGACCCCTGGTTCTGGACTTCCCCAACATTGGGAACATTCTTCCTGCATCAAACCTGTCTAATCCCGTCAGAATTTTATATATTTCTGAGATCCCCTCTCATTCTTCTAAATTCCAGTGACTATAAGCCTAGTCGATCTAGTCTTTCTTCATATGTCAGTCCTGCCATCCCGGGAATCAGTCTGGTGAATCTTCGCTGCACTCCCTCAATAGCAAGAATGTCCTTCCTCAGATTAGAAGACTAAAACTGCACACGATACTCAAGGTGTGGTCTCACCAAGGCCCTGTACAACTGCAGTAAGACCTCCCTGCTCCTATACTCAAATCCCCTCGCTATGAAGGCTAGCATGCCATTTGCTTTCTTTACTGCCTGCTGTACCTGCATGCCTACCTTCAATGACTGATGTACCATGACACCCAGGTCTCGTTGCACCTCTCCTTTTACTAATCTGTCACCATTCAGATAATAATCTGCCGTTCTGTTTTTGCCACCAAAGTGGATAACCTCACACTTATCCACATTATACTGCATCTGCCATGCATTTGTCCTTTCACCTAACCTGCAGCCCCCTGCAGCCTCCTAGCATCCTCCTCGCAGCTCACACTGACACCCAGTTTAGTGTCATCTGCAAACGTGGAGATATTACATTCAATTCCTTCGTCTAAATCATTAATGTATATTGTAAATAGCTGGGGTCCCAACACTGAACCCTGCGGCATGCCACTAGTCACTGCCTGCCATTCTGAAAAGGACCAGTTTATTCCCACTCTTTGGGCCCAAGTTTCCACACGCGCCTAGAACGGCGCAGTCCCGACCTGGACGCCCGTTTTTCGCGCCACAAAGTGCGCCTAAAAAAATCCTCGGTATTCTCCACCTACTTGCAGGTCCTCTGGCCCTCGGCGCAGCCAGCACGAACTGTGGGGGGGCGGAGCCAGGTCCCTGCGCTGAAAACAGTGCTGGGACCTCTGCACATGCGCGCTACAGTGGGCACGCAAGTGCAGTAGCTCCAGGCGCCGAACTGTGTGGGAGGGGCCCGAAGCACGCAGCCCCTAGCCCTGGCCTAATGGCCTCACTGGGGCTGCGTGGATAAGGCTCCTCCCACGGCCAGCTCATGCTCCCCGCGCCCCCCCCCCCCCTGCCTCCGGACCAGACCCGACAGCCGCTGCCCCCCCCCCGCCCTGCCTCCGGACCAGACCCGACCCGACACCCGCTCCCCGCTGCCTCCGGACCAGACCCGACACCCGCGCCCCCCCCCCCCCCCCCGACTGACCCGACCCGAGCTCCTGTTCCCGCTCCCCGCCTCGCGCTCCTGTTCCCGCTCCCCGCCCCCCCGACTGGACCCGACTCGACCCTACCCGCACTCCTGTTCCCGCTCCCCGCCTGGACCCGACCCGCGTTCCCGCTCCCCACCCCCCCAACTGGACCCGACCCGACCCACGCTCCCGCCCCCCGAACTGACCACCCCCCCCTCCACTGGACCCGACCCGACTCCCATTGGACCCGACCCAACTCCCGCTCCCAGACTGGATCCGACCTGACCTTCCCCCCTCCCTCTCCCTCTCTCTCCCCCGCTCTCTCTCTCCCCGCCCCCCCACGACCCGACCCGAACCGAACCGGTTCGAACCTCCCCAACCCCACCCCACCCAACGCCACCTACCTGTAAATCTGGTGCTGGGGACGGGCCCTGCCCGAAGTCTCGGGCCGGCCCGTTCAGCTTTCGGTCCCGAAAGGCCTGCCTGAAGCACTTTCACACAGGTAGGAAGATGGTTTATTTAATCTTTTCTTTGCTTATAAATGTTTATTCAGGTTGGATTTATTTGTATAATATTTGTATAAGTATAAATAAGGATTTATTATCCAATTTAATGACTTCCCTCCCCCCCCACCTCGTTCTGGACGCCTAATTTGTAACCTGCGCCTGATTTTTTAATGTGTAGAACAGGTTTTTTCAGTTCTACAAAAATCTTCACTGGCTCCATTCTACTTTAGTTTGGAGTACGTTTTCACTGTGGAAACTTTCAAATCAGGCGTCAGTGGCTGGACACGCCCCCTTTTGAAGAAAAAATTCTGTTCCAAAGTAGAACTGTTCTACCTGACTAGAACTGCAGAAAATAAAATGTGGAGAATTGCGATTTCTAAGATAGTCCGTTCTCCACCAGTTGCTCCTAAAAATCAGGTGCAAATCATGTGGAAACTTGGGCCCTTTGCTTCCTGTCTGCCAACCAGTTCTCTATCCACGTCAATACATTACCCCCAATACCATGTGTCTTAATTTTGCACACTAATCTCCTGTGTGGGACCTTGTCAAAAACCTTTTGAAAGTCCAAATACACCACATCCACTGGTTCTCCCTTATCCACTCTATTGTTACATCCTCAAAAAACTCTAGAAGATTTGTCAAACATGATTTCCCTTTCTTAAATCCATGCTGACTTGGATCGATCCTGTCACTGCTTTCCAAATGTGCTGCTATTACATCTTTAATAATTGATTTCAGCATTTTCCCCACCACCAATGTCAGGCTAACCGGTCTATAATTCCCTACTTTCTCTCTCCCTCCTTTTTTTTAAAAAAGTGCGGTTACATTAGCTACCCTCCAATCCATAGGAACTGAACCAGATTCCATGGAATGTTGGAAAATGACCACCAATGCATCTACTATTTCCAGGGCCACTTCCTTAAGTACTCTGGGATGCAGACTATCAGGCCCTGGGGATTTATCGGCCTTCAGTCCCTTCAATTTCCCGAACACCATTTCCTGGCTAATAAGGATTTCCCTAAGTTTTCCCCTTCTCGCTAGACCCTCGGTCCCCTAGCAATTCCGGGAGGTTATTCGTGTCTTCCTTAGTGAAGACAGAACTAAAGTATTTGTTCAATTGGTCTGCCATTTCCTTGTTCCCCATTATGAATTCACCTGATTCTGATTGCAAGGGACCTACATTAGTCTTCACTAATCTTTTTCTCTTCACATATCTATAGAAGCTTTTGCAGTCAGTTTTTATGTTCCCTACAAGCTTACTCTCATATTCTATTTCCCCCTCCTAATTAAACCCTTAGTCCTCCTCTGCTGAATTCTAAATTTCTCCCAGTCCTCAGGTTTGCTGCATTTTCTGGACAATTTATATGCCTCTTCCTTGGACTTAACACTTTCCCTAATTTCCCTTGTTAGCCATGGTTGAGCCGCCTTCCCTTTTTTATTCTTACACCACACAGGGATGTACAATTGTTGTAGTTCATCCATGTGATATTTAAATGTCTGCCATTGCCTTTACACAGTCAACCCTTTAAGTACCATTCTCCAGTCTATCCTAGCCAATGCACGCCTCATACCGTCAAAGTTTCCTTTCTTAAGTTCAGGACCCTTGTCTCTGAATTAACTGTTGCACTCTCCATCTTAAATGAAGAATTTTACCATATTATGGTCACTCTTCGCCAAGTGGCCCCAGATGACAAGATTAATCCTCTCTCGTTACACAAGACCCAGTTTAGGATGGCCTGTTCTCTAATTGATTTCTCGACATATTGTGTCGAGAAACCAATTAGAGAACAGGCCATCCTAGACTGGGTCTTGTGTAACAAGAGAGGATTAATCTTGTCATCTGGGGCCACTTGGCGAAGAGTGACCATAATATGGTCTAGAAAACTGTCCCTTATACACTCCAGGAAATCCTCCTCCACAGTTTGGTTAGCCCAATCAATATGTAGATTGAAGTCACCCATGATAACTGCTGTACCCTTATTGCACGTGTCCCTAATTTCCTGTTTGATGCCATCCCCAATCTCCCTTCTACTGTTTGATGGTCTGTACACAACTCCCACTAAGGTTTTCTGCCCGAAGGTGCTGCCTTAAACGATAACAATTTGCATTTTTGTTGCACCTTTTACATAGTACAATGCCAAAAAGGGATGAGTTCACAGGTGTTTCAATGAAGGACCTAATATTCCAGGTCCCGAACTACACGTTGAAGGGTGGAAGATGCCTGTGCATGGATTTTTTTTAACATGTGGTGGCCGTTGCATACCAGCCACCACACAGGCTTGACAGAGCTTGGTCTTGGTCCAGTGGCAAGGGTTAACCAAGACAGCTGGAGACCAGCTCTGCTGCATGGATCTGGTGCGCACACATAATGCAGTGTGGGCTGGCCCATGCTGCCCCTGGGCCCCGATCACATCGCTCCACGATCACTCGCCGCTCCTGCTGTACCTGTCCACTTGGTACAACATCCCAAGATGCTTCTCATGAGCCTAATCAGACAGAAATTGATACCAAGCCAAAAAAGGAGAAATTGGAACAGGTGACTAAACACTTGGTTAAAGAGATAGGTTTTAAGCAGCAAGGAGAGGTGAAAAGGCAGCGCAGTTTGGGGAGGGAATTCCAGAGATTAGGGTCTATATGGCTGAAGGCACGGCCACCAATGGTGGAGCGAAATAAGTGGGAGATGCACAAGAGGGCAGAGTTGGAAGAACGCAGACTTCTCGGAAGGTTGTAGGGCTGGAGGAGACAACAAAGATAGTTGGGGGGGGGGGGGGGGGAAGTCATGGAAGGATTTCAACGAGGAAATTTTAAAATCAAGGTGTTTGTGGACCATTGTAAGCCAGTGATCACAGAGGTGAACGGGAACTGGTGTGAGTTAGGATGCAGGCAGTAGAGTTTTGGATGAGCTCAAGTTCATGGAGGGTGGAAGATGGGAACCTCGCCAGGAGAGCACTGGACTAGTAGAGCCTGGAGATACCAAAAGATACTTTGAAATACAAGTTATTGTTGTTATAGTTCCACATATTAGTTATTGTTTGCCTTATACTAAGCATAAGAATTAAAAATAGGTATTTTTCTGGATACTTGAAGTGCCACAAAAGAAGTACGAGTAGGGGAACTGAAAGATATTCAATGAGTTAAAAAAAAATGTTCATTTGGATTCAGCCTAATTAACTGTAGATCTATATTAAATCATACTGTGCAATTCTACAGCATTTCTTAATCTAGACTAAAATCCTACTTTCCATCTGCATGTATGACAATTTTCAATACAGTCTTAATAACATTCTGCCTGTGTAAATCTGTTTCAGCAGGCCTCGGTCTTTTGCATCTTATGCACAGGTGCACAGGACTTGATGTGCTTAATTTAAATTTCAATCCCCTTTCCTTTTTATAATCAGTAGCATGAATACTATAGGAAAGCAGAGAGCAGGCAGCAAAGCAAGCATCGATTCGAACTGAGTTTCCATTTCCAAGTCGTTGCCAAAATACATGATAATTGAAACATGCATCATAAAAGAAATTCTAGATAAACACATGAAAAATTTTACTTTATGAACAGTAAAAATGTAATAAATGACACAGGTTTTACAAAAAGGAACATCCTGTATATCACGATAATGATAGGAAGCAAATCCCCAAACCACTACAAAAGTTACGCACAACCTACCAACATAGGGATACAACAACAACTTGTATTTATATAGTAACTTTAACATAGTAAATCATCCCAAGGTGCTTCACAGGGGTATTACAAGCTGTACAAAATTTTGTTTTTCCATCTGCAAATTTCACAAATAATTAACTGATTTTATCACACTGCAGAGTCTCTGAACACTCAGCAGCTGACGACAAGTTAATCTCCACTTTAAATGAAAACAAACAAAATTTGAGTATTCCTCTAGTGGTTCAGTGATAAACCGCATCACTGATGTAGTAATAACCGCATAGACCAGAAAAGTTCCAGGTTTGAACCCTCGTTTGCAATAAATTAGATCACCTCATCTCAGATGGCAGTGGGTGGTAGGATCAGAAAGCAAAAATAATAATCATCAGCTTGTGTTCCCACTCATAGTTACTGCCCACAGAATTGCACAGTCTATAGCATAGAAACTTTCAACATATCCTACTATTCCTTTCTCGCTCATGTGTTTATCTAGATGCATCTACGGTATTTGCCTTAACTACTCTTTGTGGCACCAACTTCTACATTCTTACCACTTTTTGGGTGAAGAAGTTTCTTCTGAATTCCCTATTGGATTTATTAGTGACTATCTTATATTTATGGCAGGATTAGGGCAGTATTAGTTCGGGTTGAAAGTGTTTGTCATCCCCACCCCTCCAGTGTCCATAGCTGTTGACAATTAATACAGGAATATAGAACATAGGAACAGGAGTAGGCTACTGAGCCTGTTCCACCATACAATGAGATCATGGCTGGTCTGTATCTTAACTCTATCCACCTGCCTTGGCTCCAGATCCTTTTATATACCCATGTCTAGCAAAAATCTATAAACACAGATTTAAAAGTATCAATTGAGCTAGAATCTATTGCTTTTTGTGGGAGAGAGTTCCACACTTCAACCATCTCCTGAATGGCCTGGTTCCAATTTTAAGGCTGTCTCCTTGTCCTAGACATCCCCTCCCCACTCTCCCTCTTCCCTCTTCCCCCCCCCCCCACTGACAGAAAAGGTTTCTTTCTACCTCCCACATCAGTTCTTTTCAAAATCCTAAAAACCTTGATCAAATCACCCCTTAACCTTCTATATTGCAGGGAATACCAGCCTAGTTAATGTAATCTCTCCTCATAATCTAACCCTCGGAGCCCTGAACATTCTGGTGAATCTGTGCTGTACTCCTTCCAAGGCCAATATATTCTTTGAAGTGCGGTGCCCAGACCTGTATATAGTACTTCACATGTGATCTAACCAGGCTTTGTACAGCTGTAGCAAAACTTCCTCCCCTTCATTAGCCTGTTTGATTATTTTTTTGTCCCTCATGACTACTCTTTAGTGATCTGTGCATATGGACCCCAAAATCACTTTGGACCCCCGCTATTCCTAGCTATTCGCCAATACTCGGATCTATCCTTTTTTGGTCCAAAATGGATGACTTCACATTTACCTGCGTTGAAATCCATCTGTTAGTGTTGCCCACTCACTTAATGTCCAGGCTGACGCATGAAGAATGGCTACTTTGGTGGGGTACCAATGGGCTGCTGGTACCCAGAGAAACAGACCCCAGGCTGAGACACCACCATTGTAGGAGAGAAGAAAATGGGTTGGGGGCAAAAGAGAAGCATCTCCAAAAATGTCAAGTTTCATACCTCCACAAGCAGGAGATCATTTATTTACCAAAATTCTCATTTTTCTACATTAGGTTTTCCTTGCATTTCCTCAGAGGATTTTACTTTCCCCCACAGACAGAAATGGAAGAAAGTGCTCAGCTTTTCACAGCCTTTAAACATTTCTGTGTTCTTACTTTGCAACAGATGAGCATCTATAAAATTAGATCATTCATTGCACAAAAAGGACTAACTTCCCCAATGGAAGTAACAGATCTCAGAATCCTGTAAATAAATGTGACGTCATTGAAGAATGGCAAAATAACTTCATTGGATCACAAAGTTTAACCAAAATGATTAGGTTTGGTGACACAATTCTACAAGTGCTTATCTAACGTGGTTTAAATAGAGAGTACAAAGGCTGTACTTTGTCATTTCTCTCATTGGAGAAAGTACATGATGAGTACATGAAGAGAACAGAAGAATGAGCTGTGCTTCGTATCTCACCAAAGTCACCAGAAGCCAGCAATTACTGCAAACCTAGGGTTTGAGTTATCTATCATTCAATGTGTGCTTAACTTACGACATCTTCAAACAATACCTGTTTTGCTCTTCCAGTTCGTCCTTTCTGTTCATCATGGCTACAATGGCTTGTCGTAGTTCATCTGAGAAAGCAAACCTTAGGTTAACAGACATACTGACAATATAAATTATGCAAAAATAACTGTTTCCTTGTTCCGCTCATTCCTGTACTAGAAATACCATGTTTCACTTCTCCAATTCTTTCTAAGGTTCTATTCAAAATGGATGTGTGCTGGAGGACTGCATAGAGGCTGATGTAATGCCCATTTTCAAAAAGAGAAACAAAACTAACCCAACAACAACTGGTATTAATATAGCTCCTTTAATGTAGTGAAACATCCGAAGGGGCTTCACATGAATATTATGAGATATAAAAAACACAGGGAAATAAAGGCCAGCTAATTTAACATCTTTTGTTCGGAAAATTTGAGAATCTTCAAATTAATCTATCTAAATTAAGAGAAAATAATTAGAAACAGCCAACACAGATTACAGAAAGCAAGATTGTGCTCGACAAATTTGAAGAGGTGACAGATATGGTAGATGGAGGGAAATGCAGTGGATGTGGTGTCCATGGACTTTCAGAAAGCCTTTGACAAGGTACCACACACATGGGACGATTGGAGAAAGTTAAGTGGTATGAATTTAGGGGCAATTATAGAAAATTGGATTAAAAACGAGTTAGAAGGGAGGAAACAGAGAGTAGTAGTTAAAGCAGTTTCTCAGAGTGGGTGGAAGTGGGTAGCGGTGTTTCACAGGGTTTTGTTCTGGGGCCACTTCTGTTCACAGTGTACACCAGTGATTTGGATGTGGGCTAGAAAGAATGGTGTCCAAATTTGCAGAAAATACTGAAATAGGAGATAGAGTAAACAATTCCGAGACCAAAGGAACTGCAAGAGAATATGAACAAGATGATGGAATTGCAAAAAGAGAAGTGGCAAATGGAATTCAATGTCAGTTAATATGAGGTGGTACGTTTTGGTGAAAAAAAACTTTGAATGGGGGAAAGCTGGATGAAGTGGAAGAGCAGAGAGATTTGGGGATTTGGGTTAGCAAAACATTAAAAGCAGTACCTCAAATACATTAGATCAATAAAAAAGATAATGAAATATTCAGTTTTATGGCGAGCGATATATAATATAAAAGTTGAAATCTAATGGTGAATCTGTATAAAACCTTAGTAAGACCACAATTGGAATAGTGTGTGTAGTTTTGGGCTACACACAATAGATAGGATGTTGAGGCACAGCGCAGATTGATCAGAATGCTATCTTGTATGAGGAAATGCAAATATGAAGACAGACTTGGAAAATTGAGGCTGTTTTTGTTAGAACAGAGGAGATCACAGGGTGATTTGATAGTTTTTCAAACTATGAAGGGATAGTTCAGACTAGACTGGTTTCAGTGATAGAGGTGTCTAGAACAAGATATAACATTAAATGTAAGGTAAGGACAGAGAGCAGGAGATACTTTTTTTTACACAGAGGGTTTTGAGGCTGTGGTATACATAAAGCTTAAAGCAGACACCATAGCAACTTAGGAATAGGTTAGATAAGTGGTTGAAAGAAAAGAGAATAAAGGGACAAGGAAACAGAGCGGGCACGTGGAATTAAGACAACAACTTATGTGAAGGAATGGTAGGGACCAAATGTTTTCTTTTCATGTTGTGTACAAAAACAGTATTTTATTTTACATTAGGAATAAAATCTTAGCCTGTACACTTAACATATAATTCACTAATTATTGACATTTCTATTTGTAAATCGAGGACCACAAGGGATTACTATTTAATGTGCATTTTCTCTAATCGCATCGAATGCTGTATAATTTCAGAACAATTTCCAGTCTCTCAGGGCTGTGCAATAAAGAAGCTTGAAAATAAATGATATTAACACAAGAGAAAAGGCAACACAAAAGATCCAAATAAATTCAAAGGATTGTGACATGTACATGCACACATAACTGTAATGAAAAATGTATTAGCAGGACTTGAATTTCAAATTGCTTTTTCAACAAAACCCTCTTAGGTTTTGCAACATGGTCATTTGGTCACAAGATTAGAAGAGGTTGTAAATTGTCTCAGAAGACAGGCATTATTGCTTTTAAGAGAAAATAACAGCAAAAGAAAAAAAATCTCATTCTTGTTAGCATATTAATTTACTTTAGCAAGGACATACAAGCATACAAAAGAGGCAAATATATTGCCAATATTAACAAAAACCCCAAATCTAATATGATACACAATGTCTACATTTGCTTGCTGCAGTTAATGTGGAGAGAAACAGATGTCTTTCCTAATTGTCCTGTAATTTAGCTATTAAGTTATGCAGAGAATCAAACCAGGAACCACTGTGAACCTCAGAGGCACTCAAGGACACTGGTGTCCACAGGAAGCTTGAACTGTGGTTCTCCAGAGAAAATGGCAGCAACTGATCGCAACTTCAATCTTATTCTAATGAGGAGTCACCTCTCCACAGGATTGGGAGATATCTTGAGTCATGGAGCTACTTCCTTTGAAAGATGTCTGAATGATGATGGGCTACCCAAGTAGGTCAATGTTGGGGTGGGTTACCCAGTCACCTTTGGTATTGGTTTAGGAACTTGGGCTCCAACCTCTGCGGCAGGCCTAACCCCCAAAACACATTGGGGCGAAAATTCCAGTGGGAAGCTTCTTTCAGACGAACGCCTCTGACCCAAAATTTTTTTGTGAAAGTACCTGGTGGTCCCGGAGGCGCCTTGGATTCCGGTCAGAGGCCTTCCTTTCCCGCACTTCGCAGTGTGTCCACGTCTTGGAGATATGGACGGAGATGCTGGAGTCACGTGGGACTGGACAATCAATCACAGTATTCTCATTGCTAGTAATGGGAACTCCGATTTTACAAGTTCCCATTACTATCAATGAGAAAAAAAAACCCTACAACACCCAATCACAACATAATAAAAAAAACAACTCACATATTTAAAATTAATTGAAATTAAAGTTAATTAAATGTTTTAGAAGAAATATATACTTGTTGAATTTTTTTTTTAAGTGTTTTAATAGGGTTCAAGTGTTTTAATAGGGTTTAAAATAAACTTCTTAGTGGACAGGGTTTTTAAAACATAAACATGTGCACTGAAATTTTATTTTATATGTTTTAAAACTCTTACGCCGGTAAAAGTAGGCTATATGCCTGCTTTTACCAGGCGCAAGATTTTGAAAGACATTCGCTGAGCAAGAGTTGGGCAAATAGCCCAGTCTCATCTGTATGGACGTCCTCGCTGCAGGGATGCGGAAGATCTGTCAAGACAAATCTTGATGGATTGGAAAAGCCGATTTTCGGCGTCTGCACAATGCGCGCCAAAAACTGGCTTTTGCGAGGCCTCGCCAAGTCCGTACGGAATAGTAAGGCCGGGGTTTCAGGGCCAATGTTTGATGTGCAGTTTGCTTTATGTATGCATTTGGATAAGATCACTGACCAGTACACTGTTAGTTTTTGGTTATAATCTTTCTTTAAATTATGTTTAAAAAGGATTATGTTAAGGTCACAAGTTCAAGCACACTGTGGAACCAGTTGCTTCAGCAGATTCACATCAGTTCCTGAAAGTGACTTTTCCTTCATGATCTGGAAGTCGTACCTGTTCAGTAATGACACTTGGGAGAGTTTAATTAGGGGATATCTTGAGTCATTGATTAAGGACTAATTACTTTACTTGCAGTAATTTGTTAACTGCATTAAGTTTAGTTTTTGCTCATCTTCTTAGGCAGTGAAAGAATATTAAACAGGCTAAAGAATATTTATTTACATCAGTGGAACTATCAAGCAATTCAATAAATAATAAAGTATAAATATAATGAAAATAGCCTACAAGGGTTAATTTCCCTTCTTGAGAAATGTCCCTGTATAATGGTTCCTTGCCTAATCAATTCTGTCCCTCTCTGACCTATCACACTACTTCCATCACAGTGTCAAATAGAACTGAATTACGATGCATATAATGCTAGCATCAGAAAACAAGTCCTCGGGCTAATCATGG
The DNA here is from genome assembly GCF_044704955.1 of Pristiophorus japonicus. Taxonomy (NCBI): domain Eukaryota; kingdom Metazoa; phylum Chordata; class Chondrichthyes; family Pristiophoridae; genus Pristiophorus; species Pristiophorus japonicus. The sequence continues at coordinate 135,085,297 of NC_091991.1, read as the reverse complement.
AATGAACTGTTGAACGGAAAAGCTTTGCAGTCTCTAACTCATTGGGGCATCGGAGCTATCGCCTTAGGAAATCACAAATGTGGCATTTCCTGACACAAGCATATAATGACTGATAATATCTGTTTTACTAACAAGTTTGCTTTTGCATGCTTAGATAGGTCTCCAGGAAAACCATCTTAATCCACTTTACAGTTCCAAAATACAGCTTAACATGACATTCAGAAACAGCACCTTAAGAAAGCTAAATACAATTTCATTTACAAAACATCATCCATTTTCAGGTTACCAAATAAACACAATGGATCTTCCTTTTTACTTTAAACAGGATATTCTGTTATTTCCATCGATGCAACCATTAGCAATTTAAATCAGTGACCACCTGAACAATATTTTAAACTGTCAGAAGCACATTCACACATTTGTGACAATGACAAATGAATGGCAACTAGCAAATAGGCACAATGAATTCCACTTGCGAGTTTTTAAGTTTCCTGACACTGTTTTTCCAAAGCAATCCTTTTTAGTGCATTCTCATTAATTTTTTAATCCGAGTCATTTTTCGTAAATTTCAACTGTCAGTCTATGTGCAATTTCCACCCATATCTACATTTCATCGTTCTGTTCTTGTTGCTCAAAACAGATGGAAGTGTTTGCAGCTCACTTCAAATGGACAATATAATAAACATTTCTACAAAATTGCAGCAGCCATCACTCCAGAAAGTGACAGCCTTACTTAACAATTGTACTGTGCAAAGATTAATCTTGGATGTTTCTCTGAAACAAACTATGTTTCTGGAGTGAAACTCCTGCATTGGCAATTCTTGGACTGAGTTCACTGCATTGAGAGCAGGAGAGGACCTGGACAGTAAACAGGGACATTTCTACACCATAATGAACAGAATATCCTAATCTCATTATCAAGGCCCCAGTTTTAACCCTCGATATCAAGATTTTGAGGACAATATCACAATGTGAATAACATACGCAGAAAGGCAGAGAAAAATGTAATATAGTACGAGAGGAAGTTTGCAGGGAACATTAAAACGGATTGCAAAAGCTCCTATAGATATGTAAAGAGAAAAAGGTTAGTAAAGACAAACGTAGGTCCCCTGCAGTCAGAATCAGGGGAAGTCATAACGGGGAACAAAGAAATGGCAGACCAATTGAACAAGTACTTTGGTTCAGTATTCACTATGGAGGACACAAACAACCTTCCGGATATAAAAGGGGTCAGAGGGTCTAATAAGAAGGAGGAACTGAGGGAAATCTTTATTAGTCAGGAAATTGTGTTGGGGAAATTGATGGGATTGAAGGCCGATAAATTCCCAGGGCCCGATGGTCTGCATCCCAGAGTACTTAAGGAGGTGGCCTTGGAAATAGCGATGCATTGACAGTCATTTTCCAACATTCCATAGACTCTGGACTAGTTCCTATGGAGTGGAGGGTAGCCACTGTAATCCCACTTTTTAAAAAAGGAGAGAGAGAAAACAGGGAATTATAGACTGGTCAGCCTGACATCGGTAGTGGGTAAAATGATGGAATCAATTATTAAGGATGTCATAGCAGTGTATTTGGAAAGAGGTGACATGATAGGTCCAAGTCAGCATGGATTTGTGAAAGGGAAATCATGCTTGACAAATCTTCTGTAATTTTTTGAGAATGTTTCCAGTAGAGTGGACAAGAGAGAACCAGTTGATGTGGTGTATTTGGACTTTCAGAAGGCTTTCGACAAGGTCCCACACAAGAGATTAATGTACAAAGTTAAAGCACATGGGATTGGGGGCAGTGTGCTGACGTGGACTGAGAACTGGTTGGCAGACAGGAAGCAAAGAGTAGGAGTAAATGGGTACTTTTCAGAATGGCAGGCAGTGACTAGTGGAGTACCGCAAGGTTCTGTGCTGGGGCCCCAGCTGTTTACATTGTACATTAATGATTTAGACGAGAGGATTAAATGTAGTATCTCCAAATTTGCAGATGACACTAAGTTGGGTGGCAGTGTGAGTTGCGAGGAGGATGCTATGAGGCTGCAGAGTGACTTGGATAGATTAGGTGAGTGGGTAAATGCATGGCAGATGAAGTATAATGTGGATAAATGTGAGGTTATCCACTTTGGTGGTAAAAACAGAGAGACAGATTATTATCTGAATGGTGATAGATTAGGAAAAGGGGAGGTGCAATGAGACCTGGGTGTCATGGTACATCAGTCATTGAAGGTTGGCATGCAGGTACAGCAGGCGGTTAAGAAAGCAAATGGCATGTTGGCCTTCATAGCGAGGGGATTTGAGTACAGGCGCAGGGAGGTGTTACTACAGTTGTACAGGGCCTTGGTGAGGCCACACCTGGAGTATTGAGTACAGTTTTGGTCTCCTAACCTGAGGAAGGACATTCTTGCTATTGAGGGAGTGCAGCGAAGGTTCACCAGACTGATTCCCCGGATGGCGAGACTGACATATCAAGAAAGACTGGATCAACTGGGCTTATATTCACTGGAGTTCAGAAGAATGAGAGGGGATCTCATAGAAACATTTAAAATTCTGACGGGTTTAGACAGGTTAGATGCAGGAAGAATGTTCCCAATGTTGGGGAAGTCCAGAACCAGGGATCACAGTCTAAGGATAAGGGGTAAGCCATTTAGGACCGAGATGAGGTGAAACTTCTTCACCCAGAGAGTGGTGAACCTGTGGAATTCTCTACCACAGAAAGTTGTTGAGGCCAATTCACTAAATATATTCAAAAAGGAGTTAGATGTAGTCCTTACTACTAGGGGGATCAAGGGGTATGGCGAGAAAGCAGGAATGGGGTACTGAAGTTGCATGTTCAGCCATGAACTCATTGAATGGCGGTGCAGGCTCGAAGGGCCGACTGGCTTACTCCTGCACCTATTTTTCTATGTTCTATGTTCTAACTGGATTACTGAGCCTTGCAGAGAAGCACGAGAACTGAAAGCCCACATAGTTTAGGAGAGATTTTTCCAGAGATTGAATAAATTGTAAATCTAATTTTTCTTCCATTGACCATGAAGACTGAGCTCCTCAGAATGCAGATTACATACTTTCTCTTTGTATATTCCAAAATTCATAATCCAGCATTGTAACTGCAGCTAAGGGAAAGGTAGCATAATAGTTATGCTACTGGACTAGTAATCCAAAGACCGGGAGTAATAATCCAGAGATTTGAGTTCAAATCCCACCATGGCAGCTGTGGAGTTTAAATTCAGTTAATTATATAAATCTGAAATAAAAAGCTAGTGTCAGTAATGGTGACCATGGGCTCAAGTTTCAGTCCGTGCCTAAAACAGTGCGGCTCCGAGAGTCATGCCTGATTTCCGTGCTCAAAAGCGCGTCAAAAACTTACGGAGCAATTCTCCAATTCGCAGCTGCTCCTTTCCAGCTCGGCGCGGCGTGGAGAGATCTGCGGGGGGCGGGGTCAAAGTGTGGTGCCGATTCTGAGACTGCAGGGGGGCGGGGCTAGGTCGGAGAAGAGGACGTTGTGCCGGCAGCACTGCACGAGCGCGCTGGAGCGTGCGCGTATGCGCAGTGTGAGACAAACATTGGCACTCGACTATTTTTAAAGGTAAATCAGGAAAAGTGCTGATTTGTTTTGTGGAGCTGCGGAAAGGCTTGTGAGTGAAGGAATGCCTTAAGCAGCACTGTTGAATAAATCACCTGCTGAAATCAGTGAGTGCTGCTTTTTTCTGCTAAACTTCCAGAACAGATGCTGCATAGGTGCATGCAAAATAAGGACTGTGTGTTTTGAAAAATCAGAGTGTCAATTCAATACAGCAATGGAACAATGTCCACCAAGAACAAAGAATTTCTTGCATGAGGAAGTGGAGACATGAGTTAACGTCAATGAGCAGAGATGGCAGGAGCTGGATACCAGCAACAAAGGTCGCATAAAAGTGCCACCCAAAGAAATGAAGTAACGCTGGAACCAATTTGTAGAAGATTACTGTGCAGTGGTGAATACCACGAGATCTGGAAGCCAGAAAAAAAATGGCACGACTTTGGTCAAGTAGTTAGAGTAAGTAATATTTTTATTTTTTAATGGAATTGTAATTGTAAATGTGACTATCTGTTTATGTTCCACCCTGCAGAAAGACACACTCTGTAAAAAGTTATATTTTAATCTTTGCAGAAGAAATTGGCCCACAACAAAAGGGAAAGAACTCGAACAGGAGGAGGCGTGCTAAATCTGCATCCACTGACAACCCTTGGAACAGAGGGTCGCTGCTTTGATGAGTCGTACATGGAGCAAAGCAATCAGTACAGCACAAGCTGGGCCCACACATGAGGAAGAGGGTAAGTCCTGAAAATGCATCGTGCCCCTTCAAATCAACCTGTTGCATGGCCTGCTATGTGTGAGAGTACTCATGCCACCCATCCTGCCCCCTCCTCTGCTGCTAAACATTTGACTGTTCTGATATATTTTGCAGAAGATGATGATGATGATACCAACCTTGAAGATCCTGAAGATCCAGAACAAGAACAACCAGATGCGGACGATCCAGACTGGCTGCAGGCGGTGATGACTGAAATGTTTTCAGGGGAGATCTTCCACCTTCCGTGGTTTTGATTCCGACGTTGCGGGTCCCAGTGGTGCTGGTGTTATAATGGAGCAGTTTACATCCACTGACCCACCATCCCAGCCCACGGCTCGATCTCTAGTGCTGCCATTTGGAACACCGAGCGTCCCACTGTCCCAGCCCGCGGCTCCCACTCTCGTGCTGCCGTTTGGAACACCGAGGGTCCCACCGTCACAGACCGCGGCTCCCAGTGTAGTGGTGCCGCGAGGCAGACCCAGGCAGAGGAGAAGGAGATTGAAGACACACTCTCCTGAGATGCAGTGTGAAACAGATGCAGCTCAGGTTGTGGCATTGGGTGTGGAGGTCAATCAGCTTACCCGATCACTCGTGTGCAGCGTCAGTGCAATGGGTGAAGCAGTAACGGTACTGACGGGAGAAATAGCAGTAATGGCACGGGAAATGAGGGAGAGAATGTCCGAGAGAGTGCAATCGACGGCACAGGCCCTCATGGAGGTAGCTGCTGCAATCAGGGCACACATCCCCGCCAATCAAATGACACCCCCATGAAGAAGTGAACATTCACTGAGATGTGGATGAGAGATGATTGCAGCCTTTCTTTGTTGCTTTTGTTCTTCTTGATGTAACTGTAGTAATGTTTTTCAAATTGAAATTGTTTTGTAAGTTTTGTAACTTTACAACTTATAAGTGATCTTAGGGTTTTGAAGTGATCTTATAGTGTAAATGCTCTCACATTTTGTAACTTATTTAATTTTGCACCTAAAAAATAATCTTGAAGTTTAAGTGATCTTAAAGAGTGTAAGATTTTTCACATTGAAATTGTTTTGTAACTTTACAAGTTTATCAGTGTTCTTAAAGAGTCATATTAAAAAGTAAAGTTTGATACAACAAATATTTTATTGCACCGTTAACTTTTCAATAAAATATTTTTTCATTAAAACTGAATCATGTTCCATTAACACAACAAAAGAGAGGAACAACTGCAAAGAATAAACATGTCCATGCGCAACAATTGTCGCAGAGCCCTCAGGCATCAGTAATTGAAGTGTTCACGAATGAGTTGCTGGTGCAGGGCTCGAGCAATCGTTAAAGGAGCACGATGGACCGCCCTCCTCCGACCTCGTGCTCCGGCATCAGGCACTTGCATGCTTTCCTGATCATCGCCATCATCTTCATCCTGCTCGTCAGGCATTGGCCCCTCATGTGGGTCTTCTGGTTCCACTACCAGCTCCTGCTGCCTCATGATGGCTAAGTTATGCAACATGCAGCACACAACAGTGAAGTGACCGACAATCTGAGGAGAGTATTGCAAGTGGTCTCCTGAATGGTCCAGGCATCGGAAACGCTGCTTCAAGATGCCAATGGTCCTCTCTATGATGCTGCGCATCGCAATGTGCGCCATGTTGTATTGAGGGTCAGCTTCCATCCATGTTATAAAAGGGGTCGGGGGGTCTAGTAAGGAGGAGGAACTGAGGGAAATCCTTATTAGCCGGGAAATTGTGTTGGGGAAATTGATGGGATTGAAGGTCGATAAATCCCCAGGGCCTGATGGACTGCATCCCAGAGTACTTAAGGAGGTGGCCTTGGAAATAGTGGATGCATTGACAGTCATTTTCCAACATTCCATTGACTCTGGATCAGTTCCTATGGAGTGGAGGGTAGCCAATGTAACCCCACTTTGTAAAAAATGAGGGAGAGAGAAAACAGGGAATTATAGACTGGTCAGCCTGACATCGGTAGTGGGTAAAATGATGGAATCAATTATTAAGGATGTCATAGCAGTGCATTTGGAAAGAGGTGACATGATAGGTCCAAGTCAGCATGGATTTGTGAAAGGGAAGTCATGCTTGACAAATCTTCTGGAATTTTTTGAGGATGTTTCCAGTAGAGTGGACAAGGGAGAACCAGTTGATGTGGTATATTTGGACTTTCAGAAGGCGTTCGACATGGTCCCACACAAGAGATTGATGTGCAAAGTTAGAGCACATGGGATTGGGGGTAGTGTACTGACATGGATTGAGAACTGGTTGTCAGACAGGAAGCAAAGAGTAGGAGTAAATGGGTACTTTTCAGAATGGCAGGCAGTGACTAGTGGGGTACCGCAAGGTTCTGTGCTGGGGCCCCAGCTGTTTACACTGTACATTAATGATTTAGATGAGGGGATTAAATGTAGTATCTCCAAATTTGCGGATGACACTAAGTTGGGTGGCAGTGTGAGTTGCGAGGAGGATGCTGTGAGGCTGCAGAGCAACTTGGATAGGTTTGGTGAGTGGGCAAATGCATGGCAGATGAAGTATAATGTGGATAAATGTGAGGTTATCCACTTTGGTGGTAAAAACAGAGAGACAGACTATTATCTGAATGGTGACAGATTAGGAAAAGGGGAGGTGCAAAGAGACCTGGGTGTCGCGGTATATCAGTCATTGAAGGTTGGCATGCAGGTACAGCAGGCGGTTAAGAAAGCAAATGGCATGTTGGCCTTCATAGCAAGGAGATTTGAGTACAGGGGCAGGGAGGTGTTGCTACAGTTGTACAGGGCATTGGTGAGGCCACACCTGGAGTATTGTGTACAGTTTTGGTCTCCTAACCTGAGGAAGGACATTCTTGCTATTGAGGGAGTGCAGCGAAGGTTCACCAGACTGATTCCCGGGATGGCGGGACTGACCTATCAAGAAAGACTAGATCAACTGGGCTTATATTCACTGGAGTTCAGAAGAATGAGAGGGGACCTCATAGAAACATTTAAAATTCTGACGGGGTTAGACAGGTTAGATGCAGGAAGAATGTTCCCAATGTTGGGGAAGTCCAGAACCAGAGGTCACAGTCTAAGGATAAGGGGTAAGCCATTTAGGACTGAGATGCGGAGGAACTTCTTCACCCAGAGAGTGGTGAACCTGTGGAATTCTCTACCACAGAAAGTTGTTGAGGCCAATTCACTAAATATATTCAAAAAGGAGTTAGATGAGGTCCTTACTACTAGGGGGATCAAGGGGTATGGCGAGAAAGCAGGAATGGGGTACTGAAGTTGAATGTTCAGCCATGAACTCATTGAATGGCGGTGCAGGTTAGAAGGGCCGAATGGCCTACTTCTGCACCTATTTTCTATGTTTCTATGTTTCTATGTTACGCGTAGGGACATCATGAGCCAGGTGGTCAGGCCATACCCTTTGTTTCCCAATAGCCAGCTCTGCCCTTCTGGCTGCTGCTCAAACATGTCAGATATAACGCTGTTGCGTAGGATGAACGCATCATGGATGCTGCCAGGGTATCTTGCATCGACTGACATGATGCGCTCTTGGCGTCACACACGAGCTGCACATTGATGGAGTGGAAACCTTTTCTATTCCTGTACTGCTCGGAATCCTCCACAAGTGCGCGCAAGGCTTGGTGGGTACAATCAATGCAGCCCTGTACCTTTGGGAAGCCAGCAATCCTGGAGAAGCCCACAGCCCTGTCATGCGTTGCTTGTGCAGTCATTGGGAACTTGATGAAGTCACTCCTCCGCGCATACAGTGCAGCCATGACCTGGTAAACGCAGGCATGTATTGCACGTTGAGAGATGGCCCACACATCTCTAGTTGTAGCTTGAAACGATCCCGAGGCATAGCAGGCAAGTGCAGCAGTTACCTTCACTTCAACAGACAAGGCAGTCAGCATTCTGCTTCTGGGCTGCAAATCTGCTCTCAACATATCATAGATCACAACGACAACTTCTCTGTAGAAACGCAGCCTTTTCACACAATCAGCCTCGCTCATGTCCAGGTACGAATGCCTGGCTCGATATTGCTGACGTGGGTAAGGTATCCTGCCCATCAGCCTACGGGTCATAACGTTCCTGGTGCGGTGAGCTCTAATCAATTCTCTCCTATGCAGTGAATTGATGGCGAACCATTGCAGCACCCATACTCAAATTACAAATTTAACTTTTAAACTTGCTGGCTGGCTCTCCCGTTGCTTTGTACGCCTCCCCTGTCTCCTGGCCGAACGGCTTGCAGCCTATTAAAATAACTGTGCAGCTCTGGAGGCTACTGTGCTGCCTGTGTGGTCCGCCTGACGACCGTGTCGCGCTGCTGTCTCCTGGCTGAACGGCCTGTAGTCTTTTAAAAACATCTGCGCAGCTCGGGAGGCTGCTGTGCTGCTGCTGCTGCTTCAGACAGGTAGGAAAATTCAATTTTTTAATTATTTGTTTTGTTTATCATTTATTATTCAGGATTGCTCTTTATTTGTAGAAGTGAGACTGTTGAATGCTTGTAAAATGTAATTACTTCCCTTCTCCCACCTCCCCCACCCCCCCCCCCCCCCCCACCTGTTCCCTACGCCTGATTTGTAACCTACGCCTGATTTATAAGTGTAGGCAGGGTTTTTCTGAGCGTACAAAAATCTACACTTCATTCTAAGTTAGATTGGAGTAAGTTTTCACTGCCTAAACTTGCAAAACAGGCGTAAGTAGCTGGACACGCCCCATTTTGGAAAAGAAAATCTGTTCTACAATGAAACTGTTCTAACTGACTAGAACTGGAGCAAACTAAATGCCAAGAATTGCAATTTCTAAGATGCTCCATTCTAAAGTAGTTACTCCAAAAAAATAGGAGCAACTCAGGCCAAAACTTGACCCCATGAAACTATCGGATTGTTGTAAAAAAAAAACATCTGGTTCACTAATGTCCTTTAGGGAAGAAAATCTGCCGTCCTTACCTGGTCTGGCCTGTATGTGCCTCCAAAACCACGGCAATGAGGTTAACTCTTAACTGCACTCTGAAATGGCCTAGCAAGTCACTTAGTTGTAACAAGCCACAAGAAGAAACAATAATAAGAATTTAAAAAAGGACAGACCACCCAGCATCAACCTGGGCATCGGCTGTGGACAAGGCAACGGCATACCCAGTCGACCCTGCAAAGTCCTCCTCACTACCATCTGAAGACGAGCCAAATTTGGGAAAACTGGGTCCCACAGGCTAGTCAAGCAATAGCCCGATATAGTCATCCTAACAGAATCATACCTTTCAGCCAATGTCCCAGACTCCTCCATCACCATTCCTGGGTATGTCCTCTCCCACTGACAGGACAGACCCACCAGAGGTGGTGGCACAGTGGTATACAGTCGGGAGAAGTGCCTCTTGGAGTCCTCAACATTGACTATGGACCCCATGAAGTCTCATGGTATCAGGCGACGCATGGGCAAGGAAACCTCCTGCTGATTACCACCTACCGCCTTCCCACAACTGATGAATCAGTACTCCTCCATGTTGAACACCATTTGGAAGAAGCACTGAGGGTAGCAAGGGCACAGAATGTACTCTGGGTGGGGGACTTCAAATCCATCACCAACAATGGCTTGATAGCACCACTACTGACCGAGCTTGCCGAGTTCTAAAGAATATAAACTGGGGCTGCAGCAGGTGATGAGAGAACCAACACAAGGGAAAAGCCTACTTGACCTCATTCTCACCAATCTACCTGTTGCAGATGCATCTGTCCATGACAGTAGCAGTGGCCTTGTGGAGACAAAGTCGCATCCTCACACTGAGGACATTCTCTATCATTTTGTGTGGCACAACTATAAACAGGATAGATTCAGAACAGATCCAGCAGCTCAAAACTGGGCATCCATGAGGAGCTGTGGGCCATCAGCAGTAAGCAGCAGAATTTTATTCCACCACAATCTGTAACCTCTGCATATTCCTCACTCCACCATTATCATGCCAGGCAACAAACCCTGGTTCAATGAGGAGTGTAGAGGAGCATGCCAGGGGCAGTACCAGGCGTACCAGAAAATGAGGTGCCAACCCGGGGAAGCTGCAACAAAGGACTACATACATGCACAACAGCAGAAGCAGCATGCTAGAGACAGAGCTAAGCAATACCACAAACAACTGATAAGATCAAAGCTCTGCAGTCCTGCCACATCCAGTCGTGAATTCTGGTGGACCATTAAACAACTGATGAGAGGAGAAGGCTCCATGAACATCCCCATCTTCAATGAGCTCGGAGCCCAACATGCAAGTGCAAAAGACAAGGCCAAGGTGTTTGCTACCATCTTCAGCCAGAAGTGCTGAGTGGATGATCCATATCGGCCTCCTCCTGAGGTCCCCCCCATCACAGAAGCCAGTCTTCAGCCAATTAGATTCACTCCGCATGATATCAAGAAATGACCAAGTACACTGGAATCAGCAAAGGCTATGGGCCCTGACAACATCCTGGCTGCAGTGCTGAAGACTTGTGCTCCAGAACTCGTCCCGCCTCTACCCATGCAGTTACAGTATAGCTACAACACACTTCTTCTTCGGCGGTCCCTCGTATCGAGGCTGACTTGCTTCCACATCAAAAATTGATGAGTTCACAGGTGTTTCAATGAAAGCCCTCATATTCCTGGTCCCGAACTACATGTTAAAGGGTGGAAGATGCCTATGCATGGATTTTTTTAATGCACACCAGCCACCACACGGGCTTGACAGAGCTAGGTCTTGGTCCAGTGACAAGGACTAACCAAGACGACTGGAGACCAGCTCTGCTGCACGGACCTAGTGCGCACATATATCGCAGTGTGGGCTGGCCCGTGCTACAACACTGGCATCTACCTGCCAATGTGGAAAACTGCCCATGTATGTCCTGCCTACAAAGAAACAGAACAAATCCAATTTGGCCAATTACCACCCCATCATTGTACTCTCAATCATCAGCAAAGTGATGGAAGGTGTTGTTGACAGTGCTATCAAGCGGCACTTACTCACCAATAACCTGCTCACCAATGCTCAGTTTGGGTTCTGCCAGGACCACTTGGCTTCAGACCTCATTAAAGCCTTCGTCCAAACACAGACAAAAGAGTTGAATTCCAGAGGTGAGGCGAGAGTGATTGCCCTAGACATCAAGCCAACATTTGACCAAGTATGGCATCAAGGAGCACTAGCAAAATTGAAGTCAATGGGAATCAGAGGAAAAACTCTCCACTGGCTGAAGTCATACCCAGCACAAAAAAAGATGGTTGCGGTTGTTGGAGGCCAATCATCTCAGCTCCAGGATATCACTGCAGGAGCTCCTCAGGGCAGTGCCCTAGACCCAACCATCTTCAACTGCTGGATCAATGACCTTCCCTCCATCATAAGGTCAGAGGTGGGGATGTTTGCTGAGGATTGCACAGTGTTCAGTTCCATTCGCAACTCCTCACATAATGCCTGTATGCAGCAAGTCCATGTGCAGCAAGACCTGGGTGACATTCAGGCTTGGGCTGATAAGTGGCAAGTAACATTGGCACCGCAAAAATGCTAGGCAATGACTATCTCCAACAAAAGAGCATCTAACCACTGCCCCTTGACATTCAACAACATTACCATCACCGAATCTCCCAACATCAACATTCTTGGGGTAACCATTAACCAGAAACTTGATTGGACCAGCCATATAAATACTGTGGCTACAAGAGCAGGTCAGATGCTGAGTATTCTGCAGCAAGTGTCTTATCTCCTGACTCCACAAAGCCTTTCCATCATCGATCTACAAGGCACAAGTCAGGAGTGTAATGGAATACTCTCCACTTGCCTGGATGAGTTCAGCTCTGACAAGAGTCAAGAAGCTCGACACAATCCAGGACAAAGAATCCCGCTTGATTGGCACCCCATCCACCACCTTAAACATGCACACCCTCTATCAACGGTACAGCATGGTTGCAGTGTGTATCATCTACAAGATACACTGCAAAAACTCGCAATGGCTTCTTCGACAGGACCTCCCAAACCCATGACCTCTACCACCGAGAAGGACATGAGTATCGTCACAGGCAGCCCCTCGAAATCGAGGAAGACTTGCTTCCACTCTAAAAGTGAGTTCTCAGGTGACTGAACAGTCCAATACGGGAACTGCAGTCCCTGTCACAGGTGGGATAGACAGTCGTTGGAGGAAAGGGTGGGTGGGGCGTCTGGTTTGTCGCACGTTCCTTCCGCTGTCTGAGCTTGTTTTTTGCATGTTCTCGGTGACGAGACTCGAGGTGCCCAGTGCCCTCCCAGATGCTCTCCCTCCACTTCGGGCGGTCTTTGGCCAGGGACTCCCAGGTGTCGGTGGGGATGTTGCACTTACTCAAGGAGGCTTTGAGGGTGTCCTTAAAACGTTTCCTCTGCCCACCTGGGGCTCGCTGGCCATGTAGGAGTTCTGAGTAGAGCGCTTGCTTTGGTAGTCTTGTGTCAGGCATGTGAACAATGTGGCCCGCCCAACAGAGCTGGTCGAGTGTGGTCAGTGCTTCGATGCTGGGGATGTTGGCCTGATCGAGAACACTGACATTGGTGTGTCTGTCCTCCCAGGGGATTTGCAGGATCTTGCGGAGATATCGGTGGTATTTCTCCAGCGATTTGAGGTGTCTACTGTACATGGTCCACGTCACTGAGCCATACAGGAGGGTGAAGTGTCACTACAGCCCTGTAGACTATAAGCTTGGCGCCAGATTTGAGGGCATGATCTTCAAACACTCTTTTCCTCAGGTGGCCTAAGGCAGCGCTGGCACACTGGAGGCGGTGTTGAACCTCGTCGTCAATGTCAGCCCTTGCTGATAATAGGCTTCCGAGGTATGGAAAGTGGTCCACGTTGTCCAGGGCCACGTATTGGATCTTGATGACTGGGGGGCAGTGCTGTGTGATGGGGTCAGGTTGGTGGAGGACCTTTGTCTTCCGGATGTTTAGTGTAAGGCCCATGCTTTCATATGTCTTGGTGAAGATGTTGCCGATGACTTGGAGTTCAGCCTCTGAATGTGTGCAGATACAAGCGTCGTCCGTGTACTGTAATTCAACAACAGAGGATGGGACAGTCTTGGATCTGGCATGGAGCCGTCGAAGGTTGAACAGGTTCCCACTGGTTCTGTAGTTTAGTTCCACTCCAGCGGGGAGCTTGTTGCGTGTGAGGTGGAGCATTGCAGCGAGGAAGATCGAGAAGAGGGTTGGCGCGATGATGCAGCCCTGCCTGACCCCAGTCCGGACGTTGAGTGGGTCTGTGGTGGATCCATTGGTCAGGATCACAGCTTGCATGTCGTGGAGCAGGCGGAGGATGGCGACAAACTTTTGGGGGAAGCCGAAATGGAGGAAGAAGGACAAGGGCAGCAAGCGCATGGAAACACCATCACCTACAAATCACACACCACCCTGACTTGGAAATATATTGCTGTTCCTTCATAGTCGCTGGCTCAAAATCCTGGAACTTGCTCCCTAATAGCACTGTGGCAGTACCTACATCACACGGACTACAGCAGTTCAAAGCAGCGGCTCACCACCACCTTCTCAAGGGCAATTAGGGATGGGCAATAAATGCTGGCCTGGCCAGCGACACCCACATCCCAAGAACAAATTTTTAAAAATCGCACCACACATTTAAATTTGAGAACTGTTTCAACTATTTGTGTCCTGCTGTACCTTCAGTTTACTTACAGTCTAGTCATGTACACTTGCTGATAGGGGAAGCCATTACTGTGAAGAAGATCCTCTGGAACTAGGGAGTCAGGCTCAATGGTTCCATTAATGGGATTACCCAGCACTCAGTCACTGTTTTCATTATAAAACAGGAGGAATCAGAGAATTCAGTTGAATGTTTATAGTAATTTTCATGCTGTTATTCCTCTAATGACAATTTTGGAAAGCCTCTGCAGCTCATTAGACTCAAGGAGGTCTTTGCTGCCATCTTTTCCTATGATTTATTTTTATCCTTTGTATTTGAGTTCTTTTCAGAGGGTGCCCAGGAATCAACAACTGAACTCAAAAATCTTTGTTTCCCAAGAATCATTCACCCAAGTGAATTGTTTTTAGCATTGTTACCAAAACGAAGGTCTTACACCCATCAGGAAATATTGAAAAGGTTGGGGCTGTTTTCTCTAGAAAAGGGAAGGTTAAGGGGTGAATACCAACATTTTCCAATTTCTCACCATTTCAAAAATATTCTGCTTTTCAATTTTTCCAACCAAAGTGAACATGAAAGTCTATCTGCCATGTTTGTTCCTACTCACTTAATCTGTCTCTATCCCTTTGCAGCCTCTTTGCATCCTCCACACAACTTATTTTACCCCCGAGCTTTGTATCATCACCAAACTTGGATACATTACACCAAGTTTCCTCACCTAAGTCATTGTTATAGATTGTAAATAGCCGCTGATCCTGGCGATAGCCCACTAGTTACAGCCTGCCAACCCAAAAATGAACCATTTATTCATACTCTGTTTTTTGTCTGTTAACCAATTTTCAATCCATACTAATATATTGATTACATTCAATCCCATGAGCCCTAATTTTGTATAATAACCCCTTGTGTGGCATCTTATTGAATGCTTTCTGGAAATTCGGGGAGAGGGCAGGGAAGTGGAGCTGAGTCCATGATCAGATCAGCCATGATCTTATTGAGTGGCGGAGCAAGCTCGAGGGGCCGTATGGCCTACTCCTGTTCCTATTTCTTATGTTCTTATTTACGACAACCATTGGTTCCCCCTTATCTACCGTGCTAGTTGCAACCTCAAAAAACTCAGATTTGTCAAACACGATTTCCCTTTCATAAATCCGTATTAACGTTGCCGAAACATCATATGATTTTCAAAGAACCCTGTTACTACATCTATAAGAAGAAGTCAGGTTTTGTCTGTCCTGGGGAAGGGGCGAGTGTGGGGCCGGGAACTGGGTGACAGTTGCACCGACCAATGGGCAATCAGGGCTCGGCTGGCCTCACAACTATTCAGGGTGGGGAGCAATATTCTGCTCCAAAGATGCGGCGGGACCAATGGGCACGAGCACGGGGTTGGGGCCTCACCAGGCGTTGCTGCGGAGCTGAGAGCAGCGCATGGCGGGAGCAGTGGGTGATGGAGAGAAAGAGAGGGGGAGGGATGGGGAGAGGGGGAGGGATGGGGAGAGGGGGATAGAGGGAGGGAGGGGGATAGGGGGATAGGGGGAGGGAGGGGGATAGGGGGAGGGAGGGGGATAGGGGGAGGGAGGGGGATAGGGGGAGGGAGGGGGATAGGGGGAGGGATGGGGAGAGGGGGACGAGAGGGAGAAGGGAGAGGGGGAGGGAGGGGGATAGGGGGAGGGATGGGGAGAGGGGGACGAGAGGGAGAAGGGAGAGGGAGAGGGAGGGGACGAGGGAGAGGGAGGGGACGAGGGAGAGGGAGGGGACGAGGGAGAGGGAGGGGACGAGGGAGCGGAGGGGAGAGAGGGAGGGAGGGGAGGGGAGAGAGAGAGAGAGAGAGAGAGACAGGGAGGGAGAGAGACAGGGAGGAAGGGAGAAAGACAGGGAGGGAGGGAGAAAGACAGGGAGAGAGAGAGAGAGAGACAGGGAGGGAGAGAGACAGGGAGGAAGGGAGAGAGACAGGGAGGGAGGGAGAGAGACAGGGAGGGAGGGAGAAATACAGGGAGGGAGGGAGAAAGACAGGGAGGGAGGGAGAAAGACAGGGAGGGAGGGAGAAAGACAGGGAGGGAGGGAGAAAGACAGGGAGGGAGGGAGAAAGATAGGGAGGGAGGGAGAAAGACAGGGAGGGAGGGAGAAAGACAGGGAGGGAGGGAGAAAGACAGGGAGGGAGGGAGAAAGACAGGGAGGGAGGGAGAAAGACAGGGAGGGAGGGAGAAAGACAGGGAGAGAGGGAGAAAGACAGGGAGGGAGGGAGAAAGACAGGGAGGGAGAAAGACAGGAAGGGAGAGAGACAGGAAGGGAGGGAGAGAGAGGGAGGGAGAGAGACAGGGCGGGAGGGAGAGAGACAGGGAGGGAGGGAGAGAGACAGGGAGGGAGGGAGAGAGACAGGGAGGAAGGGAGAGAGACAGGGAGGGAGGGAGAGCGACAGGGAGGGAGGGAGAGCGACAGGGAGGGAGGGAGAGAGTGGAGGGGGAGTAGAAAGAGAGTGGGGGGACGAGAAAGATGTGGGGGGAGGAGAAAGGTGTGGGGGGGAACGAGAAAGGTGTGGGGGGGAACGAGAAAGGTGTGGGGGGGAACGAGAAAGGTGTGGGGGGGAACGAGAAAGGTGTGGGGGGGAACGAGAAAGGTGTGGGGGGGAACGAGAAAGGTGTGGGGGGGACGAGAAAGGTGTGGGGGGGACGAGAAAGGTGTGGGGGGGACGAGAAAGGTGTGGGGGGGACGAGAAAGGTGTGGGGGGGACGAGAAAGGTGTGGGGGGACGAGAAAGGTGTGGGGGGGACGAGAAAGGTGTGGGAGGGGCGAGAAAGGTGTGGGGGGGGGCGAGAAAGGTGTGGGGGGGCCTGAAAGATGGTGGGGGGGGCGAGAAAGGTGTGGGGGGGGCGCGAAAGGTGTGGGAGGGGGCGAGAAAGGTGTGGGGGGGGCGAGAAAGGTGTGGGGGGGGCGAGAAAGGTGTGGGGGGGCGAGAAAGGTGTGGGGGGGCGAGAAAGGTGTGGGGGGGGGCGAGAAAGGTGTGGGGGGGGCGAGAAAGGTGTGGGGGGGGCGAGAAAGGTGTGGGGGGGGCGAGAAAGGTGTGGGGGGGGCGAGAAAGGTGTGGGGGGGGCGAGAAAGGTGTGGGGGGGGCGAGAAAGGTGTGGGGGGGGCGAGAAAGGTGTGGGGGGGGCGAGAAAGGTGTGGGGGGGGCGAGAAAGGTGTGGGGGGGGCGAGAAAGGTGTGGGGGGGGCGAGAAAGGTGTGGGGGGGGCGAGAAAGGTGTGGGGGGGGCGAGAAAGGTGTGGGGGGGGCGCGAAAGATGTGGGGGGGGGGCGAGAAATGTGTGGGGGGGGCGAGAAAGGTGTGGGGGGGTCGAGAAAGGTGTGGGGGGGCGAGAAAGGTGTGGGGGGGGCGAGAAAGGTGTGGGGGGGGCGAGAAAGGTGTGGGGGGGGCGAGAAAGGTGTGGGGGGGGGCGAGAAAGGTGTGGGGGGGGCGAGAAAGGTGTGGGGGGGCGAGAAAGGTGTGGGGGTTGAGAAAGGTGTGGGGGGGTGAGAAAGGTGTGTGGGGGGGCGAGAAGGTTGTGAGGGGGGGGGAGAAAGGTGTGTGTGGGGCGAGAAAGGTGTGGGGGGGCGAGAAAGGTGTGGGGGTTGAGAAAGGTGTGGGGGGGTGAGAAAGGTGTGTGGGGGGGCGAGAAGGTTGTGAGGGGGGGGAGAAAGGTGTGTGTGGGGCGAGAAAGGTGTGGGGGGGCTGGGCAAGAAAGGTGTGGGGGGGCTGGGCAAGAAAGGTGTGGGGGGGCTGGGCAAGAAAGGTGTGGGGGACCAGAAAGATGTGGGGGGGGTGAGGGTGAGAGAGAGCGGGGGCCAAGAAAGAGAGTGGGGGGGGCCGAGAAAGCTCCGAGAAAGAGAGCAGGGGGGGGCGGGGGGGGAAGAAAGAGAGCAGCGCGGGGGGAGGGAGGAAGAGTGCGGGGGGGGGGTGAGAGAGCGGGTGCGAGAGAGCGGGGGCGAGAGAGCGGGGGCGAGAGCGAGCACAGCTACAGAGAGCGAGCGCGGGGGCAGAGAGCGAGCGCGGGGGCAGAGAGCGAGCGCGGGGGCAGAGAGCGAGCGCGAGCGCGGGGGCAGAGAGCGAGCGCGGGGGCAGAGAGCGAGCGCGGGGGCAGAGAGCGAGCGCGGGGGCAGAGAGCGAGCGCGGGGGCAGAGAGCGAGCGCGGGGGCAGAGAGCGAGCACAGGGGCGTGGGGGGAGGGAGAGAGGGAGAGAGGGTGAGAGGGGGAGGAGGAGGGGTAGGAGGAGAGAGGGCGAGAGAGAGAGAGGGAGAGTGTGAGCAAGGGGGGACGAGAGGAAGAGAGAGAGGGAGGGGAGAGAGTAAGGGAGGGAGGGTGGGAGGTGGGAGAGAGGGAGGGAGAGACAGGGAGAGAGGGAGGGAGGGAGAGAGAGGGAAGGGAAGGGAGAGGAGAGGGAGGTGAGAGAGAGGGGAGCGGAAGGAGAGAGGGAGAGGGAGAAAGGGTGTGGTAGGGAGGGAGTGGAAGGGAGGGAGGGAGGGTGGGAGGGAGAGAGAGGGGGGTGGGAGAGAGAGGGAGGAAGGGAGGGAGAGGGAGGTTGGGAGGGAGGGAGAGGGAGGGAGGGAGGGAGGAGGACCTGATTTTCTCCTTTCAGGGTTTTTCGATTGAAATGGTAGCGATAATTGAAACTTACCGTTTTCACTGCACTATTTTTAGGCCGAACTTTTGGCCTTTATGTCTGCGCCGGGGGTAAGGAAGACGTTGCACAAGCATTCGCGGCGCAAAACACGAGTTTCGGCAACCTAAGTCCAGGGCCAGGAGGGCTGTGAGAGGGGCTTTGGGGGGGGGGGGGGGGCTGGGGGGAAAAGAGAAATTCAAAAAAACATTATAAAAACATTTACAACCCTTAACTAAGTAATCGCTGCAAAAATTAAAAAATTAATAAAAACTTTAACTTACCTTATTTACAGGTTTTTGTACTTACTGCTGCTGGCAGGGCTGCACCGACAGGTTTGACATGGCACTGTTCTGGGCGCAGTGTACGGGTCCGGGAGAGTGCTGAAACTCGGACGCAAACACAATCAGAGTTGTTGCACGTCAGCACACCTCTCCCCGGCGGCACTTGGAAACGCCGCCGCAAACAGGTACCCGAGGATCCCGCTGGGCTTTGCGACCGGGTTTGCGCCGCGGAGGGTCAAATCGCGGACAAAACCTGGTCACAAACCTCTTGAAAATCCAGCCCTACTAGTGTGTAGGTCATCAGGTGAAAGGGATTTGTTGGCTTTTAATCCCATTAATTCCTTCAGTACTATTTTGTTACTAATACTAATTTCTTTGACCAGAAGGAACAGGTTGGTGCGGGAAGACTTTTGATCGGAGGGGGGTGCGAAGGGTTTTGATCGGGGGGATGGGGGGAAAGGAGAGTTTCTTTAAATGATTTAGAAAAAGTCTGTCGATGGCACAATGCAACTGGCTGTTAGGAGGTGCGAATGACCAGAGAAAACTTTCCTTAGGTTTGGTCTCTCAGTACCAGCAAATATCTGGTCGTGGCTTTTGTTTTGGTAGTAATCATGACTTAGGTCAATTTTTTTTAAATCCCACCAATTCTTAGTGAACAACTGCATGGATGCCCATAGATACCCTGTTGGGAACATTCCATCAGCAGCCACGGGTGCCTTATTGGGGAGTAACTGCATGGGCACCCTCAGGTACCTTGCACAAGTGACCATCGTTCATAGTTCTACGAGCAAAATATTTGATTCATAAATGGTTTTATGAAATCCTTTGTCTTCTGATATAAATGATTTTAAAAAGTGCATATTTTATGAAGCTTTATATAGTGGAATGTGTAAATTATGCAAAAGTTACAGTACAAGATTTGTATTAGTTGTTGTGAAGGTGTTTAGTGCTTTGCAGGGTCCTCTGTGCTTCCCTTCCCCCACATCTCCGGCGACCTGCGCTGATTTCTTAACTCTCCGCAAGGGTTTTCTGTGCGGCCACGCGAGTCCACATACGCTGGCCTAAGTTAGTTTGGAGCAACTATTAGCTGTCCAAACTGGCTTAAATGGCCAAAACAGGCATAGGTGGCTGCTACTGCCCCCTTTTGAAATAAAAATGAAACTAAAAAAAAATCCGAACTAACTCACACTGGCGTAAATTAAATGTGCAGAATGGGGATTTTTAAGATACTCTAGAAAAATCAAGTTGCTCCAAAAAAAAACGGAGCAACTCCTGGGCAAATTTGGGCCCATTGAGGGCAAGTGTGTGTGGTACCTCTCTTCCCTCAAAGTGGTGTGGTCGGGTTGAAATTAGATGAATCAAAAATGATTCCTTAAATATGTGAACAGAGATCTAGTCATTTGTTATAAGAAAGGAAACAGATTAGAAAGCATGTCTCAAATTCTCAAGCCATAGACACTTTTTAGCTGCAATAGAACTTCAGCCCATTCTAGTTTCAATCATCTGAAGAAATCACAAAGCTTTTCAATCTGAATATTAGATACCTTGATTTCTATCACAAGAGCTTCTCAGTCTACATATTCAAGAGTATCATCTACCAGTTTAGTATTTTGGGGAGATATAAATTATCCTCATCTTAACTCATCAATTTGTATTTTACCTTCCGTACACCTTTGTAAATGAAAAAGAGTGAGTGTGCAAAAGAGCAGGCAGGAATGTCGAGAAATAGTTTGGAGGAAAACCACAACCACTAATGTCTATGGCAGTTGACTGAAGTACCTTGGATGTTCTGGATCATAATCTGGAAGGCAGAACTTAATGCCAAACCCATTACCAAAAATTTAAATTCAATTTTACATTGATTATTCAAAAAAATCATAGTTATTACTCCTGTCACAAAAATATCTTAAAAGAATGATTTTTAAAAAGTTCACAATCTGCAAACATATCATACATGATTGTAGAAATATGAAAGATGATAACCCATATTTAAGATTAAAATATAATTAATTCAGCCTCTAGTTAAAAAAAATACGAATACAACATTAACATTAAGTACAGACTAAGGAAAGGGTTTGATTAATAAATAGATAAAGTATATTTCCTAAAAAATGCAGCTTATTGCTTATCAAGAAGATCTAACTTTAGGATCCCTACCTTCATCAACATTTTTAACAGTTGTAAATGACACTAGTTCTTAATATATATGTTCCACACACACATTTATATTACTTAAAAGGATTGGAGTTTGCTGTTTTCTCTGGAAAGGAGGTTATCAATTGGGTCTGTTGTTATTCTAGCCCTCTCATATTAGGACTGCAAGCTTCTGTAAATATGTTAAAAGGAAGAGAGCAGCAAAAGTAAGCGTGGTCCATTAGAGGTCGAGACTTGAGAAATTATAAATGGGGAAAAGGGAAATGGCAGAGACTTAACAAATATTTTGTATCTGTCTTCACAGTAGAAGACAAAAGAAGCATACCAAAAATAGTGGGGAACCAAGGAGCTAATGAGAGTGAGGAACTTCAAGTAATTTATATCAGTAGAGAAAAAGTACTTGAGAAACTAATGGGACTAAAAGCCAACAAATCCCATGGACCTGATGGCCTACATCCTAGGGTTCTAAGAGATGGCTGCAGAGATAGAGGGTGCATAGGTTGTGATTTTCCAAAATTCCCTAGATTTTAGAATGGCCCCAGCAGATTGTAAGACAGCAAATGTAACCCCGCTTTCAAGAAAGGAGGGAGAGAAAAAACAGGGAACTACAGGTCAGTAAGCCTGACATCAGTTGTCAGGAAAATGCTGGAAACCATTATTAAGGAAGTGGTAACAAGGCATTTAGAAAATCATAATATGATTAGGCAAAGTCAACATGGCTTTATGAAATCGTGTTTAACAAATTTATTTGAGGTCGAAGATCAGCAAGTTAATCAAAGCATTCAAAAATCCCACCTACATAGAACCTACGGCACAATAACAAGACCATTTAGCCTTGTTGATCTATGCCCATATTTAGACTTCACACGAGCGTCCTCCCATTCTAATAACCTCCTCCCACCCTGCCTCCATATCCCTCTACACCCTTCTCCCTCGTGGATACATCAAGCCTCCCCTTAAATGCAACAATGTTATCTGCTTTAACCTACTCAATGTGTCAACATTTTCCACATTCTCTGTGCAAAGAAATTCTTAAGTTCTTTTTGTGATCTGTTATTGGCTATCTTATATTTATATCTGCTGCTTCTGGACTCATCCACAAGTGGAAACAGTTTTTCCACCATAATCTTATTGAAACCCTTCATCATTTTACAGACCTCGATCAGGTCTCCAGAGAAAAGATCCCCAGCCTGCTCAATCTTTTCTAGTAGTTGCATCCGCTTAATTCTGGTAACAACCTTGTAAATCTTTTCTGCATTTCTCCAGCCCTGAAGAGTCATGTGTGGCTCACGAGATGACAGGTGGCCATCTCGCAACAGCCATCGCTTGCTTTTTAACAAAAAAAATCTGTAGTCTGAAATACTCGCCATCATTTTCATGAAAATCTTGCATTTCAATTCTCATTTGCACTGTAGGTAGAAATGTGTTACTATGCAACAAGATACCCAATTCACCATCCTCTTCAATCAGTTCTCCACCAGCATGTCCAAACTAAAATAAGCTCAAATGAACCACTGTTGATTTACCTTACTGTTAAATCCATCAGAAAATTATACATAGCTAGTCTGGAATATAGCAGTTTTCCAACATAAATACAGACATATTTTGAACGTATTTGTCATCTCGTAATTCTCATAACAACTTGTATTTACATAACACCTTTAATGTAGTAAAACATCTCAAGACACTTCACAGGCGTGCCATAAAACATAATTTGATACTGAGCCACACAAGGAGAAATTAGGGCAATGACAAAAGCTTGGTCAAAGAGGTAGGTTTTAAAGAGTGTCTTAAAGGAGGAAGGAGAGGTGGAGAGGAGAATAGGAATTCCAGAGTTTAGGGCTTAGACAGCTCAAGGCACAGCCACCAATGGTAGAGCGATTAAAATCAGGGATGCTCAAGAGCCCAGAATTAGAGAAACACAGATATCTCGATGAGTTGTGGGGCTGGAGGAGATTACAGAGATAAGGAGGGTCAAGGCCATGGAAGGATTTGAAACAAGGGTGAGAATTTTAAAATCGAGGCGTTGCTTAACCGGGAGCCAATATAGGTCAGCAAGCACAGGGGTGATGGGTGAACGGGACTTGGTGCGAGTTAGGACATGTGCAGTGGGTTTTGGATGACATCAAGTTTACAAAGGGTAGAACGTATAGTCAAGTCAAGAGGTACAAAGGTATGTACAAGGATTTCAGCAGCAGTTGAGCTGAGGCAGGGGCAGAGACAGATGTTATGGAGGTGGAAATAGGTAGTCTTAGTTCTGGTGCGGATATGTGGTCGGAAGCTCATCACGGGGGCAAATATGAGACAAAGCTTGCGAACAGTCTGGTTCACAGCCTCAGGCAGATGCTATGGTCAAATGAGAGAATATATCAGAAGAAATATTTCAGAAAATATCAGTGACGATTTTCACAATATAGTAAAAAGTATTTACATTATTCAAAAGAATCACAAGTTAGACACAGTTAAACTTGACTCTGTGAAAAACCTATTTTAGAACTTTAAAGTTGTGAATGGAAGAGCATGGGTTCTCAACTGGGGGTCCGCGGTACCCTAGGGGTCTGCAAGAAGATTTCAAGAAGTACACAGTTATGAACCCCAGGCCTATAGGATGTGTTTTGAGCAGCCCACTGACCTCCCCAGCAAGTATCCAAACAAAGTGTCCCTTCATCCCCGGGCCCGGCCCCACACAGGACATGAGAAACCGGAAGCAGAGGCTCATGGTCATCGATCTGCCATGTTGTCAGGGTGACGCCGTCCAGTCTCAGCGAGTGCGCTCCGCTTAGCTCGTTAGTAACGGACGAGAGGAGAAGCGAGAGCTAGTACGGTATTGGTTACATATCACCAACTTTAGTGACCGTTTACTTACCTCAGTAACAGTTTCCTAACTTCAATATAACTCTACCAAATTGGCAACAGTCTAGTAACTTAAGCAGAACTCTAGCAAGCTCAGAGACCGTCTCAACTTCAGTACCAGCGATAAGTTTCACATTAATTAACTAAACAAAATAAATATATATTTTTAAATGTCTAACTAATTTCCATACAGAAAAAATACTTATGTTGTGATACAGGGGGTCCATGGAATTTTTATAACGCGGGAGGTGGGCCTCAGAAGCAAAAAAGGTAGGTAGAGAATCATGGCCACAAACCTGCTTCCTGCTGTTCCATGGCAAGGTCTTCATGTTTTGCTCAATTTTTTTTCCTACAGAGTTGTAGAAGCAATCTACCCAAACTGGAGAACTGTATGAAATACAATCCTTGACATTGTGAAACTTAAGAAACTCTGCAAAAATGATATTCCATGTAAAACTGCCTAATCAATGGCAAGCAGTATTGGAATAAACACAATGCACAACTGAGTGAGATGAAACACAATTGCATGCCAGACTCCCGAGATAGTGACCTACCAATCTCAGGCATGCAGTCATGGGAAGGTGTTTAATGATGACTAAATGCTTCACCACGGGAGAGACAAAAATTTTTTTAAATCAGAGGCAGAGTACTCCATGAATGCTCTTCTGTATCGCCAATTGGCTGGTCATACAGCAACAGAAGCAGATGCCTGTTGAGAGGTGACCTACTTAACTTTTTAGTCAAGGAACATATACAGCCAAAGTATATGGGAGAAGGGAAGCAAAAAAAATAAAAGCACCGTAAAAATAAGATAAAAATTTCTCCTGAAACACAGCCTTCAATCTGAATCATTTTCTAGAAAAGATGATGATACAATGGAACATTCAGTCTGCTACCCAAGAAATGGGAGAATTTCTTTCATAACCAGGTGTTAGGATTGTCCATCACTTGAATAGCTAATCAAACTTTTGATAAGGTTCATGAAGTATCTTCTGTGCTTCCAGATGAACCATGAAGCCCTCCCAAGACCTTTCAGATTTGGGAAGGAATGACTACATAAATCCATTTTAAGTACATCTTACATCAGCCAAATCAGAATTAGTGATGGTAATGGAGATTAAGCATAGCCATGACAGAGACTTAACACTAAAAACAGGATTAAAAATTGACAATTGTGCAATGTGTCATGCAATGTTTCGCACCAAGTTAAAAAGTGCCAGAGGCTCCCTTATTATTCTGCAAGTTTATCTAGCGAGTAGCTGAACCATATAGACCAGGAAATTCTTGCGTTCAATCGCTGGTCTCTGTTGAGTTAGCTGATTTCAACTGGGTGGTAGAAAGACTGCTACAATCTATCCTTAAATCTGATTATTTATCACTAGCTTTCCGAAAAATAATTTAAAAGCCGTTCAACAATCAACCCATAAATGTGCGAGTCAATCAATTGTAAGGTCACTCTCACCAATAAAGTCCTGTGACAGCTCGAGACATAAGCTGTCTCAATGAAATTCATGACTTCACTAAAGTGTCTTTTTCAAATAAAGTTGTCAGCTCTTGGTTATCCAGCAGTTAAACTTTGTGTTTGACCGCGAGGAAAAGGAGGGAGCGATCTATTTAAAATATTAAACTAGTTCAAGATCATCGAAGTAGGAATCTACGAAGAAAAGTCTGCATAGGACGGACATCTGTGTGTGAGAACTTCCATTCACAGGAGGAGAAAGAGCTCGTGTTAGAGTGGAGACAAATAAACATCGAAACAACAAATTGATAATATGACGACAGCAATACTTGTAATTATCTGTGAGTAAAAGCAGAGAGTTGTGTGTTGTAACACAATGTGTTTATCACTAGAGCACATTGTTGGAAACAACTGGTTGCAAACAGATTTTATTTGTACTGAGCTGAATTTATAAAGAATTCAAGAACAAATATAGTCTGTATTTCCAAAAAGATTTGAGAATTAAATGGCTACTTTTGGAGATTTGAAGCATTAATGGCTGGTAAGGAGGTAAAAGAAAGAAAAAGTAAACCGACAGCAAGAACGAAAGTACAAAATCTACCAGGAAGAAGTCCAAGATCTGAGCTGACAGTGTATTAACAGTGAACAAACACATTTTGAACAAACACATTTTGTATCAGAGGACTAGAAAAGTTAAAAGGTGCTTGGATAGGCACTTGAAGTGCCGTAAGCTGCAGGGTTACAGACCTCGAGCTGGTAAGTGGGATTAGACTGGATAATATAACATAAGAAATAGGAACAGGAGTAGGCCATACGGCCCCTCGAGCCTGCTCTGCCATTCAATAAGATCGTGGCTGATCTGATCATGGACTCAGCTCCACTTCCCCGCCCGCTCACCATACCCCTTATTGTTTAAGAAACTGTCTATTTCTGTCTTAAATGTATTTAATGTCCCAGCTTCCACAGCTCTCTGAGGCAGCGAATTCCACAGATTCACAACCCTCTGAGAGAAGAACTTTCTCCTCATCTCAGTTCTAAATGGGCGGACCCTTATTCTAAGATCATGCCCTCTAGTTCTAGTCTTCCCCACCAGTAGAAACACCCTCTCTGCATCCACCTTGTCAAGCCCCCTCATAATCTTATACGTTTCGATAAGATCACCTCTCATTCTTCAGAATTCCAATGAGTAGAGGCCCAACCAGTCAATCTTTCCTCATAAATCAATCCCCTCATCCCCAGAATCAACCGAGTGAACCTTCTTTGAACTACCTCCAAAACAAGTATATCCTTTCGTTAATATGGAAACCAAAACTGCACGCAGTATTCCAGATGTGGCCTTACCAATACCCTGTACAGCTGTAACAAGACTTCCCCACTTTTATACTCCATCCACTTCGCAATCAAGGCCAAGATTCCATTGGCCTTCCTGATCACTTGCTGTACCTGCATACTATCTTTCTGTGTTTCATGCACAAGTATCCCCAGGTCCCGCTGTACTGCGGCACTTTGCAATCTTTCTCCATTTAAATAATAACTTGCTCTTTGATTTTTTTTCTGCCAAAGTGCATGACCTCACACTTTCCAACATTAGACTCCATTTGCCAAATTTTTGTCCACTCAATTAACCTGTCTATGTCCTTTTGCAGCTTTTTTATGTCCTCCTCACACATTGCTTTTCCTCCCATCTTTGTACCATCAGCAAACTTGGCTACGTTAACTCAGTCCCTTCTTCCAAGTCATTCATATAGATTGTAAATAGTTGGGGTCCCAGCATTGATCGCTGTGGCACCCTACTTGTTACTGATTGCCAATCAGAGAATTAACCATTTATCCCGACTCTCTGTTTTCAGTTGTTAGCCAACCCTCTATCCATGTTAATATATTATCCCCAACCCCATGAATTTTTATCTTGTACAGTAACCTTTTGTGTGGCGCCTTGTCAAATGCCTTCTGGAAGTCCAAACTTCTGGTTCCCCTTTATCCACCCTGTTCGTTACATCCTCCAAGAATTCCAGCAAATTTGTCAAACATGACTTCCCCTTCATAAATCCATGCTGACTCTGCCTCACCAAATTTTGCTTTTCCAAATGTCCTGTTACTGCTTCTTTAATAATGGACTCCAACATTTTCCCAACCACAGATGTTAGGATAACTGGTCTATAATTTCCTGATTTTTGTCTTCCTCCTGCTTTGAATAGGCGCGTTACATATGCAGTTTTCCAATCTGCTGGGATCTCCCCAGAGTTCAGGGAATTTTGGTAAATTACAACCAATGCATCCACAATCCCTACCGCTACTTCTCTTAAGACCCTAGGATGCAAGCCATCAGGTCCAGGGGATTTATCTTGCTGGCTGGCACAGATACAATGGTAACTACTGCAGTGAATTGAATACGGCCAGGGCGATCTCCTGGAATAGTTTCGATCGCCTGGATCGGTCAAAGAGGAATTTTCCCAGATTTTTTTTCCCCACATTGGCCTGAGTTTTTTTAATCTGTTTTTTGCCTCTCCCAAGAGATTACATGGCTCTGGTTGGGGTGGAGTGTAGAATGTCGCAGTTGTGTGGGACGGACTGGTTGGGCCGGATGCTCTTTATCTTTCCGCCATTGTTCATTGTTCATTGGTCTATATGCAACCTTCAGGGATGCTGACCGAGGGCCGTGTGGCACTGTCGGCCAGTGCGGACACGATGAGCCGAAATGGCTTCCTTCTGCGCTGTAGATTTCTATGTTTCTAAGTGTTTGAATTCCAGTAAAATGGTGACTAACAGAATGGAACGTTCTATGGGCATGATTAGGAACATGCTTTTTGGAGAAGATGAATTTGTTAACATTCAATTATCTGAGTTGCTGCGAAAACGAGGAAGTATCAATCACAAACTCATAGTTACGTTCTGCCGCAGGTATTTTACCAAAAACAAATTGCTGGCAGTACAATGCTCTGCCTTACTGACAGCAATTACATTGATAATTAAGGACAACATGCCAACACTGGCTAAAAAAACAGACCAACTTGGCTTTGATGGACATGACCAGATCGGAGCATGTGACTATTGAACAAGTAACCTCCTGGTTCGTCTGGGTGCCAGGTTTCCCATTGACATTTTCAATCAGATACAGTCAGTGTTCCGATCATGGACCCAACCACATTTCTACCTGGTGCTGACACTGACAAGGTTGTGTAGAGCAAACATGCATTGCATAGTACCTCTGCTAAAGCCTGTCTTGGAAACCATGCTTGCCATGCTTTGTAAACTAACAGCTGGGGAAATTAAGTATTTCATTGGGTCTTTTTAGTGAGAGCATTCTCGAATACCTGGCATACACAGAGGGAATCCCAAAACCAAGCCTGAAGAATATATTCTTGAGATTTTTGTGGCTTACGATCTGATTTCAAATGTATGATTTTAAACCCGTAAGAGAGCCCAAGGTGAACACAGCAGTAATAGAAACAGAAGACGCGATAATCCACTTACTACCCTATGACAAACTAGTGAAGGAGCTCCCCAATTTAATTCTAACCATTCACTCCATGTACCAGGATACCTCTCGTGACCTTTGTGTCACTAAGGGTCTGTGCAGTGGACTGTGCATTGCCAGAGAGGAACTGTGAAGTGCTCCTGACACAGCTGCAGACTCTGATCAGCTGACATAAACAGATCTGGACTGTGATGGAACCCATTTTCTGAGAAGCAGCTAAATGAAATCTTTTGCTGCTTCAGAGTTCTAGCTCCGGCCTTTACAAGTCAGATACTAGAGTTCCGACAGATGCAACTGTCAACTGACAAAGACCAAGTTTAACTTGGGACACTGGCCATGCTGAAGTACCTTCTCCATACTATTCCTTCAAACATGGAAATTCAGAAGAATCAGATTCTGACTAGCGTACAACAATCATTTTTAACTAGAAGCAACAGAATTGAAGGGAATATTTGCCCAGGTAATATACACTATGGCCAGTCGCAATAACTTGGAGCTAGAGAAAGGAAAGGAGCTGGTGGAATTTATCATCAAACGGTCTGCTCTGCCCACTGAGGAGAATGAGGAGAACAGAGAAAGCAGAGGAGTTCTGCAACATAATGGCAGACGTGGTTATGGATAACTATTTAAAGAGACTTTGCGAAGGATTGATGAAATTGATGACAGTGACTTTACTGATTGGCAATGGTCTCCGACCCTACCTACTGGAGTATGTGATCACAGGTACATTGACGCTTTTACAACTGGCTGCGGTTACTTAGTGTACCTCAGCATAAAGAAGCTGAAAGCTGGGACGACAGAACTTGCTCATAATTGTGGGGACTATCCAAATCTTCCTGGGCCTCGGACACTGCTGTCGCGGCTGTTGACTGTCAGGGAAAAGGCACAGAAGTGCCTGCTCTGAGCTTACTACATAATCTTGGAATGAACATTCACCCAGCAGCAGTGACAAGGATGGGACAAGGAACTCCCAATTTTAGTTAATCTTCTGTGGGAGAATTCAGAGCAGGTCAACCTCAGAATGAGTGGGAGGAGAAACTGTTGGGGGTTTTGTCCCAAACTCTGGAGGCAATCGCAGATGAGGTGTCGATCGTCCAGCTAATTGAAGAAATATCAACTACAATCACACGTATCACTTTTTTCCACTAGAGAGGGGATTTTTGTACAAGTATTTCGGAAGAGTGCTCCAACTGACCCAGGCCCAGGACCAAGAAATCGTTAAGAAAATTCTTCAAGAGATGCTACAGAGTGTTCAGCAATGAAAATTTAGAGAGAGAGACGGGGTAGCTGCTGGAATTGTAACCCACTTAGACAGCATGCTCACTGTACTGAAGGACTTCACAAAGTTAAATAGTTCAAAGACACCAAGTTCCTTCCACCTTATTAAGGGCCAGGGTGACAATGAAATAATAAAAGCTAAAAGCAGGCTCATTTGATGCTGTGGGCAGATAATGTCACATTGTCCTCGGGACCTCATTCTGCCCAAAATAGAGACTGACATTTTACACAATGTGCTGAGCCATTTCAAAATGAAGATTTTTGGACTGAAAGCTGAAGTGAAGGACTTGAAAGTTAAGTTTCCAAAGTTTTAGACAAGTTGCAGGAGAATTATACAAATGCAGCACTTGCAGTTCAGCCTTGCTTTGAAAATCAACAGGAGAAAGTGAGAGCTGTAGCATTTCATGTACTTGAGAAGCTAATCAGATTTGGGACTGTGGAAATGAATTGTCCATTTATGGAGCACATCAAGTCCACCTTGATCAACTTGCTGCTGCATCTCAACGATGAGAGCAATGAAGTCAGCAAAGTCAGCAAATCAGTGCTGAATTTCTATGGTCCATTATTGGAGTATGCAAGATGTTTCAAGAGCTTTCATTGGAGCAGACCAGCCTGAATTATGAGAAATATTTAAGCAACATCTCCAGGCACATTGGCAAAGACATGCACAACCAGATCACCTTGTACATAAAGAGCTGTGCCACCTTCTTCAGAAATGGGCTACCTGAGGTCAGAGGAAACATTCCAAGGATTTCTCGTGTACAACGCTCTGCGGGATTATTACAGATCACTGTCTGCAGGTTAGATTTGTGACGAGATCACGCACAAGGTGTGAGAACATAAGCAGCCAAGATGAAGCAACACCTTCCCGTGCCAGATTTCTGCTTTTCTGTTTTTATACCGAAATCTAACTTTCCAACAATTCCCCTTTATAGATCAGCTGACTGTATGTTTTCCGATCACCAACTATTGATTATCACTCAGTTTACGTTAGAATCGTGCATCCTTCACTCTGGGTGTCAGTCTGACTGCATTCGTGGCACCAAATTGTGTCAATTGTCATCATCATCTTCTTCTTCTTCTTCTTAGGCACACTGAAATGAGTTCTAAGGTGAGTGATGAGACCAATGCGAGATCTACAGTCTCTGTCACAGGCAGATGGTGGTTAGAGGAACGGGTGCATGGGGTTTATGATTTGTCGTATGCTACTTTTGCTGTTTGTACTTGGCTTCCGCGTGCTCCCGGTGAAGAGACTTGAAGTGTTCAGCGCCTTCTCGGATGCTTCTCCTCCGCTTTGAGCGGTCTTGGGCCAGGGATTCCCAAGAGTTACATTTTTTCAAGGAGGCTTTGAGGGTGTTCTTGAAGAGTTTTCTCTGCCCTCCTGGGGCTCACCTGCCATGACGTAGCTCAGAGAAGAGTGCCTGTTTCAGGAGTCTTGTATCGGGCATGTGGACAATGTGGTCGAGCGTGGTCAATACCTCAATGCTGGGGATGTTGGCCTGAGAGAGAATACTGATGTTGGTGCGCCTATCCAGCCAATGAATTTGCAGGATTTTGCAGAGGCAGCGTTGGTGGTACTTCTCCAGTGCTTTGAGGTGCCTACTATACATTGTCCATGTCTCTGAAGCATATAGGAGGACGGGTATCACTTCAGCTCTATAGACCATGACCTTGGTGCTGGGCTTGAAATCCTGGTCTTAGAACTCTCTTTTCCTCAGGCAGATGAAGACTGCACTGGACCACTGAAGACGGTGTTCGACTTCGTCATCGATGTCTGTCCTTGCTGATAGTAGGCTCCCAAGGTATGGGAAATGGTCCATATTGTTCAAGGTCTCGGCATGGACCTTGATAATCAGGAAGCAGTATTGTGTGGTGGGGGCAGGTTGGTAGAGAACCTATTGTCATCGACCATGAAGCTGGCTCATCACTCAGAGTTTTCCAGAGTGTGTTTCTAGCACTGCATCTTGCCCGGTGACAGTGCAGGTCAGAAGTCATAGCCCCGGATTCGTAATGCTCCATTTATTATTCCCGGGCATTGATTTTAATGGCCAGATAACTGGGAATGCCACAGGTCAAGTGCACTGGTCTTCAGTGCCCAATTCGCCGATCTGTGTTCCCATCAAGCCCCGGGACCAAAGTCCTTGTATTTTTGGCACTCAGCTACACAGACAGGGTTCATACAGATCAGCGAGTGCTGAGCATGGCTTGGCAGAACGACGTAACATTTGGTGTGGGAACTGATTGCCATGATTACATTAAAATCAGATTTGCTCTGACCTCTCGCTGCAGATTTCCTTGCCCCAAAATTGGACATTCAGAGGTTTGGCTCGCCCAATCACCCAGCCATTGAAGAGCTCAACGCTGCTGGATGCACTTCACAATGTCAACACTAGGACCCTGTAAGATCCATGGGAAGGAGACAGGAGTAGGTAGCTCCAGTTGAAGGGATAGCAGCAAGCACAATGGGCCTAATGGCATGCTATACGTTTTGACATTCAGCTCTATGGGCCCAAGTTTCCACAAGAAAAAAAACGGGCGCCCCTCCGAGCTGGGCGCCCGTTTTTCGCGCCTAAAAAAATCCTCGGTATTCTCCACCTACTTACAGGTCCTCTGGCACTCGGCGCAGTCAGCACGAGCTGTGGGGGGGGCGGAGCCAGGTCCCTGCGCTGAAAACAGTGCCGGGACCTCTGCACATGCGCGCTACAGTCGGCATGCAAGTGCAGTAGCTCCAGGCGCCGAACTGTGTGGGAGGGGCCCGAAGCACGCAGCCCCTAGCCCTGGCTGAATGGCCTCACTGGGGCTGCATCAATGAGGCTCCTCCCACGGCAGCTCCTGCTCCACCCCCACCAGACCCGATAATCGCTCCACCCCCCCCCCCCCGCCCCCGCCGCCACCCCCTCCGACCAGACCCGACCCGACACCCGCTCCCCCCCATCGCCCCGACCCGACACCGGCTCCCCACCGCCCCTCCCCCACCGATCAGACCCGATCCGACAACCGCTCCCCCCACCGACCAGACCCGACCCGACACGCGCCCGCCCCTCCCGCGCCGACCAGACCCGACCCGACACCCGCGCCCCCCCCCCCCCGCCAACCAGACCCGACACCTGCTCCCCCCCCCCCCCACCAGACCCGATCCGACACCCGCTCCCCCCGCCGACCAGACACCCGCTCCCCCCCGCCCCCCCGCCGACCAGACCCGACCCGACACCCTCTCCCCCCCCGCCCCGACCCGACACCCGCTTCCTCCCCCCCGTCCCCGACTGACCCGACCCGCCCCATGCTCCTGTTCCCCGACCCGCCCCCTCTCTCTCTCTCTCTCCCCGCCCCCTCTCTCTCCCTCTCCCTCCCCGCCCCCTCTCTCTCCCTCTCCCCCTCCCTCCCCCCTCTCTCTCCCCCTCCCTCCCCCCTCTCTCTCCCCCTCCCTCCCCCCTCTCTCTCCCCCTCCCTCCCCCCTCTCTCTCCCCCTCCCCCATCTCTCTCTCTCTCCCTCTCTCTCTCTCTCTCCCTCCCTCCCCCCCCTCTCCCTCTCTCTCTCTCCCTCCCTCCCCCCCCTCTCCCTCTCTCTCTCTCTCTCTCTCTCTCTCCCCCTCCCGCTCAGCGGCACGAACGGCTGCAGAATTCTCCCTGGCTGAAGCACTTTCACACAGGTAGGAAGATGGTTTATTTAATCTTTTCTTGGCTTATAAATATTTATTCAGGTTGGATTTATTTGTATAATATTTGTAGAAGTATAAATAAGGATTTATTGTCGAATTTAATGAGTTCCCCCCCCCCCCCCACCTCGTTCTGGACGCCTAATTTGTAACCTGCGCCTGATTGTTTAATGTGTAGAACAGGTTTTTTCAGTTCTACAAAAATCTTCACTGGCTCCATTCTACTATAGTTTGGAGTACGTTTTCACTGTGGAAACTTTCAAATCAGGCGTCAGTGGCCGGACACGCCCCCTTTTGAAGAAAAAATTCTGTTCTAAACTAGAACTGTTCTACCTGACTAGAACTGCAGAAAAAAAATGTGGAGAATTGTGATTTCTAAAATAGTCCGTTCTCCACCAGTTGCTCCTAAAAATCAGGCGCGAATCATGTGGAAACTTGGGCCCTTTAAGTTGAGTTTTTGTGTATTTCTCCCATGAAGACTCACTCCATTAACATTCAAATGCGTTTCTATTCACTGAGTCAGAAGGTTGAGGGTTCAAGCCCCACTTAAACCGTCCTCTCAGATAGATATAAAAGATCCCATGGCACTATTTCGAGGAAGAGCATGGGAGTTCTCCCAGTGCCCTGAACAATATTTATCCCTCAACTTACATCATTGCTGTTTGTGGGATCTTGCTGAGCGCTGATTGGCTCCTGCATTTCCTACAATGCAACAGTGACTACACTTCAAAATGTACTTTGTTAGCTGTGAAGCGCTTTGGGATGTCCGGAGGCCATCAGAGGCACTATATAAATGCACATTCTTTCACTGTATAAAGAGTGAGGAATGGATAATGGCACACAAGCCTAATTGTGGTCATTCCCAACCTGTTTCCTTTTTCAACTTGCTTTCACCAACGGGGCTCTACAGAACCCTCAGGTCCTCAACTGCCCCGTTCTTCCCAACCTCGAGTACCAGATTAACATGGTAGAGCTTAATTTTTATTTCCCTCCCAAACCTCTTGGTCTCTCCTCCTTTAGTACTCGGCTTAAAACTTCCCTCGTTAAGCAATCGTTTGATCACCTGTTCTAATGTCTCAGGGGTGACGGGTGAATGGGATTTAGGGCTGGAAATGACCACAATTGGGCCAATGTGCCAGCACCCTTTTTTTCCCCTGTGTGTACAGTGAAAGAAAGAGCTTGTATTTCTATAGTGCCATTCATGATCTCTGGACATCCCAAAGCGTTTTACAGCCAACGAATTATTATAATCCCGACTGAATAGGCAGGCATGAAATAGACAGTGCCAGAAACTGCAGTACAGCACTGTAGGATTTCAGCGTGCATTACCACAAGAGGGAGCTCCAAGATAGAGCACAAAGGGGCAAGTGAACTGAAAGCAACGCTAAACCTCACAGAAGGAATGGTAGAAAGACGCCAAGCAAAGGCCATTCGGCAGCAGTGGAATGGAATTCAGAGTCGGATAGGAACCAGCAAATCAGAGCAAACTCAGCAGGGTGATCAATTCCCAGCAGAGGAGCAGAAATCTGAAAACTCAGCAGCAGGACAGACACTACAGCAACACTTATATAGTGCCTTTAATGTAGTAAAACATCGCTCAGCGCTTCGCAGGAACATAAATCAAACAAATATTGGCACAGGGCCAAAAAAGGAGCCATTAGGACTAGTGACCAAACACATAGTCAAAGAGGTAGGTTTTAAGCAGCGTCTTAAAGGAGGAGCGAGCTGTGGAGAGTAATATTCCCGCTTTTTTTGGGCGCGTGGCCCATTCAAATTTCCGCGCATGTGCGGTTTTCCATTTCAAAGCCACTGAGCGGCCTACATGGGACCTCCAGACTCCACGCAGCTTAACGGGAAAGTTGGTGGAGAGGCGAAGTGATTTGGGAGGGAATTCCAGAGTTTGGGGCCCAAATGGCTGTACGCTACAGCCGCCATTGGTGGAGCAATGGAAATGGGAGATGGATAAGCGTTGGAGGAACGTCGAGTTCTCTGAAGGCTGTAGGGCTGGAGTAGGTTACAAATATAGGGAGGGACGTTTCCATGGAGGAATCTGAACACAATGAAAACTTTGACATCAAGGCGATGCCGGTCCAGGAGCTAGTGTAGCTCAGTGAGCACTGGGGCGATAGGTGAACGGGGCTTAGTACGAGTTAGGAATATGTGCAGCAGAGTTTTGGATGAGCTCAAATGTATGGAGGGTGGAAGACGAGAGACCAGCCAGGAGAACGTTGGAATTGTTGTTACTTCACAGGGAGGTAATCACTATATCGACCCGGCAGAGACTCCAAGTATCATCCTGGAGATGCTTTATGTGGTGTTCACCCACCCACCCTTCAACTTCTCAGGAAGTTGGCTTACATTTCCTGCATCTGGGATGATGTGCAGTTCCACAGAAACATAACCAACAAAATGCTTTCCTTCCTTGCTTACATCTGAGTTTTTAACAGAACCAGCACCTTATCAATAGATATTTGCTCAGTTGGCAGTCACATCTGGACTATTCTTATAATGGTTATCTATATCTGTGGATTTTGGAATGTTGGCCAGTCATTTATTAATATAAAACAGGCTTGGTTTATTCCTTTAGTGAACTGAGTCCCTTTGGGATTGATCTGGCTGTAAGATCTGGTGATGGCTAATCCTCAGTAATACAATACAGGCAGCTCCACAATACACCAGAGCACTGTTAATGAAGGACCAGCCAGTGTGATCTAGCGAGAAGGTCTTGACACAAGGGGTTTGGGATCTTCCCAGTCTGCACCAGATAACCTTACAATCCATTGCCATAATGAGTCAGGTCGTCCTAGCTCAATAAGGAGCAGGAAACTGTATGTTGCTCAGTAAGCTGGCGCTCTGGGCAACCAGAGAAGGTATCAAACATTTGGCATTCTGAGCAAGCAGAGGTGTTATCAAACATGGGGACTGGGATGAGACAACTAGTAAAGGCAGAATAAGCTTCCAACAATAACACTTTGGACCAAACTAATAAATTTATTGGAACACAGCCTAATTTTTCTAATATTAGGTGCCCCATTTTTCTAACATTCGTTGCTCCATTTCACAAAGGTCTATTCCAAGACACACTGTGCTTCAGGAGAACACACTCAAGTCTTGCATTACTTTCAACCAGTACGAGTATACTTTTTTAACAACCTTGTCCTGAACTGTATCACTTTCCCAGGTATAAATGATTAAATAAAAGCAGTGCTCCTTGCAAATCATATACCACCTGATTTAATCACCAGGCAGTCGAACTG
The DNA here is from genome assembly GCF_044704955.1 of Pristiophorus japonicus. NCBI lineage: Eukaryota > Metazoa > Chordata > Chondrichthyes > Pristiophoridae > Pristiophorus > Pristiophorus japonicus. Next base: position 135,048,335 of record NC_091991.1, on the reverse strand, counting down.
CAGAATAAAGTAATCATCATAGGCAGTCCCTCGGAATCAAGGAAGACTTGCTTCCACTCTTAGCATGAGTTCTTAGGTGACTGAACAGTCCAATACAAGAATTACAGTCTCTGTCACTGGTGGGACAGATAGTCGTTGAGGGAAGGGGTGGGTGGGACTGGTTTGCCGCATGCTCCTTCCGCCACCTGCGCTTGATTTCTGCATGCTCTCGGCGATGATACTCGAGGAGCTCAGCGCCCTCCCAGATGCACTTCCTCCACTTAAGGCGATCTATGGCCAGGAACTCCCAGGTGTCAGTGGGGATGTCGCACTTTATCAGGGAGGCTTTGAGGGTGTCCTTGTAACGTTTCCTCTGCCCACCTTTGGCTTGGTTGCCATGGAAGAGTTCCAAGTAGAGCACTTGCTTTGGGAGTCTAGTATCTGGCATGCGAACTATGTGGCCTGCCAAACGGAGCTGATCAAGTGTGGTCAGTGCTTCAATGCTGGGGATGTTGGCCTGGACGAGGACGCTAATATTTGTACGTCTGTCGTCCCAGGGGATATGCAGGATCTTGAGGAGACATCGCTGGTTGTATTTCTCCAGCGACTTGAGGTGTCTACTGTACATGGTCCACGTCTCTATGAGCCATACAGGAGGCCGGGTATTACTACGGCCCTGTAGACCATGAGCTTGGTGACAGTCTTCAGGGACTGGTCTTCAAACACTCTTTTCCTCAGGCGGCCGAAGGCTGCACTGGCGCACTGGAGACGGTGTTGGATCTCGTCATCAATACCTGCTCTTGTTGATAGGAGGCTCCCAAGATAGGGGAAGTGGTCCACGTTGTCCAAGGCCACGCCGTGGATCTTGATGTCTGGGGAGCAGTGCTCTGCGGTGAGGACAGGCTGGTGGAGGATCTTTGTCTTACTAATGTTTCGCGTAAGACCTATGCTTTCATGCGCCTCGGTAAATACGTTGACTATGTCCTGGAGTTCAACCTCTGTGTGTGGACAGACACGGGCATCGTCTGCGTACTGTAACTCGATGACAGAGGTTGGGGTGGTCTTGGACCTGGCCTGGAGACGGCGAAGGTTGAACAGCATCCCACTGGTTCTGTAGTTTAGTTCCACTCTCGCGGAGAGCTTATCAACTGTGAGGTGGAGCTTGGCAACGAGGAAGATTAAGAAGAGGGTTGGGGCGATGACACAGCCCTGCTTGACCCCAGTCTGGACGTGAATTGGGTCTGTGATGGATCCATTGGTAAGGATCATAGCTTGCATGTCGTCGTGGAGCAGGCGGAGAATGGTGATGTACTTTTGGGGGCATCTGAAATGGAGGACGACGCTCTATAGACCCTTGCGGTTGACAGTGTCAACGGCCTTTGTAAGGTCGAAAAAGGCCATGTGTAAGGGCTGGCGCTGTTCCCTGCATTTTTCCTGCAGCTGTCGCACTGCAAAAATCATGTCCGTTGTGCCCCGGAGGGGACAAAATCCACACTGCTACTCCAGGAGAAGCTCCTCGGCCACGGGGAGAAGACGGTTAAGGAGGACTCGACTGAGGACTTTCCCAGTGGTTGATAGCAAGGAGATTCCTCTGTAGTTCCCATCCAGACTTGTCCCCTTTTTTTAAAGATGGTCACGATCACTGCATCTCTGAGATCTCCCGGCATGCTCTCCTCCCTCCAGATGAGGGAGATGAGGTCATGTATTGCCTGTATTGCCAGTAGTGCCTCTCTGCCATACTTCAGTGCCTCATCAGGGATTGCATCTGCTCCCGTAGCCTTCTTGTCTTTTAGCTGTCTTATGGCCTTTTCTATCTCGTGCAGTGTTGGGGTCTCACTGAGGTGGTGGCGGGCAGCATGCTGCGGGATGGAGTCGAGAACACTCGTGTAAAAGGCAGATTGAGGAGATCTTCGAAGTGTTCCTTCCAGCGGGCGCTGACTGCCTCGGTGTCCTTGATGAACGTTTCCCCGTTCTTGGCCAGGAGTGGGGTGGGACCTTGGGAGTTTGGACCATAGGTGGCCTTGATTGCGATGAAGAATCCTCACACATCATGGCTGTCGGCCAGCTGCTGTATCTCCTGTGCTTTCTCCATCCACCACCTGTTCTTTAGGTCCCGGGTTTTTTGTTGGACCTTAGCCTTTAGCCGTCTGTAATGCTGCTTTGCTGCTCCAGAGTTGGGTTGCTGTTGAAAGCTCAGATATGCCCTGCGCTTGCAATCTATTAGTTCTTGAATCACCTAATCATTCTCATCAAACCAGTCCTGGTGTTTCCTAGTTGAGTGACCAAGCGTCTCCTTGCAGACACTGGTTATGGAGGCCTGGAGGGCAGACCAAGCGCTGTGGACATTCTATATCTCGGGGTCATCAAGGCACGCCAGGTTAGCTGTGAGGCGCTGACTGTAAAGGGCTCTCTTAGCTGGGTCCTTAAGTGCCCTGGCATTGACTTTTTTGCGACACTGCTTCTGCTGCCCCCTTCGCTTTGGGGCTATGTCAATGTCAATGATGGATCGGATTAGGCGGTGGTCCGTCCAGCAGTCGTCAGCTCCTGTCATGGCACGGGTGATGCGCACATCCTTGCGATCCCTGGCTCGGCTGATGACATAGTCGAACAGGTGCCAGTGTTTGGAGCGAGGGTGTTGCCACGATGCCTTGTATTTGTCCCTCTGGCGGAACAAGGTGTTGGTGATGACAAGTTCATGCTCTCGACATTTTGTCAGGAGCAGGGTACCGCTGGAGTTGGCTTTCCCTATGCCTCCCCAGAGGTCTGCGTCCCTGTCGACCCTGGCGTTGAAGTCACCGAGGAGGTTCAGTTTGTCGCCCACGGGGACTCAGGCCAGGGATTTTTCTTTGGCCTCATCTGTTGCATTGAGTATTGGGGCCTAAGCACTGATGACTGTGGCGCACTGGTTCCGGGACAGGGTGAGCCAAAGCGTCATAAGGCATTTGTTAGTCCCGCAGGGGGAGTCTTTGAGGTGGTCGACTCGCTCGTTTTTGATGGTGAAGCTGACTCCGTGGAGGCGACGTTCTGCCTCTGGTTTCCCTTTCCAGAAGAAAGTGTAACCTCCACCTTGTTCCTTGAGCTGGCCTTTCCCTGCCCGCCGGGTCTCGCTTAGGCTGCGATGTCGATATCAAAGTGTCTAAGTGCCCGGGCAACTATGGCGGTGCGGCGTTCTGGTCTGTCGCTGTTGGGGTTGTCCATGAGGGTCCTGACGTTCCAGGTCCAGAACTTCATGTTAAGAGGAGTGGAAGATGCCTGTGCATAATTGCTTTTAACGTGGGGTGATCGTTGCACACCGGCTACCACACGGTCTTAGCTGAGTGAGGTCTTGGTCCAGTGGCAATGGGGTCCAGGACGGCTGGAGACTCGGCTTTATGGGCCTAATTGCCTACAGCGAGGTGTTGGCCGCAGGCTCGGCGCTGGGTAGCGCCCTTGATGGTAAGTGGTCCAAGGCTTGGTTGGGGGCAGGCATTGGGGGGCCAGCAGTGCACTGGGGTTCAGAATGGGGGGGCAGGGGGGTCACAACCATTGTACTCACCACATGCTGGAGGAGAAGAGGAGACCAGGCCATCAGTGCGGAAGGAGAGGCCCAGTTTTGGGGGGGGAGGAGGTGGAGGCCCGATAGCCAGGTCCAGCCACCCAGTCGCCGCAGGAGGTCCAGCCGGGAGGTCCAGGTCGCGTCGAGCCGTCACAGGAGGTCCAGCCGGGAGGCCCAAGTCGTGCCGAGTCGCCGCAGGAGGTCCAGCCGGGAGGTCCAGGTCGCATTGAGTCACCGCAGGAGGTCCAGCTAGGAGACGCCGATGTGCGGTGTGGAGGGAGGCCTGATGTAGGCCCAAACTTTTGGGATTCGCGGGGCTGGGGTTAGGGTGGGGATTTAAGGCTTTAAGATCCCCTATTGGGGTCTATTAGGGCTAGGGCTGGGGCTTGGGGAAGTTTAAACAGTGGGAGGGGGGAGATTGAGGGCCGAGGAGCTGTTTAGCAGGGGAGCTCCCTTGGGAGCTGCTACCCCGACGACCGCCTCTGGTAGTAATGTTCAGTCATGTTAGCAGCTCGTAAATGGAGAGAAAGGTGAGATTTGCAGGGCTATGCGGATAGCGCAGGGGAGTGGGACTAATTGGATAGGTGACTCAGCACAGATACGATGGGTCGAATGGCCTCCTTCTATGCTGTAAGATTCTATCCTACAGTAATATATACACACATACGCTGTCGATGCCTATATCATGTCATTAAGTTGTAATGACCTAAAGTGATGTAGTCTGTTCAAAGCCTCTCTGAACAAACACAATGTGAAGGCATGGTACCCCTGCATTCATTTTCAGTGAACACTGAGGTCTGAAACTATAAAAATCTGGCATGAGTTTGGTGGCACTGCTGCAAACACAAACAAAATTGGGCTAGAATTTCTGAACAACCCGCCAGCGTCCGATTGCCACCCAAAAGACCGCTAAGATTCCCAAGATTATCTCCGGCGAAAGCTTCCTCCCCAAAAATTAAAAAATTTGCCCAGCGAAAAAAATGGGCGTTGCACTCCAATTCTCAGCAAAAAAATGGAATTTAGGGCGGTTCCTAAAGAAAATGGGCGATAAATTAAAAAATCACTAAAAATTTACCCCAAGGCTGCAGGTTGGGTCTGGGAGCAGAAAATCGCCCACAGTGGGCAATACCGCCCAGAAACCGGGCATTAAGCCAACAGAAATTCTAGCCCAATGACTCCTCCTAGTGGATTTTTTTTTGTTACATCTTTCAGCACTTACTGCAATCAACGAGAATTTCATCTTAAAATTGCTACATGTCCCAGATAATGTGACAGCAATTTTTATAAAACTAACCATTTTTATAAAACTAAAGGGACACAAAAATTCCAAAAGCTAATTTTAGTATTTTGCACTAATTGACAACTCTAATTTAATCCGGCTTTCAAATACATTTTTGGTTAAAAATTTCAAGGATTGCAGTTATTAACCAGATACGGAATTGTACTTTGACTTTTCAAATACAATATTTTTGTAGAAATAGGTTTTAGTAGGTGTCACACTTCAACCTTTTTACTTCTTAACATGTTTTTCCTCGTTGGGTGAATTTCAAGGGTACAGATGGAAGTGCTATGGAATTTTGCACCAGTGTCAGCTTTAAGCAGAGGTTAATTCAGGTTAAAACTCTCTGTACTGCCCAACAATGTACCTCAGAACATCCCTGCTGTATCTGTGTGACATTTCAATTTCCCACACTAGTCTCCCTTACGCAGTTGAATGAGAGAAACCATGGACACAAGAGAGACTCATCAGAAGAGGGCAGCAATTTTTTTTTACAACATATTTACCTGGGCACTGATAACCATGAGCAAAGTTTTACTGACATTGTTATATTTCTCAAGATATGTATGAGAATATTAAACCAATCTATTTTTTGCTGCATTCCCCAGAAATTGAAATATAGAATAGGCTTTTTTTCACCATTTTTGCATTTAACGTGGTATTTGAGTAATGATCCAGCGTAATCGGCGTTTTCTACATTTCGGAACACGTGCTTTAATGTGAGTCATGTGCCGGATTGAAACATGCAGAAGATAAGGAATATTTGGGAGTATTGCAACATAAAAATTTAAATCGAGGAATTCAGATAACTTATTGAAGCATAGCAGCAAAGTCTTAGTGGTTAATAATTCATCTACAGCCAGATAGGAGATTACATCCTTGAAATCATTCCTTGGTATACATTACTAATATAATATAATGTATAAGTGAATCTCCTGTGATGATGCTCATGGTCAGAGGGTAGGCTTACAACATAGGCCCAGCAAAACCCAACATAAATTCTCTCTCCAGCGGGGTCAGAGATGCCCTACGCCCGCAAAATGGTTTCTCTTCCTTTCTCTTCCCCCTCACCCGACCACCCCAGCACCTGCCCCCCCCCCCCTCCCGCCCCCATCCCTCCGCCCTTCCACATGTGATTTTCTCTCTCTGTTCCCCTTTCAACAGGATCGTTCTCCGTCATTCCTGCACTCCAACAGAGCAAATATCTTTTTCTCTCTCTACCCCCACTCTCCCTCTATTGGATCCCCAAGACATTCCCTTTTCTTCACCCTTCCTCCCTTCAAGATGGTCTCCCTTGACTACATCGAACACCTCAGTGCCCAACACTCTCTTTCTGTCCTCTCCATTTGGCCACAGCATTGCTGAATTAATAATAATCCCTCCAACACATGCATATATTGGATCCATCAGTTATATAAACAGGGAAACATATTCTTATCCACATGCTTTTGAGCCGCAAACACATTGAGACTACAGGAAATGATTGTGTTTTACCGAAGAGACAGAATCCTTCACATGTATTTTGTGCCATAACACTAGGGAGCTGAAATTGCCCACCGCTGGAAACGGAGCGCTCCCACCCCGTTTCTTATGTTTTCACTGCCGCGGTGGTTGAAGTGGCCTCGAGTGAAATTCCGCTCTTTGGCTTTTTTTTTCAGGCGGATCGGAAGTCGCTCATAATGGGGGCGGATATGCGGCGGTGAGTACACTTGATTGAAGGGCAGAAGTTTTGGGTGGGGGGGGGGAGGTGGGGGGTGGCCGCCACTGTCAGTCATCAGCGTAGCACTGATGACATCATCACGGCTCCCCCCTTCACTTAAAGAGGAGAGCCTGCACGATTTAAAAAGTTCGGTCCACTGGGCCAGCAGGGAGGGTCTTGACCAGGCCAACAGCCTGGCACCCGAGGGGGCGCAAGGCTACCTGTTGGCGGCCCGGCCAAACCTGGGGGCATAATTGTTGGCCGACAACAAAAAACATGGCGGCAGCGGCAGTGCATCCTCTCCTTTAATGGGAACCGCACTGCCATTTTAGAAGGCCGCAGCCTCACTGCACCGTCGGGAAAAAGCAGGTTTTAGCACTGCCCAGTGGGAGGAAGATTTTCTTGGCAGAATTTTGCTGTTGGGGGAGAACATCGGCGATATCGGACGGATCGGCAGCAGGGGGGGGGGGGGGGGGGGGAAAGAGTGGGTCACTGGCGGGATACCGCAGGAGTGGAATTTTGATAATGGCAGCCATTACAAGAAAAGTCGGCAGCCATTGCACTCCGCAGCGCTGCCGCCGATTTTCGGTGTTAACAGGCCTTAAGGAAAGGGGCAATTTCAGCCCCTAGATGTCTAAGTATGGAAAGTCAGTGGGCCAGGTTGGAGTCATGAAATATACAGCGAGAGAGAGTGTACCATAGTCCAAGGATGTTCAAAAGCCTGCCAATGTGTGGTGTGTTGTGAAGAGGGATAAACATTGTTGGAGGTAAACATATGCGCAAGTTTGTCCGTATTTTTGTAAATTTGTTGCATGTTACTTTAGGGGTACAAGATTAAGTGTCGTGGTGACTGCAACTTAGAACATTTTGTTTTCTGAACCATGAGTGAATAACATTTTTCTTTAATAAGTTGCCTGCTAGATACAAATTTGAAGTTGGAGAGAAAAATGTTCCTTGAAAAATAACCAAATAATAGGGAGCAGATCAAAGTTAACCAGTGAAAAAGAAAAGATATTGAACTAATGAATAGAAAACGGACAAATTCAACAGACACACGAAATGTTACTATGAAAGAAATTATAATCATGGGGTGCCCAGTGTTGGTGCTTTTAAATAAATAAATCAGCAGTTCCCCTCACTTCAGATTCTTGAGCCAGTGCACTTCATGCTGATACATCATGACAGCAGGACTAACGATGGTAATAGAGTCTATGTCTGTTTCACCAGAAGCTGATTAAAATGTACATTGCTACATTATTTCCAGGTAAAGGTTTGGTTACATTTTTTGTTTTTAACTTGTGTGAATACGAAAAATAACGATTAACAATTCTGGGCAAGAAAGGAAAAAATGCTCACAAATGAAGTTTGACAATACTGTTAATCACTTTGCCACAAAATGAATTGAGCATTAAGACTGATAATAAGATGGGAAATCGCAAGCTAAAGAGTTTCCAAACAGACTATCATTCAGAATAGCAGGTCAATGGCATCAGCAGTAAGCACTTAATTTCTACAGGATATTAGCTTTTAAAAATCAAGGTTTTAAATGAATGCACAGGAGACTTCTCAAAGCATTAATATTGATTTCAGAATTAACAATGCAGCCTTTAATAAGTGCTATTCATTGCCACACCATCCACATGCGCATATTTTGGAAACTATAAAAGACAGGGGAAAGTGATTGAAAAGGAATGCCATACTTCATTCTTTGAAGACAAACATCAACAATAAAAAGTAAATTTCACTGAGGATACTCTTTAAAACTCTTTTGATTCTTAGAAATTTCTCAGTTCACGAAAATACAAATAAATCGACTCAAGGTACTATACAGTCGACATAAAGTTTAGTGCTGTGACTACAGTTCTGCAGCCTGATGTATTTTGAATGGATAGTCCTCTGCAAAAGCAGTTCTTACATTGGCATTTAATATTTCCTGGAAGTTTATAAGCTTCACATCATGTGATTTAGGAATTTATCACCAGGCAATGGTTGAATTCACCTACAATGATTTTCACTGAGTGCCAGCTTGGCCATTATACACATCAGCCCATCTGATAAATAAAACCAAGTGATTCACTTCGTGAAAGTACACCACCTGTCTGCTGAGTCACAAAGCTCACCAGAAATTTATCGTTACTGATCTATTTGTTCACGTTGGAGAACATTCCGTTATTCAGCTATCAAAATGGAAAAACTCTGAGCACCGAATGTACCTATCGAACAGCAATCCAATTGTCAGCATCATTACATATTGCACGCAGGCCATTTGAACACAAGAGGTCATTTTTCATCACTGCATCACGTTTTCTGGTAACAATTACAATTATATTTCTTTCACATTTTACTCCCAGTGATGCTTAGCCAATCAGACTGTAGATAAGCAAAAAAGCAACAATAATCAAAAATTAAACTACATTCTTTTTGTTCAAATCAGAATGGCGCGACTGAAAATTACCTCCTTGTGCCTACTAACTTAAATGAGTTGGTTGCAAAACTCAACATTGACAGTTATTTTCTAAATATGCAACCACATGTACCTATGGGCCCAAGTTTCTGATCCCCAGTAGAACGGCGTGCCCGGAGAGGCCCGCCTAATTTCTAGAACTCAAAAAGCGCCAAATACTTACCTCGCGATTCTCCGATATCTGTAGGCCCATTTGCAGCTCAGTGCGGCACAGCAGGAGCTGCTGGGGGCAGAGCAAACACAGTCTGACCAAGCACTGCCGGCAGGAGGGCGGGGTTAAGGCCCAGTGTCAGTTTGAGTGCCGGCAACGTTACGCAGTCGCGTTGGAGCGTGCGCGCATACGTAATGGCACACAAACATTGGCAATCGGCCATCTTTAAAGGGACATGCAGAAAAGTGATTTTTGGGTGTGTGGAGCTGTGCAAAGCCTCTGACTGATTTTTTGTGCCTGAAGGAGTGCTGTCAGCAGTTCTGTGGAAGAAATCAGCTGCTGGAATCAGTGAGTGCTGTTTGTTGCTGCTAAACTTCCAGAACAAGTGCTGCATAGGTGCATGCAAAATAAGGACTGTGTGTTTTCAAAAATCAGAGTGTCAATTCAATACAGCAATGGAACAACGCTCACCAAGAACGAAGAATTTCTTGTATGAGGAAGTGGAGACACTAGTTAATGTGATTGAGCAGAGATGGCAGGAGCTGGATACCAGCAACAGAGGTCACACAAAAGTGCCACCCAAAGAAATGAAGAAACGCTGGAACCGAGTTGCAGAAGATTACTGCACAGTGGTACTTACCAGGAGATCTGGAAGCCAATGTAAAAAGAAATGGCACGACCTTGGTCAAGTAGTTAGTGTAAGCAATATTTTCATTTTTCAATGGAATCTCAATTGTAAATGTGACTATCTGTTTATGTTCCACCCTGCAGAAAGATGCACTCTGTAAAGTTATATTTTAATCTTTGCAGAAGAAATTGGCCCACAACAAAAGGGAAAGAACTCGAACAGGAGGAGGGGTGCAAAATCTGCATCCACTGATACCCTTGGAACAGAGAGTTGCTGCTTTGATGAGTCGTACATGGAGAAAAGCAATCAGTACTGCACAAGCTGGGCCCACACACGAGGGAGAGGGTAAGTCCTGAAAATGCATCGTGACCCTTCAAATCAACCTGCTGCCTGGTCTGCTATGTGTGAGACTATTCATGCCACCCATCCTGCCCCCACTATGATGCTAACCATTTGGCTGTTCTGTTGTATTTTGCAGAAGATGATGCCAATCCTGAAGATCCAGAACAAGAACCAGAAGAACCAGATGCGGACGATCCAGACCAAGGGTGGCTGTAGGGATTGACTGAAATGTCTTCAGTGGAGACTGCTGAACTTCATATGTATCAGCCCACATTAATGGACATCAGTCTTTCAAACACTTGCATAGGTTCTGGTCCGACATTCTATGGTTTCACAGATTCCGACGTTGCGGGTCCCGGTGGTGGTGGTGGTGTAATGCAGCATTTTACACCCAATGCCCTACCGTCCCAGCCTGCGCTTCTCACTGGAGTGGTGCTGCCTGCAACACCCAGTGCCCCATCATCCCAGCCTGCGCCTCCCACTGGAGTGGTGCTGCCTGCAAGACCCAGTGCCCCACCGTTCCCGCCTGCGCCTCCCACTGGAGTGGTGCCGCAAGGCAGACCCAGGCAGAGGAGGAGAATCAAAACACACTCTCCTGAGATGCAGCGTGCAACAGATGTAGGTCAGGTTGTGGCATTGGGTGTGGAAAGCAATGACCTTACCCGATCACTCGTGGGCAGCGTCAATGCGGTGGGTGAAGAGGTAACGGTACTGACGGGAGAAATAGCAGTAATGACACAGAAAATGAGGGAGGGAATGTCCAAGGGAGTGCAAGTGACGGCACAGGCCATCAGAGAGGGCATGCAAGTGACGATACAGGCCATCTGGGAGGGCCTGGATGAGGTAGCTGCTGCAATAAGGGCACACAGCCAGGCCAATCAAATTACACCCCCATGAAGAAGTGAACATTCACCGAGATGTGGATGAGAGATGGTTGCAGCCTTTCTTTGTTGCTTTTGTTCTTGTTCTTGATGTAACTGTAGTAACTTTTTTCAAATTGAAATTGTTTTGTAAGTTTTGTAACTTTACAACTTATAAGTGTTCTGAGGGTTTTTAAGTGATCTTGTAGTGTAAATGTTCTCACATTTTGTAAGTTATTTAATTTTGCACCTAAAAAGTGATCTTGAAGTTTCAGTGATCTTGAGTCTAAGATTTTTCACATGGAAATTGTTTTGTAACTTTTGTAACTTTGCAAGTTTATAAGTGATCTTAGAGTCATATTAAAGTAAAGTTTGATACAACAAATATTTTATTACACTAACATGCAGTACATTGTGAACTTTTCAATAAAATATTTTTACATTAAAACTGAATCATGTTCCATTAACACAACACAACATAGGAACAACTCCAAAAAATAAACATGTCCATGCGGAAAAGTTGTCGCTGAGCCCTCAGGCATCACTAATTGAATTGTTCACGGATGAGCTGCTGGCGCAGGGCTCGCGCAATCGTTAAAGGAGCACGATGGACCGCCCTCCTCCGACCTCGTGCTCCGGCATCAGGCACTTGCATGCTTTTCTGATCGTCGTCATCATCCTCATCCTGCTCTTCCAAATTACGATCTTCAGGCACTCTCACCTCATGTGGATCTTCTGTTCCACTACCAGCTCCTGCTGCCTCATGATGGCTAAGTTATGCAGCATGCAGCACACAACAGTGAACTGACCAACAATCTCAGGGGTGCATTGCAAGTGGCCTCTGGAATGGTCCAGGCATCGGAAACGCTGTTTCAAGATGCCAATGATCCTCTCTATGATGCTGCACGTCGCAATGTGCGACATGTTGTATTGATGGTCAGCTTCCGTCCGTGTTACGCGTATGGGCGTCATGAGCCAGGTGGCGAGGCCGTATCCTTTGTCTCCCAGTAGTCAGCTCTGCCCTTCTGGCTGCTGCTGAAGCATGTCAGATATAACGCTGTTGCGTAGGATGAACGCATCATGGGTGCTGCCAGGGTATCTTGCATCGACTGACATGATGCACTGCTTGTTGTCACACACGAGCTGCACATTAATGGAGTGGAAACCTTTTCTATTCCTGAACTGCTCAGCATCCTCCACAGGTGCTCGCAAGGCGATGTGGGTACAATCAATGTAGCCCTGTACCTTTGGGAAGCCAACAATCTTTGAGAACCCCACAGCCCTGTCATGCATTGCTTGGGCGATCATTGGGAACTTGGGAACTTGATGAAGTCATTCCTCCGCGCATACAGTGCAGCCGTGACCTGGTGAACGCAGGCATGTATTGTACATTGAGAGATGGCGCACACATCTCCAGTTGTAGCTTGAAATGATCCCGAGGCATAGAAGGAAAGTGCATCTGTAACCTTCACTTCAACCGACAAGGCAGTCGGCATTCTGCTTCTCGGTTGTAAATCTGCTCTCAGCATATCACAGATCTCAATGACAACTTCTCTGTGGAAACGCAGCCTTTTGACACAATCAGCCTCGCTCATGTCCATGGACGAGCGCCTGACTCGATATTGCCGACGTGGGTAAGGCCTCCTGCCCATCAGCCTAAGGGCTATGACGTTCCTGGTGCGGTGAGCTCTAATCAATTCTCTCCTATGTAGCAAATTGATGGAGAACCATTGCATAATCCGTGGTGTTGATAATGCAGCACCCATACTTGAAGTAAAAATTAAACTTTCAAAAATGCGTGTTGGCTGGCTTTCCCTCCCGGTGTATTTCAGGCCTCCCTTATCCCCTGGCTGAACGGCCGAAAGATCGCAGCTCAGTGCCTGCTGCCGCTGCTTCGATGGAGAGGTAGGAAAATTTAATTTTTTGTTTATTGATTTATTTATTTATCATTTATTATTGATGATGGCTCTTTATTGGTAAAAGTGAAGTGTTTAATGCTTTGTAAAATCCCCTAACTTCCCTTATTCCCCACCGCCCCCTCCCCCCGCCCATCTCTCGCTCCCTGCGCCTAATTTCTGAGCGTACAAAAATCGACACTAACTCCATTCTAAGTTAGCTTGGAGTAACTTTTTGCTGCCTAAATTTGCAAAACAGGCTTAAGTGGTTGGTAACGCTCCCTTTTGAAATAAAACTAACTAGAATTGGAGCAAACTAAATGCCGAGAATTGCAAGTTCTAAGATACTCCACACAAAACTAGTTGCTCAAAACAAATAGGAGCGACTCGAGCCGAAACTTGGGCCCATATATGTCTATCTTCTATCTATATATTATTAAAAAATCTTGCATCTGGCATGCTCTTCCTGTCTGCAAAGTTTATTTTCTGAGGCATGCTTGTGATTCATGCTTTATGCATCAAGGGTTAGGATTGAAACTGCCCGTATGGAATCTGGAGACCCTGTGCCACAGGCGAGGGTCGCGCACGCAACTGACTGACGGACTTATAACACAATTTTCTGGCTGTGTCTGTGATATTGTTTGACTTTCTTTGCATGAAAGAATATGGCAGACAAGTGGTTTAGCCATTCACCGCCAGATCTGGCTGAACCACATAATGCATAACTGGGTCCTGCCAAAACTGCTCACTATTCCAGAATCATTCTGGAATGCAAACATAAACCCCAGTTTCTATTCTCTACTGCTAGCTGTCTACTTAAACATGTCTCCCGTCTCCTCCACCCTCACCTCCGACAACAAGTGGGAGGAGCTCATGGACTTCTTTGTCTCCAAGTTTCAGACCATCCGTTCAGCTGCCGAGGTCACTTCCCTTCCTTCCGTTAGCCCACTGCGCCAAACATCCTCGAAGGTACCCCCGCCCTAGCCCTGAACTCGCATCTTTCTCCAGTTTCTCTCCAATCTCCCCTCATGACCACTCCGCACTCATCTTGTCCAGGAGACCTACTTCCTGCTCCCTCAACCCTATTCCCACCAAACTGCTGACTACCCAACTTCCTTTTCTGGCTCCCATGGTAGCTGACATTAACAGTTCTCTCTCCTCAGGTACTGTCCACTTCTCCCTCAAATCTGCCATCATCACCGCACTCCTCAAAAAAATCAACCCTCGACCCCTTCCATCCTTGCAAACTACTGCCCCATCTCCAACATCCCTTTCCTCTCCAAAGTCCGTGCCCATCTTTCCCGCAACTCCATGTTTGAATCCCTTCAATCAGGTTTCCGCCCCTGCCACAGTACCGAAACAACTTTTATCAAAGTCACATCAAACTATCCGTCTTCATCCTTCTCGACTTGTCTGCAGCCTTTGACGTGGTTAACCACCCCATCCTCCTCCAACGCCTCTCCACCATCATCCAGCTGGGTGGAACTGCACTCACGTGGTTCCCATCTTATCTATCTAATCGTAGCCAGAGAATCACCTGCAATGGCTTCTCTTCCCCAACCGCTCCACGGTTTCTAAATTGGCAGCCTGCTTATCCGACATCCAGCACTGGATGAGCAGGAATCTTTTCCAATTAATTATTGAGAATACCAAAGCCATTGTTTTCAGTTCCTGCCACAAACTCTATTCCCTAACCACTGACTCGATCCCTCTCCCCAATATCTGTCTGAGGCTGAACCACACTGTTCGCAAACTTGGTGTCATATTTGACCCTGAAATGAACTTCCAACCATAACTAAGACTGCCTATTTCCACCTCCGTAACATCGCCCATCTCCGTCCTTGCCTCAACTCATCCGCTGCTGTTACCCTCATCCATGCCATTGTCACCTATCGATTTGACTATTCTAACGTAATCCTGGCTGGCCTCCCATGTTCGACCCTACATAAACTTGAGGTCATCCAGGTAATAAGTCCCGTTTACCCATCAGCCCCCGAAATGTCTGCGCTCCTCTAATTCTGCCCTCCTGAGCATCCCAAATTAAAATCGCTCAACCATTGGTGGCCATGCCTTCTGTTGCCTAGGCCCCAAGCTCTGGAATTCCCTGCCCAAACCTTCCGCCTCTCTACCTCCTCCTTCAAGACGCTCCTTAAAACATACCTCTTTGACCAAGCTTTTGGTCACCTGCGCTAATTTCTACTTATGCGCTCGGTGTCAAATTCTTATTGCATAATACTCCTGTGAAGCACCTTGGAACGTTTCACTATGTTAAAGACGCTATATAAATACAAGTTGTTGTTGTTTTTTAAATACAATTTGTTGTTATATAAGAACATAAGAAATAGGAGCAGGCGTAGGCCATACGGCCCCTCGAGCCTGCTCCGCCATTTAATACGATCATGGCTGATACGATCATGGACTCAGGTCCACTTCTCTGCCCGCTCTCCATAACCCCTTATTCACTTATCGTTTAAGAAACTGTCTATTTCTGTCTTAAATTTATTCAATGTCCCAGCTTCCACAGCTCTCTGAGGCAGCGAATTCCACAGATCCACAACCCTCAGAAGAAATTTCTCCTCATCTCAATTTTAAATGGGTGGCCCCTTATTCTAAGATCATGCCCTCTGGTTCTAGTCTCCCCCATCAGTGAAAACATTCTCTCTGCATCCACCTTGTCAAGCCCCCTCATAATCTTATATGTTTCGATAAGATCACCTCACATTCTTCTGAAATCCAATGAGTAGAGGCCCAACCTACTCAATCTTTCCTCATAAGTCAACCCCCTCATCCCTGGAATAAACCTAGTGAACCTTCTCTGAACTGCCTCCACAGCAAGTATATCCTTTCTTAAATATGGAAAACAAAACTGCATGCAGTATTCCAGGTGTGGCCTCACCAATACCCTGTACAGCTGTAACAAGACTTCCCTGCTTTTATACTCCATCCCCTTTGCAATAAAGACCAAGATTCCATTGGTCTTCCTGATCACTTGCTGTACCTGCATACTATCTTTTTGTGCTTCATGCCCAAGTACCCCCAGGTTCCGCTGTACTGCAGCACTTTGCAATCTTTCTCCATTGAAATAATAACTTGCTCTTCTGCCAAAGTGCATGACCTCACACTTTCCAACATTATACTCGATCTGCCAAATTTTTGCCCACTCACTTAGCCTGTCTATGCCATTTTGCAGCTTTCTGTGTTCTCCTCACACATCGCTTTTCCTCTAATCTTTTTATCGTCAGCAAACTTGTTGTTGTTATGACTTCTATTTTTGTTTATTAGTGCGATTGATAGAGTTTGCAAAATCTAGGTCCCCAAGTTCTCCACTGGTTGATGCAATGCCTGATTTGATACTCTATGGATTTGTCTAATTACAAAATCAATCACAATGCCATAAAATACAAGGCACAAGATGCAGCGTCTGCCACCGGTTGTTATGTTGAACTTGAGGAATAACTCATTGTCGGTTCTCACTGTGCTGCTTCATACAGAATCCGGATTTTGCTCATGATTTTTCTAGATAACCAATAAGCCTTGAAAATCTGGAAAGTGAAATTTTGCAAATACTGTCAATTGCCTTTTGAACGTCAACAAAATTCGACACCATTAGTAACTGCGATTCTTTGCTTTGCGCAATGATGTTACAAAGAGTATATGCAAGATCTGACTGGCAAAAACCAGCTTGCTCCTCTCGTAATCTACCATCAATAGCCGTCCTAATTTTGTTGAGGATAATGGTACGGAAAAGTTTGCCAGAGAGAGAGAATAACGTAATACTACATCAGTTGTCACCATCCCTTCTGTCCCCCTGCTTGGGAAGCTTGACAATGATTCCTTTTGTCCAAACCTTTGGTGTTACTTCTTTTTCCGCAAACTACATAAATAAACGCAGGATAGTAGTTTTCATCTCCACCTTCTTTGAGCAATTCCACACAAATGTAATCAATTCTGGATAAATGCTTGTTCTTTAAGTTAGCTATGGTAGAACTCATGTAACTGATGGTAGTTTTGTCACAATTAACAGCCAGTCCAGTCATTTTCTCAATGGAACTTAAGCCAATCCCAATGTCTGGAGGTAGTTTGTTAAATATTTCATTAAAATGTTCTGCCCACATCCTGCTTGTATCTTCTGGTTTGGTGACACGCAAACCATGCTTGTTTACGCTGTAGTGTTCAAAGTGTCTTGCAAGTTTCTTTGTAATCTGATAGAATATCTTCATAACTCCTATTGCTGCAGCCATTGCTTATTTGTCAATGTCATTTCTTTTGACTTCATGTGTTGAGCGTTTAACTACCTTGTCTTTTCTTTGAATTCTTCATTCTTCCATCTGACACAGATAGAATCATAAAGCACAGAAGGAGGCCATTCAGCCCATCGTGCCTGATCAGGAATGGAAGAAAAACTGGGGAGGTGTTCAATCGGGTAGTTAAAATGTTACATATTAAGGAGATTTTTGAAGATAGTAGAAAATGAGTAAATACAGGAGCTCAGACTGGGTGTGGGCACAAGATGGCTGAAGGTTCTACAACCAATGTAGAACAGAGTAAGGGGAAAACGCACAGTAGGCCAAAGTTGAAAGAGTGCAGGGTGTGAGCAGGGACTTAGGGCTGGAGAGGTTGTAAAGGTAAGGAGGAATGGGACCGTGGAACTATGCACAGATAAGGAGAAGGATTTTAAAATTGATGCACTGAGGTGCAGGGATCGATTGGAGATTGGCAAGGACAGAGGTGATAGCTGAATGGATCTTTGTGCAGAATAGGATGCAGGTAGCGGACTTCCAAATGAATTGGAGCTAATGGGTGGTGGATCTTGGGAGTTTGGCAGCAAGGTGTTAGAAAAGTCAACGTTGCAGATGACAAAGGCATGAATGAGGGTTTCAAATGCAGTGGAGTGAAGTAGGGTTGAAGATGAGCACTATTTCAGAGATAGAAGTAGACTATCTTTATGATGGACTGGATGCATGGTTTGTAGCTCAATTCAACCTATTGGGTTGAGCTTGAACATGCATTCAAGTAGGATATGAGACCAAGGATTAAGAAATGAAATTACTAGTAGGGTTTAAATAGGATGGTTTTGGTCTTACCAATGATGAAAGACAAGAAGTTCTGGCTCATCATTGACCTGTTATCACTTACACAGAGATAGTCATGCAGTCCTGGATGAAGGTAGACAGGTAAAGCTAGGTATTGTCAGTTATACACAAGAAAGGTGACCCCGCTCTGTCCTACATGAAGTGGTGCAGTTGTCAAATTAAACAATATTTTCTACAAACTAAGACATTTTTGTAAAAAAAAATCTTAGCATAAGATTGATCAATTAGACCACAGGTCCGAGTTGCCTGATGTCCTCAGGTTTACTCTGTTGCATAATTAACACCATGGATTTTAGTAAGCTCCACTTTTGAAGTTTACAATTCCTGTAACCAATCTGAACATGTTAATAATTTGAAGGCTAGGACACAAAAGAGGGACTATACCCAACCAACCAAGTGTACATGCCTTAAAACTGAGAAATTCAGGAAATCTGCACAATCAAGAATCAAACAGACTAAAGCACAGAAATGTAACATTGGCATTTATTAAAGATTGATCAATGTCGCCTGCCCAGTGGAGCTGATCAAGTGTGGTCAGGATTTCAATGCTGGGGATGTTGGCCTGGTGAAGGACACTAACGTTGGTACGTTTGCCCTCCCAGGGGATTTGCAGGATCTTGCGGAGATATCGTTGGTGGTATTTCTCCAATCTGTATTGAGAAATACAGCTTTCTTCCTCATTTATGTCCATATACTGGGGTCAAGTTTCAGCCGCCCGCTAGAATGGTGCATATCGGAGAGGCCCGCCTAATTTATAGAACAAAAATTGCGCCAAATACTTAGCTTGCGATTCTCAGATAGCTGTAGGCCCATTTCCACCTCGGCGCTGCGCAGCAGGAGCGGCTGGGGGCAGAGCTAAAGCCCTGCGCCAAAAACAGTGCCGGCAGCTGCACGCGTGCGCAGTAGCTGCCAGCGTCCTGTCTCCGGGGCGACGACCCTATCCCCGGCCGAGTGGCCTGTGCATCTTACTTCGGCTGCTTGCAGGCCCCGCCCGAAGTCCTCGGCGGGGCCCGGCTTGTTCGTCGTCTTCTCTCTCCCCCCCATCTTCCTCTCTTCTCCCCCCCATCTTCCTCTTTTCTCCCCCCCATCTTCCTCTCTTCTCCCCCCCATCTTCCTCTCTTCTCCCCCCCATCTTCCTCTCTTCTCCCCCCCATCTTCCTCTCTTCTCCCCCCCATCTTCCTCTTTTCTCACCCCCATCTTCCTCTCTTCTCCCCCCCATCTTCCTCTCTCTATCACCCCCCCATCATCTTCTTCTCTCACCCCCCCATCATCATCTTCTCTCACCCCCCCATCATCTTCTTTTCTCACCCCCCCATCTTCTTCTCCTCTCACGTCCCCATCTTCTTCTCTTCCCCACCCCCCCACCCCTCTTCTCCCTGGTGCTGCAGTAGGTGAGTAGAAATAATGTTTATTTATTGAGTGATTTTTAATTTTTAATTTTTAATTTTTTTTTTAATTATTTGGATTGATTTATTGGTTTATGTATTGATTTATTTATCATTTATTATTGATGATGGCTCTTTATTTGTAAAAGTGAAGTGTTTAATGTTTGTAAACCTCCCCCTATCTTTCGTTCCACACACATGATTTTCTACACGTAGGCAATGTTTTTCTGAGCGTACAAAAATCTACACTTACTCCATTCTAAGTTAGTTTGGAGTAAGTTTTCGCTGCCTAAACTTGCAAAACAGGCATAAGTGGCTGGACACGCTCCCTTTTGAAAAAAATCTGTTCTAAAAAACTGTTCCAACTCACTAGAACTTGAGCAAACTAAAGGCCGAGAATTGCAATTCCTAAGATACTCTTTTCCAAACGAGTTGCTCCAAAAAAATAGGAGCAACTCAGGCCGAAACTTGACCCCACTGTGTTGCAATGCAGGAGATCTGGTGAGATTTATCGACACTGAGACAGTTGATGTCGCCATCTCTCTACAGATTGGGAAAGTGAGAGTAACAACAGTGCTTTCAATTGGCTCCAGCCCCAAAACCTAGGCTTAATGCCACAAGCACAATGACACTGCGGTTTCAAAGTTTCTTGCTACTTATCGTACTTTTGTAACATGGAATACAACAACCAAACTAAATTACAATATTTATTCATATAAAGTTTAAATCTACATTTTAAGTCTCATTTATTGATGACTGTATACTGGAGGCTCGCATATAATACTGATCACGAATAGATTCACAATAAATGTAAAGCAAGTCTTTCTTTTCTGTCCTTTTTTGAGCCTTGCCATTAACCAAAAGAAAACGGAGATGAGATGCCGAACTACATCCAGTCAACAATGCATCAAACCGTCCATCAACAACAATGCTGAACTAAATGCAACAACAGACTTCATCGACCAGAGAACTATACTGTTGAGCATTGCTTTCATTGATCAAACAGCTCTTGCATGATTCATAAAGACCATTTGCTCCTTTTGCAGACTGAAAGACTGAGTCTGAGGTCACCACAGTATCAGGTGGCAAACTAAACAGGAAGTCTAAGATACAGTTGGGATCTTGACTCTCCCGCCTCATTATTAAATTGAGCCATTCTATTGGTGTTACTTCTAACAGTGTAACATATGTTATCTCCACTATCTCAGATCTATAATGTTTATCACATGGAATCATCATGTTATGAATTGCAAGGTGAAAAATAAGAGTGTTGACACAATGCTAAGAAATGTATAGCCCCACTGGTAGGACATGTTTCTGGATGGACGATCAGAATGGATGATGACAGACTTCTCTAGAATGCTCTGTATCACAAGCTCAGGTGTGACACATATTCATAGGATGGACAGAGTAAGCACTTTGAAAACATACTGAAGCGACAGAGACAAATGGGAGATGCCTGCAGCAGACCAACCAGGATGGCATTCCATACTATGACATAAAGTGAATAACTTTTAAATCCGACAGTGAACAGCAGTTACTGCGGAAACAACAATGGCAGCAAAAGCTAAGTGACAAATAGGGCATTGTATGCGCACACAGAAAAAATTACTGCGCTTCATGAACTGGACATCACAGCCGCAAGGAGCTTCATAAATAGTGAATAGTTCTCAGTCAGACATTTGATCAAAGGTCTACCAACCACATGGCTCACAGCAACCAAATAAACGGACTTTTTAAATCACCAGAATGTCCATCTCAATATTTCCCCCTACACGCCATTCCTGTAACTCCAACCACTCATGCATGCCCTCCTTCCTTCACCTGAACAATCACGGCAGAGCCTGCAACCTCTGGAGTTACTTCCATACACTTCTCAATCCTTCTTTCTTTTTCATCGGTCTCTTTCTTTTCTCTCTCTCTCTGAAGCAGAAAACTGCCTAAAGAAGCCCAAAACTAAATTTTTAGCTTGAGAGCTCAATCTTCAAAAACTTTGTTGTAGAATCCAGATACACTGTACATAGTTGGTTATACAACAAAATAAACAAGGAAATTGCTTTTAGATTTACAGCATATTAATCCAATTAAATTCAACCGATAAATATTTTGTAAAGACACTCACCAAGAGTCATCGATTCTGGGACAGTAGCAGCTGGCGAAAGTCCACTAACATCAGCCTGAAGTGGAGGAGTGGCTTCAGCACTGTGCAAAGATGACAAAGCAATAGTTCAGGAAAACAAAACATTTCATCAAATATGTCTATGAAATTATGTTTTGTTTCCTTAACATCAATACAGTTCAGAAAACCAAGTTGCAATAGTGTTTCAGAAGTTTTAATTCATATAGCTTGGTATTATCAATTTGAATATTTCTGGGAAACAAATCACCTATTAACAATATAATCAGCGACAAGTAATCATTTAATCCACACCTGTAGTGAAGCTGGGATCCTTTCTGGGCTAATTCGACAGCCAGAGTGACATTTTCATGTTCATCACAGTACACCAGGTTGTCAGAAGTGGCATCTGCAACACAATGTAATTTACATTATTTCGCTAAACAAGCTAATTTGACACACAGAAAATACAAACAGCTCGATATTTGACAGCTTTTAACATAGAAACATAGAAACATAGAAAATAGGTGCAGGAGTAGGCCATTCGGCCCTTCGAGCCTGCACCACCATTCAATAAGATCATGGCTGATCATTCACCTCAGTACTCCTTTCCAACTTTCTCTCCATACCCCTTGATCCCTTTAGCCGTAAGGGCCATATCTAACTCCCTCTTGAATATATCCAATGAACTGGCATCAACAACTCTCTGCGGTAGGGAATTCAACAGTTTAACAACTCTCTGAGTGAAGAGGTTTCTCCTCATCTCAGTCCTAAATGGCTTACCCCTTATCCTTAGACTATGTCCCCTGGTTCTGGACTTCCCCCACAAGTGGAACATTCTTCCTGCATCTAACCTATCCAGTCCCATCAGAATTTTATATGTTTCTATGAGATCCCCTCTCATCCTTCTAAACTCCAGTGAATACAAGCCCAGTCGATCCAGTCTCTCCTCATATGTCAGTCCTGCCATCCTGGGAATCAGTCTGGTGAACCTTCACTGCACTCCCTCAATACCAAGAACGTCCTTCCTCAGATTAGGAGACCAAAACTTAACACAATATTCCATGTGAGGCCTCACTAAGGCCCTGTACAACTGCAGTAAGACCTCCTTGCTCCTATACTCAAATCCCCTAGCTATGAAGGCCAACATACCATTTGCCTTCTTCACCGCCTGCTGTACCTGCATTCCAACTTTGAATGACTGATGTACCATGACACCCAGGTCTCGTTGCACATCCCCTTTTCCTAATCTGCCGCCATTCAGATAATATTCTGCCTTTGTGTTTTTGCCCCCAAAATGAATAACCTCACATTTATCCACATTATACTGCATCTGCCATGCATTTGCCCACTCACCTAACCTGACCAAGTCACCCTGCAGCCTCTTAGCGACCTCCTCACAGCTCACACCATCACCTAGTTTAGTGTCATCTGCAAACTTGGAGATATTACACTCAATTCCTTCATCTAAATCATTGATTTATATTGTAAAGAGCTGGGGTCCCAGCACTGAGCTCTGCGGCAGTCCACTAGTCACTGCCTGCCATTCTGAAGGACCCGTTTATCCCGACTCTCTGCTTCCTGTCTGTCAACCAGTTCTCTATCCATGTCTGTACCTTACCCCCAATACCATGTGCTTTAATTTTGCAAACCAATCTCTTGTGTGGGGCTTTGTCAAAAGCCTTTTGAAAGTCCAAATACACCACATCCACTGGCTCTCCCTTGTCCACTCTACCAGTTACATCCTCAAAAAATTCTAGAAGATTTGTCAAGCATGATTTCCCTTTCATAAATCCATGCTGACTTGGACTGATCCTGTCACTGCTTTCAAAATTCGCTGCTATTTCATCTTTAATAATTGATTCCAACATTTTCTCCACGACTGATGTCAGGCTAACCGGTCTATAATTACCCGTTTTCTATCTCCCTCCTTTCTTAAAAAGTGGTGTTACATTAGTTACCCTCCAGTCCATAGGAACTGATCCACAGTCGATAGACTATTACATAGAAACATAGAAACAAAGAAAATAGCAGGAGTAGGCCATTCAGCCCTTCGAGCCTGCACCGCCATTCAATAAGATCATGGCTGATCATTTCCTCAGTACCACTTTCCTGCTTTCTCTCCATACCCCATGGTTCCCCTAGCCGTAAGGGCTATATCTAATTCCCTGTTGAATATATACAATGAACTGGCATCAACAACTCTCTGCAGCAGGGAATTCCACAGGTTAACAACTGGTTAACGGTTCCTATTCTTTAAAAAAATAATCTCATATTATACAAAATTACACTTCATGTTTACCAAACCTGCTGGAAGCTTTGTGGTAATTTCTAGAAAATGTAGCTTTAACCTTTTGCTGGTACTGTATATTGTGATTTAGTATGGTCCCATATTGAAAATTTATCTCTATAAGTTGGCCTCTTGTGATTCTGCAAAGACCTTGTTGAGTTACAACTGAAAATATTATGTGCATTTTATCAGTTTTCTGTGGAGACCCAGCTGTAGTTCAGACAAACCGGTTATAATTTCTAGGGCCAAAATGGATTTCCATTCATTCGCCAGCCAGACGTTATTGCAAGTGTCACTGGTGTGTTAGGGGGTCTCGAAAAGTGGTTCAAGTCCATTGTCTCCAAAGATCTTTAGCACATTTTTGTTCAATTCTATGAACATATTCTATGTTCAATTTTATGGTGAAGTAGCAATTTTGGCACAATTTTGGACCAAGAACAGGAAATTAATGTACCCTGTAGTTGATCCAGATCTCACATCATAAAGATCACCGAATATATTTAACGGCACACTAAGCAAGAACAGAAACTGTGGAGATATTTGTTGATTGTTCCTTTCCATCCTGCCAACAAGCAAGCATAGATGTAAAGAAGTTTTGTGAAGGAAGGAGAAGGAATGAAGAGAAGACTAAGTGTTGCTGTACATATTCAAAAAGTATCAGAAAGGTTTTTTTCCCTGAAAATCCTGAACGTTGCAAACTTGTCAGTACACCACAGAATTATACCCCTCAATTAGAAAACCATTCCGTTTCAATTTTTTTATACATTAAAACATTTCAATTTTTTGGGTGCTTCACATTGACTGAGCATCACAACTGAGCAAGGAGAAAAAAGGGCATACTGCAATCCACCTGAACCAAGCATGGCTTTCACAGTTGAGTGTGTTGCAGTATTTCAGTTTAACGGATGAAGTCAACTGCTGGCAAGAGACTTCAAGTAGACAAAATAATGAGGATGAAAGGAAAATAACAGAGAAATTCTGAAACGACCAATAATTCTGATCTGTCAAAAGAGTAAACAAAGTATTATATAAAAAGAAAAAGTGGGTACAGTTTCAGTTTTTAAACAGTATATCATACTTGAATGAGGCACTAGAGGGAGCTGCAGGTCAAGAAAGAATAAGCATAAATCACTGAAGCTTTCATGCACCAACCAGACTGAGTGTAGGAACCAACTGCAACGACGGGAAAAAGAATATCAGAACTGTCGTTGTCATTCAGAACTTGAAGGGTGTTCCAGCTGGACATTTGTGAGATGGAAAGATTCTCTGCAACAGATCTGAAACATTTAAAAACAGGGATTGTGATCACTACAAACTTAGAAATTCCACAAAGCTTTTGTGCACTGCAAAAATAGGAGGAAAATATTTATTTAAAATTGCTGGTTGATCTTCTATGACATTGCTCACAAACAAAAAGTTTACAAATGCATATCTCTCTTCCTATAAAACTGTCTCCATGCTTATTTCTCACTCTCTTAATTCTTTTACACGTGTGCTCTTCAGCCCACATTGGGAACCACAAAGTAATAAGCATTTATTTTGAAGTTTTACAAGGATGATACCAGAAATGCGAGGTTAGACCTATAAAGGAAAGGATGAACAGAGCCATCTTGAAAAGATATGGCTGAGGGGTGACCTAATAGAGGTCTTGAAAGTTATGAAAAGTTTTGATAGTGTGGATACAGAGAGAATGTTTTCACATGGGAAAGAGCATAACTGGAGGCCATCAATATAAGATAGTCACCAAGAAATCAAATAGGGAATTCAGCAAAAACTTCTTTAACCGGCGAGAATGTGGAACTCGCTACTGCAGGAAGTGGCTGAAGAGAATATATAGTTGATCCTCCTTGGTGACTTCAACGCCAGGGTTGGCAAGGACACAGCCCTCTAGGGAGGCGTGATCGGCAGAGAGGGTTTGGGAAAACCAACTCCAGCGGTACCCTACTCCTGACAAAATGTCTAGAACATGACCTTGTCATCACCAACACCTTGTTCCGCCAGAGGGACAAGTACAAGGCATCGTGGCCACAATGTCGCGCCAAACACTGCTCGACAATGTCATCGTTCGAGCCAGGGATCGCAAGGATGTGCGCATCACCCGCGCCATGACAGGAGCCGACGACTGCTGGATGGACCACCACCTAATCTGGTCCATTATTGACATCAACATAGCCCCAAAGCGGCGAGGGCTGCAGAGGCAGTGCTGCAAAAAAGTCAATGCCGAGGCACTCAAAGACCCAGCTAAGAGAGCCCTATACTGTTAAAGCCTCACAGCTAACCTGGCGTGCCTTGATGACTCCGAGATGCAGAATGCCTACAGCGCTTGGTCTGCCCTCCAGGCCTCCATAACCAGTGCCTGTGAAGTGACGCTTGGTCACTCAACCAGGAAACACCAGGACTGGTTTGATGAGAATGAGCAGGAGACCCAAGAACGAATAGATCACATGCGCAGGGCATTTCTGAGCCTTAAACAACAACCTAACTCGAGAGCAGCAAGGCAGCATTACAGACGGCTTAAGGCCGAGGTCCAACAAAAAACTCGGGACCTAAAGAACAGATGGTGGATGAAGAAAGCACAGGAGATACAGCAGCTGGCCGACAGCCATGATGTGCGAGGATTCTTCACCACAGTCAAGGCCACCTACAGCCCAAACATCCAAGACCCCTCCCCCTCGGCTGGCCAAGAACGGGGAAACACTCATCAAGGACACCGAGGCCTGCTGGAAGGAGCACTTTGAACATCTCCTCAACGAGACTCTACCTTTGACTCAAGTGTCTTTGACTCCATCCCGCACCTCAGTAAAACCCCAACACTGCACGAGGTAGAAAAAGCCGTAAGACAGCTTAAAAACAAGGCTACAGGAGCGGATGGAATCCCCGCTGAGGCACTGAAGTATGACGGAGAGGCACTGTTGGCGCGAATGCATGATCTCATCTCTCTCATCTGGAGAGAGGAGACCATGCCAGGAGATCTCAGAAATGCAGTGATCGTGACCATCTTTAAAAAAGGGGACAAGTCCAACTGCGGCAACTACAGAGGAATCTCCCTGATATCGGCCACTGGGTAGGTTGTCACGAGAGTCCTCCTCAACCGTCTTCTCCTTGTGGCTGAGGAGCTCCTCCTGGAGTCACAATGCGGATTTCGTCCCCTACGGGGCACAATGGACATGATTTTTACAGCGCGACAGCCGCAGGAAAAATGTAGGGAACAGCACCAGCCCTTATACATGGACTCCTTTGACGCTGTCAACTGCAAGGGTCTATGGAGCGTCCTCCACTGTTTCAGATGCCCCCAAAAGCTCGTCACTATCCTCCACCTGCTCCACGACGACATGCAGGCCGTGATCCTTACCAACGGATCCATTACAGACCCAAGCCACGTCCGGACCAGGGACAAGCAGGGCTGCGTCATCGCCCCAACGCTCTTCTCAATCTTTCTCAATCTTTCTCACTGCCATGTTCCACCTCACAGCCAACAAGCTCCCCGCTGGAGTGGAACTAAACTACAGAACCTGTGGGAAGCTGTTCAACCTTTGCCGTCTCCAGGCCAAGTCTAAGACCACCCCAACTCTGTCATCGAGCTACAGTACGTCAACGACGCCTGCGTCTGCACACATTCAGAGGCTGAACTCCAGGACATAGTCGGCGTATTTACTGGGGCATACGAAAGCATGGGCCTTACGCTAAACATCCGTAAGACAAAGGTTCCTCCAGCAGTCTGTCCTCGCCGCACAGCACTGTCCCCCAGTCATCAAGATCTACGGCGCGGCCCTTGACGACGTGGACTATTTCCCATACCTCGGGAGCCTCTTATCAACAAAAGCAGACATTGATGGAGAGATTCAACACCGCCTCCAGTGCGCCAGCGCAGCCTTCGGCCGCTTCAGGAAAAGAGTGTTGGAAGACCAGGCCCTCAAATCCACCACCAAGCTCATGGTCTACATGGCTGTAGTAATACCCGCTCTCCTGTATGGCTCAGAGACATGGATCATGTACAGTAGACACCTCAAGTCACTGGAGAAATACCACCAACGATGCCTCCGCAAGATTCTACAAATCCCCTGGGAGGACAGATGCACCAACATTAGTGTCCTCATCCAGGCCAACATCCCCAGCATTGAAGCACTGACCACACTTGATCAGCTCTGCTGGGCAGGCCACATTGTCCGCATGCCAGACACCGAGACTCCCAAATCAAGCGCTCTACTCGGAACTCCTTCATGGCAAAAGAGCCAAAGGTGGACAGAGGAAACGTTACAAGGACACCCTCGAAGCCTCCTTAATAAAGTGCAACATCCCCACTGACACCTGGGAGTCCCTGGCCAAAGACCGCCCTAAGTGGAGGAAGTGCATCCGGGAAGGCACTAAGCGCCTCGAGTCTCATTGCCGAGAGCATGCAGAAAACAAGCGCCAGACAGTCGTTGAGAGTAAGGGTGGGTGGGACAAATGCGCAAACCATTCCCACCCACCCTTACACTTAACGACTGTCTGTCCCACCTGTGGCAGGGACTGTGGCTCTCGTATTGGACTGTTCAGCCACTTAAGGACTCATGTTAAGAGTGGAAGCAAGTCTTCCTCGATTCTAAGAGACTGCCTATGATGATGATGAGTGTCCTCCGACCAGGCCAACATCCCCAGCATTTAAGCACTGACCACACTCGATCAGCTCCGCTGGGCAGGCCACATTGTTCGCATGCCAGACACGAGACTCCCAAAGCAAGCGCTCTACTCGGAACTCCTTCACGGCAAACGAGCCAAAGGTGGGCAGAGGAAACGTTACAAGCACAACCTCAAAGCATCCCTGATAAAAGTGCAACATCCCCACTGACACCTAGCAGTCCCTGGCCAAAGATCACCCTAAGTAGAGGAAGTGCATCTGGGAGGGTGCTGAGCACCTCGAGTCTCATCGCCGAGAGTATGCCTGTGCTGATGATAGCTGTATTTAAGGGGAGGCTAGATAAGCATATGAGAAAGAAGGGAATAGAGGGTTATGCTGATCGAGTTAGATAAGAAAAGTCGGGAGGAGGCTCGAGTGGAGCATAAGTGCCCGTACAGATTGGTTGGGCTGAATGGCCTGTTTTTGTGCTGTATATCCTATGTAATCCTGTGTAAAGTCCCTTTTTAACTGATATGGTTAGATGTTTATTAAAATCAGATGGTTTCAATATTTTAAAAAGACATTATATTTAATTCACTTTCAAGGAACACAGATTCACACTATTTGCTTTGAAAAATAAAAATATCAGCTTTCATTAACTACAAGTCTTACTTGAAAAATTTCGAACAAATTACAGAATAAGATTTGTAACAACTTTTTGAAGCTTTGAGAACGTGTTCATTCTGCTGAAGTTGGATGCTGAAACTCCAGTTCCCCAGCCTCAGTCTCATTTTTCCCTATCATCTAAAATTAAACATTGGAGTTTAAACTTGGAAGCGCAGTGAACCATCTTCATTAAAAAAAATTAAACTAAACTGGGAGAAGAATCTTATCAATTGGTAGCATAACTGAAAATCATTTCTAGGATCTACTTAGACGACAAGTTGTCAGTCATCCTTGTATTGTTTCTTACAAGTAACTTACAAGTGAAATATGCACAATTAATGAAATGTCCCAAAATGTGAAATCATCAAATTATTTCACAAATCCAAAAACTTGTGTTAAATCTTTGTTTACATCCATCTATTTTGGAATATCTTTCATAAACCTGTACAAATACATGATAGATTCCAAGAGAAGCCAAATCTACCATAGAGGAAGAAAAATATAAATGCGGTTTTATTTTAATGATAAACCACAACATGTCGCACGCAACACTTGTTTTTCCTTCAAATGAAAAAAATCTGTTAAATAATTTTTAAAAAATTAAGATGCATTTAATAATAGTGCTAATTGCAGTTAAATCAACAGAAAGTCAATGATTAACCAATCCAAAGACTGGCATGTTGCTACACAGAACTAGTCTTCCATATTCTGTACAACAGAACAACATTGCAGTGAATAGAACACATTGTGAAAGTTATTTTTGCTGGTATTCACACTTAATAATGGGAAAATATCAGCAAAATACATTGATATATTTAAATATTACAATAAAAACTGCATCTGAAGTAATTTATGGATGGGCACATCCTAAAATTCGACAACCTTAATTCTCTCTCAACAGACAATTTAGCATCAACAATCTGACATTTCAAATGTGTTCTATGCAACAGGAAGTCCACAGACAAATGTCATGACTACTGCTCTGAAAGGTTAACATTCTGACAGTAAATACTTAATTCAGCTAAGAATTTAGAAAGTTGCTTTTTAATATATGCTCTTAAAGGTTAGAATATAGATTTTTTTTGAATATTCACAAAAATATGAAGCTGTATTGTGAGCTCGAATTCAAGGGCATTACAACACAATGGGTTTTAGCAGAGTATAGGACAGAGTTTTGTGCCCATGACAAAAAGACACGGAATATATCGAACAGAAGTAAGCCATTCAGCTCAAGCCTGTTCCGCCATTCAATTAGAACTCCATTTACCTGCCTTTGCTCCATATTCCTTAATGCCCTTACCTAACAAAAATCAATCTACATGAGAACGTAAGCAATAGGAGCAGGAGTAGGCCATTTGGTCCCTCAAGCCTGCTCCGCCATTCAGTAAGATCATGGCTGATCTGATCTTGGCCTCAACTCAACTTCCCTGCCCATTCCCAATAACCCTTTACTCCCTTATCATTCAAAAATCTGTCTATCTCCACCTTAAATATATTCCCAGCCTCCACAGCTCTCTGGGGTAGAGAATTCCAAAGATTCACAACCCTCTTGAAAGAAGAAATACCTCCTCATTTCTGTTTTAAATGGGCGACCCCTTATTCTGAAACTATGCCCTCTAAGTTCCAGCAATTGATCTTCTAAACTCCAATGAGTATCGGCCAAATCTGCTCAACCTTTCTTCAGAAGATAACCCCTTCATTTCAGTTATCGACCTCATGAACCTTCTCTGAACGGCCTCCAATGCAAGTATATCCCTCCTTAAATATGGAGACCAAGACTGTACGCAGTACTCCAGGTGTGGTCTCACCAATGCCCTGTACAGTTGTAGTAGGACTTCCCTACTTTTATACTCCATCCCCCTTGCAATTAAGGCCAACATTACATTGCCTTCATAATTACTTGCTGTACCTGCATGTTAACTTTTTGTGTTTCATATACAAGGACCCCCAGATCCCTCTGTACCTCAGCATTTTGTAATATCTCCCCATTTAAATAATAATAAGCTTTTCCATTTTTCCTATCAAAGTGAATACCCACAATGTACTCCAGTTTTAAATTTGTCAATTGATCTCGCTCTAATAGCTTTTTGAGGGCAGAGAGTTCCAGATTTCCACAACACTTTGTGTGAAGAAGTGCTTCTTGACGTCACCCCTGAACAGCCAAGCTCTAATTTTAAGATTATGCCCCCTTATTCTGGACTCGCCCACCAAAGGAAATACGTTATCTCCATCTACCCGACAAATCCTTCAATTATCTTAAACACCTCAATTATATTACCACTTAATCTTCTATACTGAAGGGAATACAAGCCTAGTCCAAGCAACAAGTCCTCATAACTTAACTCTTTTAGACCCATTATCATTCTGGTGAATCTGCGCTGCATCCCCTCCAAGGCTAATATATCCTTCCTGAGGTGAGGTGCCCAGAACTGAATGCAGTACTCCACATGCGGTCTAATCAGAGCTTTATACAGTTGTAACATAACTTCCATTCCTTTGTACTCTAAGATAAAGGCTAAAATTCCATCAACCTTCTAAATTATTTTTCATGCCTGTTCACTTGCTTTTAGTGATTTCTATACATGGACCCCTAAATCTCTTTGATCCCCCGCAGTTCCTAGCTTTTTACCATTTAGAAAATATTCTGATGTCTTTCTCAGGTCACAATTCCCACATTAAACTCCATCTGCCACAGTTTTGCCTACTCACTTAGTCTATCAATGTTCCTTTGCAACTTTCTGCTCCCATCCACAATTCTTACTGTGCCGCCTATCTTAGTGTTGTCAACCAACTTGGATATACAGGTCTCTATACCTCCCTCTAAGTCATTGATAAATATAGTGAAGAGCTGCAGACCCAGTACAGATCCTTGGGGGACACAAGTCGCATCCTGCCAATTGGATTGCATACCCATTAACCCTATTCTCCATCTCCTACTGCCTAACTAATTCCCTGTCCATGTCAATAGGTTACCAACAATTTGAAGCACTTTTATTTTTGCTAATTGCCGCTTGTGGAATTTTATCGAATGCCTTTTGGAAGTCCATATAAATAACATCTACAGACACACCCTTATCTACCACGTTAGTTACATCCTCAAAAAATTCAACTTGGTTCGTTAGACATGACTTTATCATCATCATCATAGGCAGTCCCTCAGGATCGAGGAAGACTTGCTTCCACTCTTAGCATGAGTTCTTAGGTGGTTGCACAGTCCAATACGAGAACCACAGTTTCTGTCACAGGTGGGACAGATAGTCATTGAGGGAAAGGGTGGGCAGGGAGCCTGGTTTGCCGCACGCTCCTTCCGCTGCCTGCGCTTGATTTCTGCATGCTCTCGGCAACGATACTCGAGGAGCTCAGCACCCTCCCGAATGCACTTCCTCCACTTAGGGCGGTCTATGGCCAAGGACTTCCAGGTGTCAGTGGGGATGTTGCACTTTATCAGGGAGGCTTTGAGGATGTCCTTGTAATGTTTCCTCTGCCCGCGTTTGGCTCGTTTGCCGTGGATGAGTTCTGAGTGGAGCGCTTACTTTGGGAGTCTCGTGTCTGGCATGCGAACTATGTGGCCTGCCAAGCGGAGCTGATCAAGTGTGGTCATTGCTTCAATGCTGGGGATGTTGGCCTGGATGAGGACGCTAATGCTTGTGCGTCTGTACTCCCAGGGGATTTGCAGGATCTTGCAGAGACATCGCTGGTGGTATTTCTCCAGTGACTTGAGGTGTCTACTGTACATGGTCCACGTCTCTGAGCCATACAGGAGGGCGGGTATTACTTCGGCCCTGTAGACCATGCTATCAACCACTGGGAAAGTCATCGTTAGAGTTCTCCTCAATCGTCTTCTCCCCATGGCCGAGGAGCTCCTCCTAGAGTCGCAGTACGAATTTCGTCCCCTCCGGGGCACAACGGACATAGAAACATAGAAAATAGGTGCAGGAGTAGGCCATTCAGCTCTTCGAGCCCGCACCACCATTCAATATGATCATGGCTGATCATGCAACTTCAGTACCCCATTCCTGCTTTTTCTCCATACCCGCTGATCCCTTTAGCCGTAAGGGCCACATCTAACTCCCTTTTGAATATATCCAATGAACTGGCCTCAACAAGAGAATTCCACAGGTTCACAATTCTCAGAGTGAAAAAGTTTCTCCTCAGCTCGGTCCTAAATGCTTAGACTGTGACCCCCTGGTTCTGGACTTCCCCAACATCGGGAACAATCTACCCGCATCTAACCTGTCCCGTCCCGTCAGAACCTTGTATGTTTCTATGAGATCCCCTTTCATCCTTCTAAACTCCAACGTTTAAAAGCCCAGTTGATCCAGTCTCTCCTCATATGTCATGATTTTTGCAGCGCAACTGCTGCAGGAAAAATGCAGGGAACAGTGCCAACCCTGATACATGGCCTTCTTTGACCTTCCAAAGGCCTTTGACACTGTCAACAGCGAGAGTCTATGGAGCGTCCTCCTCCGTTTCGGATGCACCAAAACTACATCACCATACTCCACCTGCTCCACGACGACATGCAAGCCGTGATCCTTACCAACGGATCCATCACAGACCCAATCCATGTCCGGACCGGGGTCAAGCAGGGCTGTGTCATCGCCCCAACCCTCTTCTCAATCTTCCTTGCTGCCATGCTCCACCTCACAGTTGATAAGCTCCCCGCTGGAGTGGAGCTAAACTACAGAACCAGTGGGAAGCTGTTCAACCTTCATCATCTCCAGGCCAGGTCCAAGACCACTCCAACCTCTGTTGTCGAGCTACAGTACGTGGACGACGCCTGCGTCTGTGCACACAGAGAGGCTGAACTCCAGGACATAGGTGATGTATTTATCGAGGCGTTTGAAAGCATGGGCCTTACGCTAACCATTAGTAAGACAAAGGTCCTCCACCAGCCTGTCCTTGCCGGACAGCACTGCCCCCCAGACATCAAGATCCACGGCGTGGCCCTGGACAACGTGGACCACTTCCCCTATCTCGGGAGCCTCCTATTAACAAGGGCAGACATTGATGATGAGATTCAACACCGCCTCCAGTGCGCCAGTGCAGCCTTCGGCCGTCTGAGGAAAAGAGTATTTGAAGATCAGACCCTCAAAACTGTCACATGATTTTATAAGTTCATGCTGACTCTCTAATCAGTTCATATTTGCCCAAGTGCCCAGTCACTCTGTCCCTTATAACAGATTCTAGAAACATCCCCACAACAGACGATAGACAAATAGGTCTATAATTTCTCTCTGCTACCTTTAGAAACATAGAACATAGAAACATAGAAATTTACAGCGCGGAAGGAGGCCATTTTGGCCCATCGTGTCTGCACCGGCTGACAAAGAGCCGCACGGCCCTTGGTCAGCAGCCTTAAAGGTTACATATAAACCTATGAACAATGAAGGAAAGGCAAAGAGCACCCAACCCAGTCAGTCCGCCTCACACAACTGCGACACCCCTTATACTGAAACATTCTACACTCCACCCCAACCGGAGCCATGTGATCTCCTGGGAGAGGCAAAAACCAGATAAAAACCCAGGCCAATTTAGGGAGAAAAATCTCGGAAAATTCCTCTCCGACCCAACCAGGCAATCAAAACTAGTCCAGATCATCACCCTGGCCATATTCTATTCCCTGCTGTACTTACCATTATATCTGCGCTGTCCAACAAAAGGTCATCCAGTCTAATCCCAATTACCAGCTCTAGGTCCATAACCTTGCAGGTTACTGCAGTTTAAATGCCCATCCAACCATCTCTTAAAAGTGGTGAGGGTTTCTGCATCCACCACTCTTCCAGGCAGCGAGTTCCAGATCACCACAACCCTCTGCGTAAAGAAGCCCCCCTCAAATCCCATCTAAACCTTCCACCAACCACCTTAAAACTATGCCCCCTCGTAATAGCCACCTCCACCAATGGAAATAGACCCTTACTATCCACTATATCCAGGCCCCTCAATATTTTGTACACCTCGATGAGGTCTCTTCTCAACCTTCTCTGTCCCAATGAGAACAAACCCAGCCTATCCAATCTGTCCTCATAACTAAGATTCTCCATTCCAGGCAGCATCCCAGTAAATCTCCTCTGCACCCTCTCTAGTGCAATCACTTCCTTCCTATAATACGGCGACCAGAACTGCAGCTATGGTGATACACATGTATGAAAACAACACAGTGCAATTATTAATGCCAATACGAGCCACGACTACATTACAAATCTCATGATTATACAATTTAAGCATAACCTCCCTGCTCTTGTATTCTATGCCTCGGCCAATAAAGGCAAGCATTCTGTATGCCATCTTAATCACCTTATCCACCAGGCCTGCTACTTTCAGGGAGGTGGGTGGGGTGGCTTGACCCATCCACCTCCACGGAGGTGTGTGGGGGGCCTGACCCATCCACCTCCATGGCACGAACCTGGTATTGCAGTACTTCCAGGAACGGTGCTTTGGCTCTCGGCCTTTTGGCTAAGAGCATTGGCGCAGAGTGATCCTTGATGTGTGCAGGGTGACCTCTGGCGTTTGTGATCTGACAAAAAATTGGAAAGATTGGCAACGAATTTAAAAAAAGAGTTCTGTGGACAAGCACTCCAAGGTCCCTTTGTTCATCTACACTATTAAGTGGCCTATTGCTTAATGTGTATACCCTTTCCTTATTAGCCCTCCCAAAGTGCATCACCTCACACTTCTCTGAATTAAATTCCATTTCTTAATTAATGGAGTGACATTGGCAATTTTTCAATCCAAAGGGACAATTCCTGAATCGAGAGAGTTTGGAAAGATCATGACTAAAGCATCTGCGATTTCCTCACCTACTTCTTTGAATAGGGTAGGAAGAGAGAGAAAGAAGCACCTTACTTGTGCAGCTCTGGACAGCCAGTTATGGGGAGTCACGATAATAAGTCTTGAAGGAGGTTGGTTGCCTGCCATTTCAATGGGAGATGGTGAGCGGTGCCAAAGTATAAATATCACAATAAAAATACTTCTGGCCTCAAATTCCAAACCTGATTCATTTATTGTTTGCCCCAATGAGACAAAATGGAAAAATATAACTGTTAATATAAATTAGTCTTTTGGATTTGCAGATTCAAATTTAATTTATCCTTTTTCTCTTTTGGATTTGTTCTCCGCAATGGTGTTTAGTAAGTATTCCAAAATCTTATGTATAAAATCTGCTCCAAAGCAGTAACGATGTTTCAGTAAAAGGTTTGAAATATTCATTAAAATTTTGATCTGTTTTTTCAAGCCTCAAATTAAGAACGCCAAGTTATTTATTATAGATTTATGTTTGAAATTCCCTTCTTTTGAGTTAAATCATTGAAAATAAAAATGGTGATACACATGTATGAAAATAACAGTCCCTACCAAATAACAGTGCAATTATTAATGCCAATACTGACCACTTCTACATTACAAATCTCAAGCTTTCTTCACTAACTTCATAACATTTATATATCACCTTCAATTTAGAAAAGCATCCCAAGGAGCTTCACAGAGGTATAATCAGACCAAAATGGATGCCAAGCCAAATACAATATTCAGAGGGATAACCAAAAGCTTGGTCAGAGGTAGGTTTAAAAGGAGGTTATAAAAGCGAAAGGAATGAGGAGGGCGGAGAGGTTTAGCAAGGGAAATTTACAGTGTAGGGCCTAGACTACTGAAAGCACAGCTGCCAATGGGAGAAAGAAGGAAGGGGGTGGGGTGGGGGCAGGTACAAGAGACCAAAGACAGAGGAATGCAGAATTCTGGGGGGATAGGTGGAGAGGGGGCTGTAGGGCTGGAGGAGGATGGGCCAGAACGGAAGCATGAACCAACTTAAACGCGAGGATCAGAATTTTGAATTCGAGGCTTTGGGGGACCAGGAGCCAGTGTAGGTCATCAAGGACAGACGTGATGGGTGAGTCGGACTTGCTGTATAATTAGATATGAGCAGCAGATTTTGGATGAGCTGAGGTTATGGAACTGAAAGGCAGCGAACGGATGCTGGTCAGCACAGCATTGGATGAGTCGTGTGTGTTGGTGCCAAAGGCATGGATGTGGGTTTCAGCAGCAGATGGGCTGGGTAGAAGTAGGTTATCATGGAGAGGATATGGGGTAGAAAGGTCAGTTCAGAGTCAAATAGGAAACAGATTAGGCATAGTCTGTTTCCACCTCAGACAGTTGCCAGGAGGGGGCTGGAATTGGTGGCCATGGTACAGAGTTTGTGGCAGGGACTGAAGATGATGACTATGGTATTCCCAGTGTTTAACCGAAATTGTAGCTTACTCAAAACTGGCTGTCAGACAAGCAGCTGACTGGATATCAACACAGAGGAAATGGGGGGAGGGGGGGGGGGGAGTTGAGATAGGTAATGGAGAGGTGGAGCTGGATGTTATTGGTGTACACATAAACGTAGGAATAATTGTGCTTTTCTGTTATGATCACCTCATAAACAGCACCTGTGAACAGAAGTACCTGTGATTGTGGTTTCTTATTTTTTTAATGAACAGAATGGGTTGCTGTTTATTCTGAATGGTATTCGAAGCTTAAATATCAATATTAAAAAACTTGGAAAGTACATAAACAATAAATCTTTGAGCATTTTGAGGTAATTTTTCGATGCAGAAACATGTTTATTAAAGACTGGAGAGTCAACAAATTCACTAATAATGCACTAAATGTTCCATTCGACACACTGGTGCATGGTGGGAGTGCAGATCTGGAAATTACACAAACGATGATTTTCCATCCATTGAATTTTAAGCAGAATTTTTTTTGCTGAAATGCTTTCAGGCAGAAACATAAAGACAGGCACCAATTGATGATGAGCAAGTGTGGGGGTGGGGAATGGGGTTGGGCACCATGGGACTCCCTATCCCTGTGCTCCCAAACACTGGGTCTCCCTCCTAAAAATAATTCTGGACTCTGACACCCTATCCCAGTATTGCCAGACCAAGGGTCTTTTTCCAGTACTCCCAGGGCCACCTCTAATGCTGATAAATCAGTGTTCCTGATAATACGACTTCGCATGACACTCTTCTTCTTATAAAACTGTCGGTTCACCACGAGCAACAGCACGTCAGACCTGCTAGTGGTCTACATAATGATATAAACACCTTGGTAAATGTGACTTTTTTAAAAAAAATTAGAATGAAGTGCATTGTCAAAGTGGGTAACTATTTATTAAAAACTAGAACGTTTTACAAAATCAGCTGAGTTGGTCTGAGGAGACAAAAAGGTGTGAAAATTAAACACCTGTGGAATTAACCGACAAATATAGATAAAACATCATCTTGACTACTTTATAGCTGTCAGCTGTTTTCCTGTTCCTGAACAGCATCTCAGTCTCATGGAAGTCAAGGGGTGAGTAGAAATTTCCTAGTATTTGTTGCACCTGTGTCTGCAGTTTAGCTACTATTCTGTTTTATAGAAACTATTATCAAATTACAAAGAATTGCTGCTTTTTGTTAATGTTTTTGGGGGTAAGTAAAAATATTTTTCTTCATTTTTTTTTTGCCTTATCAGTTGCATTCACACACTAGTGACAGTTGAGAAAGTGATGGACAACCTGGACCCAGGCCTCCATCAATACCACTCAAAATAGCACAGGAGGAGCACCAGCATTGATCAAAGATGACTCTCATCAATTGTGTTTAGAAATAACTGGCAAAATAATGCATTCCAATTTTAAACACTCACTGTTCAGAAACAAGCCTGTCCTCATCATTCTCTTTACTTCGTGAGATCTTTTGATACATGCGCTCTCCATCCACATCTTCATCTTCATCATTATAGTCATCATCAATACTTTTCATGTCTAGCCTCTTGTGATTAGAATCGCCATTTAGGCATATATCCACAGTTTGCAAGATACTGCAATTGAATTCCTTTCCATTCGAATCTGGTTTTCCATTCAAATCTGGACTATAAGAAGCTAAAATCACAGAAGAATCGATGGCTGAAGAAACAGCTGAATAAGATCTTTCTGAATTATCCTCAGAGCTTTCTCTTGTTAAATCTGAATTTTTCACTCGCTCAGCAGAGCCTTCCTCCTCCTCCTCATTGTCACCATCAAACGAGATGATATTTGGCACCATTTTCTTTTTCTTTTTTTCTCTCTTACTTTTTCCATCTACCAATGAAAAGCAGAAGCCAAAATTAGTTGCCACTTTTTAACCAGGGCAAAGTAGAAATGTTGGACATGGCTGGAGTCTAGCACGAAAAGGCATGGTGGTTAAGTCGTTTGTATATTACTGACTTTTTTAAAAAAACACCATTAAATACCTCAGGCATTTTTCTCAGTAACATGTTACTGCAAATGGACCAGAATTTTGGAATAGCATATGTAAACACTTTGCTACAACACAAATACAGTAACATGAAATGCTTGCAAACATCAGTCAGATGATTTCAATTAAACCGATAGTGATGCACAGTTTAGATCATTTTAAGTAAAAATCCACCCATTTGCAGAAATAATGGGCCCAAGTTTCCACATGATTCACGCCTGATTTTTAGGAGCAACTGGTGGAGAACGGACTATTTTAGAAATCACAATTCTCCACATTTTTTTTTCTGCAGTTCTAGTCAGGTAGAACAGTTCTAGTTTAGAACAGAATTTTTTCTTCAAAAGGGGGCGTGTCCGGCCACTGACGCCTGATTTGAAAGTTTTCACAGTGAAAATGTACTCCAAACTAAAGTAGAATGGTGCCAGTGAAGATTTTTGTAGAACTGAAAAAGCCTGTTCTGCACATTAAAAAATCAGGCGCAGGTTACAAATTAGGAATCCGGAACGAGGTGGGGGGGAAGGGAACACATTAAATTCGACAATAAATCCTTATCTATACTTCTACAAATATTATACAAATAAATCCAACCTGAATAAACATTTATAAGCCAAGAAAAGATTAAATAAACCATCTTCCTTCCTGTGTGAAAGTGCTTCAGCCAGGGAGAATTCTGCAGCTGTTCGTGCCGCTGAGCGAGAGGGGGAGGGAGAGCGAGAAGGAGAGAAGGAGAGAGGGAGGGAGAGGGGAGGGAGAGAGGGAGGGAGAGGGGAGGGAGAGGGGAGGGAGAGGGGAGGGAGAGGGGAGGGAGAGGGGAGGGGGGGGGGAAAGTAAGGGGGGGGGGTCGGGGAACAGGAGCGGGTGTCGGGTGGGGGAGCGGGTGTCGGGTCGGGGGGGGGGAGCGGGTGTCGGGTCGGGGGGAGCGGGTGTCGGGTCGGGGGCGGAGCGGGTCTCGGATCGGGGCGGGGGGGGGAGCGGGGGAGAGCGGGTCTCGGGGGGGGAGCGGGTGTCGGGTCTCGGTCGGGGCGGGGGTGTCGGGGTGGGGGGGGAGCGGGTGTCGGGGCGGGGGGAGCGGGAGTCGGGTCGGGGGGAGCGGGTGTCGGGTCGGGGGGAGCGGGTGTCGGGTCGGGGGGGGAGCGGGTCTCGGGTCGGGGCGGGGGGGGGGAGCGGGGGAGAGCGGGTCTCGGGGGGGGAGCGGGTGTCGGGTCTCGGTCGGGGCGGGGGGGGAGCGGGTGTCGGGGCGGGGGGAGCGGGAGTCGGGGCGGGGGGAGCGGGAGTCGGGTCGGGTCTGGTCGGCGGGCGGGGGGGGGGGGAGCGAGTGTCGGGTCTGGTCGGGCGGGGAGCAGGAGCTGGCCGTGGGAGGAGCCTCATTCACGCAGCCCCAGTGAGGCCATTGGGCCAGGGCTAGGGGCTGCGTGCTTCGGGCCCCTCCCACACAGTTCGGCGCCTGGAGCTACTGCACTTGCGTGCCGACTGTAGCGCGCATGTGCAGAGGTCCCGGCACTGTTTTCAGTGCCGGGACCTGGCTCCGCCCCCCCCCACAGCTCGTGCTGACTGTGCCAAGTGCCACAGGACCTGTAAGTCGGTGGAGAATACCGAGGATTTTTTTAGGCGCCGTTTTAGGCGCGAAAAACGGGCGCCCAGCTCGGAGGGGCGCCCGTTTTTTTTCTTGTGGAAACTTGGGCCCAATATTGCGAGAGCATTTTCTGTTCTAGACACATCCCTTTTCATAAGCTATTTAAAAATTAAACCTAAAATTCTACTTGAAAGGGGCAAGAGATCTGTTCACAAAGTATTAATCTAAAAATACATTGTACAAATGAGCTGCAAGTTTTAAATAGTGTACATCATATTAGCAACAGGTGGTTGCATATCAAAACTGAAAGCATCTGGTGACAAACTGTAAACAGCGTGTTGTCAGACACACACAATATTTTAATACTTTTAACCTACCTCTTTAAAAAACTTGTTTAAGATGCAAGTAACTCTGTCCTTCCCTCTCCTAAACCACTAGTTCTCAGTTATGTTTAAGATGCAAGTATTTTATTTATTCTTCCTTGAAACGTTCTTTGTTTCACAAGTTTTTTTTATATGTTCATATATTTTTCTCCTCTTACTTCCCATGATGGGCTTGCACTTTTTGCTTATGCTGTCTTTGTTGCAACACTGGTGAGGGAAGTTTGTCCCGAGTCATGTCACCAATGATCAGTACATTCAAGTGGTCATTTGCCATGGTCCAGCCTGGCTGGCTGCTTCTAGCTGCAACCTTGGAGGTCAGCAAAGCATGTGAAACACTCCTCTCTGGTCCAACATAAACATCAGCCCTCCTCAACAATATTAAAAAATCATCATCCTGAACAACTATATAAAAAGTTCACTAAAAAAACTATTTTTGTATTCATCTCGTCAGCATTTTCACCTCAGTTATTGTAAAATGTTCTACCTGAGTAATGTAGCTCCACGGGACCATGTTCACTCGTAATATTTTACCTGCAGGGAGGGTGCCATTTCTAAAGGAAACCTAATGTCCTGTGCAACGTAACCACTATTAACAATGACAATCAACCACTTGCATCACACAAGAAAACTAGGTTTTACATGAGGTGTAACTCTAGACATACAATGCATGATCATATTACAGTATCGTATTTTACTTAAGAACATTGCACTGTTTTACAGCACCAGGAGATAAATTTTATCTTACATTTAGTCAGCTGCAGAAAGCTCAAAATAAAAATCACAAGAAGTTTTCTTAGACAGCATTTTCAATTCCTATTTATATATTAAAAAAATACTGCAGTGCAAGTAAAACTTTAAAAAACAAATTGAAGATTGTTCATAATACTGAAGTGCTGCCAAAAGTAAGCACCATTTACACACATTTGTCTTCTATGGGGGTTCTCAAAACTGTCTGCCATAATTTCAACAGGAGGTGGACAAAAGCCCTGGAGAAATGGCAGAAGATTGGGAGAACTCCTGCCGAAATCCGACTCCATGGTGTATATTATCAACTTTATCTTCCAACAGAAAATATTTAAAGAAATAATTATGAACCTACAAAACAAAAACAATGACCAAACAGATAGTGTAACTAAGCTTGTGAAAAACGGAGTGAAAGAATCCATCAAAATGTCTGCTGTCACATCTGTCCAGTTCCACATATTCCTGGGTTGTCACCAACACAACAGGTCAATGAAAAACGAACATTTTTATCAAAATCAGAAATTTGTACCCACATGACTCGAATTGTCAAAGGACCAGAGGGGAGGTGTGAGCCAATATTTTGACATTTTGAAGAGAAACATTGGACCATAGAAAAATTCTCATGTGTGTGTGGGGAGCCAGGAGAACGTGATCATAAGATACAGCTAAACACAACTCAGCAACTATGACACTTAGACATTAACTGGTGCCTAAGAAATTCTCTTTTAAAGAATAATTGCTCTTAATAAGACTCTGTAATACAATGATTGTTAACTTTAAAATTTAAGTACTTTAGAGTTACTGCATTTCAGAGCGCAACTTACCTTGGTTTACAGTTTTAGACAGAACCGGCAGTCGGTCAGATTCAGGCTCAGGCCGCATGAAACTTGGCACAGCAGAAACTGTTGAGATTTCTTTCAGGAGCGTGCTGACCCCTTGTGTGGATTCCTTTAACAGGGAGGTGACATTTTGTGTTGACTCCTTCAACAGGTTTGCAACTGCAGATACGGGCTTGTTAGGTCCATTCAAATCCTGATTGTCAATGTTGATTGCAAAGAGGATAGAGTTTAACCCTTGAAACAAAATCAATAGATTAATTTACAAAAATAACTTCCTACTGGGTTTATTTAATTCCTTTTGAAGAAAGCAACACTTTCAGTACAAATCTATTTCGTAACTTACAGGTTAAGATGATTGTGTTCGATACAAATCACTAAGCTGCAATGTTTTTTTCCCCCCCAATTAAAATATTTGTTAGCTGTTGAGCTAATGAAGTGCAGGTTGAACCTCTCTTATCCGGGACTCGCTTATCCGGCACCACCCCCGGCAGGGGGTCGGGTCTGTGTGTGAAAACAGCGGGAGCTGCTGCAGCTTCGAATGTGGGATGGCCGGTGATACAGAGAATCAGTGCTGGCCTTTCCCCCTCCCTCACCGACCCTTCACACCCACAGCCCCTGAGAGAGAGAGAGAGAGAGACAGCCTGACACTCACAGAGACAACTGCAACCATCAAGCTGCACAGTGCCTGCCATTTTGCAACATTCTGGCGTCGGCAGACTCGCCATGGGTGGAAGCAGCCGAGTCTCTTCATGCGAGGTCGAGCCCAGCAGCAGGGTCTGGGCCCAGAAGTCGTCAGCGAGCAGCAGGAAGAGAGGAGGTCGGCGAGCAGTGGGAAGAGAGGACGTCGGCCCAAGGACAGTGTGGGTGTTGTTGGTGCTCCAGGTCAGTAGTACCCGATAAGTCGGGGGGGGGGGGGCGTCGGCGTGACCTTCTGTCATCCGGCAAATCCTTTATCTGGCACAGGCCAGGTGCCGGATAAGGGAAGTTCAACGTGAACTGTACATTGTGACCAGAACCTCTATCCCTGTGAAAAGCAGCAGTGTGTTTAACATATTCTAGAGAAATCCTAGGAGAACAGGTGTCTTGATCTCTAGGTCAATATGTAAGAAGCCCCCCCACACTAAGTAACTCTAACTCTTAAGTTTTTTGGAAATGTGAATAGCAGCAACAGCATACCTAAGATCACATGACCATACCTACTTCGATTCCCCTAAAATAAATACCTTAACCTATCTGGTCTGAATGGGAACGCATCTGGGAAGTGCCGCCTATTTCACACAGCAACAAATTAGTGCCAAAATCACTAAACAGAATTAAAATATATTTTTGAACAATTACTAAATAGAAAAATTAGGATCTTCCTCTACTCTTGCGTAAGCAAGAAAGGTGAGCCAGGTATTACAAAATAACACTTCCATGGAAAATAATTTATCAATACATCATTATTTGGAGGATTTCTATTCTCTTGTACAATTTGCTTTGGAAAAAACATGGACATTCAACGAGAAAAAAAATGGAAACAGCTCCCTGTAAAAATTG
Source organism: Pristiophorus japonicus (assembly GCF_044704955.1). Lineage (NCBI taxonomy): Eukaryota > Metazoa > Chordata > Chondrichthyes > Pristiophoridae > Pristiophorus > Pristiophorus japonicus. The sequence goes on along the minus strand of NC_091991.1, from coordinate 135,004,021 downwards.
TGCATGAGGAAATAAGCATAACAAATTTTAAAAATGGGTCCTAACACATTCAAATGTCACTTAAAAAGCAAATAAAATTCATATTTTTCCTATTTAGTAAACATCACTCCCTGAATTAAGAGAATAAAAGTTCAAGGGATGAAAATGGTTGGCAAAAACATACAACTAAAATAGGAAAATTCAGAGTGTATTGATTATCTCATAGTTTCTACTAAAAACTGAACAAAAGAATATGATGGAATACCCACCATTCGACTGGACTGGTACAGCCACAACACCACTAAACACCCTCCCCTCCCGCCCACTGCCACCAGCGCTCTATAGCTGCAGCATGTATTATCTGTAGGATGCCCGACAGCAACTCAGAAGCTTACTTCGATAGCACCTCCCAGTCCCATGACCTCTACAACCAAGGACATGAGCAGCAAGGTCATGGGACTGCCCTGAACTACAAATCCCTTCAGGAACTACACAATCCTGAATTGGAAATTTATCACTGTTCCTTCTTGATTGGTGGGTCAAATTCCTGGAATCCCTATCTACTAATCATTGTTGGAGCACAATCAGGACATGGACTGCAGCTGTTGAAAGAGAAGGCCCACCACCACTTCTATGGGAAACTAGGAATGGGCAAGAAATGTGGCTTCACCAGTGTTGCCCACTTCACGAGAACAAATAAAAAACAGAATGAGATCGCGTACAATTACTTAGAAGACTGACAAACCTGAAGCCCTAGATCCAAACAAACTGCTCATCTCATACCTGAAAAATGAGAAACAGTCTCTTAACACAAGTTGCAACATGAAGGTGGTTGCAGCACACAGCAAGGTTCACTTGCTGGTTTTGCCTAAAATTTCTCTTATCTCTTCAACAAATGTACCTTTATGTCTTCTGAAGCCCTTGGCCTAAGTCCCTATTATTGCAAATCATACATGTCAACTGTCTGAATTTCATGTTAACAGTTAGTATTTTTGAGCTTCTATCCACTTGTTGGCATTGACCAACAAAAATCAGTGCGGAATTTGAACTTCCTACACTGACTGGCCAGTCCCCGAAAGATCGTCCCAATGGCTTTCAAAATGTCTTTCCGCATGTGCACAAATTCCGTACATGCACATTCAGCCGACTCCTGTGTTGGCTATCAAACAAGTAGCTAGTAAGTAGCCCAACAACTTCTGATAATAGCCAAGTTTGTTGGCTTTCAGATGCAAAATTGTCAACAAAGAATAGTTCTGTGCTATTTGAAAATCCATCAGTTTGTTCTGTATCATTCGAGCAGCTTTCCCAATCACTACATCCACAAAATGGCTTACGATTGACTACAGCAGGCACTGAATGATGTTTGTCAAAATCAAGTTTACTGGCTAGGATTATTGGAAACACATGACTTTAGAGTTTCGGCTTTTTTTGGCATTGTCAAACGAAGCACCCGAGAAACTCTTCACTGGAATGAGAAAGATTTTATGTTGGCAAGTGATTACTTCTCAATGCCACCAGAACCTGCACAGTAAAGAACTATATTAATGTAGGATTAGCCTTCTGGAAAATAGAGGGGGCGAAATTCCCCTATTGTGCACCTATTATTAGCGCCTCTGGGACTGCGAAAGTGTTTTTGCCCCAGGGCTGGGGGCGGGGGGGAGCAGCTGGTTCCCAAGAAATTGTGCAGGAGTTATCGGATAGCGAATCCAGTCGCGACACGCCCCGGGCTGCTGCACCTCCACCGATGACGTCATCGCCAAGCGCTGTGACCTCTTTTTGCCATGCGGCGGCCCCTTTCCGCCCTGCGGCGGAATTTGGGCAGCGCCCCTTGAGGCCACCATGGGCAATGCCCACGCAAGCCTCGCCGGCTCGTGAACTGGGCCACACACACATCACGGGATGAAAGTTAAAGGGAAGATGCGCTGCACCGCAACCGCCATCTTTTTCTTTTAACCCACTTGCCAGTCGTGCCATTGTCCAATACTTTCGCGGGGTCTGAGCCACGATCGTGCAGCTTGGCACTCCGTTACGGTACCAGTCTGTGACCACGGCACCACACATCCCTGGTGGCCCAGTTGAGGCCATCAAAGGGCCTGCAGAGCTCGCAGCATTCCTCCCCTTTAACGGAAGGGGAGGGGCGTTGAAACGCCTCAGCGCTAGAGGCCATGTAGCACTCCACGATGTGCCCGGGTAGCACCCCCGATCCCGCCAAGAGGAAGTGGAGCACGTGATATTGCGCTCCATTTCTTGTGAAGGGTTGTAACTCCAATTCTGCTTCCGTGGCGGGACTTCTGCGTCGGGCACAGAATGTCCGGCCTTGGAAAGGTTACCGCCCCCAAACAGGGCGATAGCCAATTTCGGCTCCAGAATCTCTTTGGTTACTGCCACATTAGTTTTGATTTCCAAGAATTGTGGCTAAGTTTTTGCACTGACCAGGAACAGATTCAGATCAACTCCGACCTGAAGTCATGGCAGACTACAAATAGATCCATACGGAATGAAGTGAAAGTGACATTGACAATTCTGGAAAGTATCGGAACACTTGTGTTAAAGGGATATAAATAACAGTCATGACTAATGAGGTAATAAAAATGTCATAAACTGCATCAATGCCTTCAAGTGTCTGGGTACAGCACAATGATTGTTCAGTTACCCTGTGGCAATGGTCCCGATCTTAAGCCTATACTCCGAGCTATTTCAGTTGCTAACTTGTTTGAAAGCATTTTTCAATTTTCGGAAATTTTCCAAATCGCCATATATGAAACACTGTACACAACCTTCCACTTTCATCAATTCCCAAAGCTGATTCTTGGTTCCTATAAGGAGAACTGTTGGGCCAGGACTATGGACCAACAAGAAATGATGGGTAGATGTTAAAACAAAGTTGGAGCTTTTTCAATAACAGCACAAGTCAACAATAAATTAGTCCCATGATTTTTCTTCTCTCACTTAATTTTGGGGGATGTGCTATTTTTTAATATTTATCATATTTAGAAACATAGAAAATATGTGCAGGAGTAGGCCCTTCGAATCTGCACCACCATTCAATAAGATCATGGCTGATCATTCCCTCAGTACCCCTTTCCTGCTTTCTCTCCATATCCCTTGATCCCCTTAGCCGTAAGGGCCATATCTAACTATCTCTTGAATATATCCAATGAACTGGCATCAACAACTCTCTGAGGCAGGGAAGTCCACAGGTTAACAACTCTCTGAGTGAAGAAGTTTCTCCTCATCTCAGTCCTAAATGGCCTACCCCTTATCCGAAGACTGTGTCCCCTGGTTCTGGACTTCCCCAACATCGGGAACAATCTACCTGCATCTAACCTGTCCAGTCCCGTCAGAATCTTGTATGTTTCTATGAGATTCCCTCTCATCCTTCTAAACTCCAATGTATAAAGGCCCAGTTGATCCAGTCTCTCCTCATATGTCAGTCCAGCCATCCCGGGAATCAGTCTGGTGAACCTTCGCTGCACTTCCTCAATAGCAAGAACGTCCTTCCTCAGATTAGGAGACCAAAACTGAACACAATATTCCAGGTGAGGCCTCACCAAGGCCCTGTACAACTGCAGTAATTCCTCCCCGCTCCGATACTCAAATCCCCTAGCTATGAAGGCCAACATGCCTTTTACCTTCTTCACTGCCTGCTGTACCTGTATGCCAACTTTCAATGACTGATGAACCATGACACCCAGGTCTCGTTGCACCTCCCCTTTTCCTAATCTGCCGCCATTCAGATAATATTCTGCCTTTGTGTTTTTGCTACCAAAGTTGATACCCTCACATTTATCCACATTATACTGCATCTGCCATGCATTTGCCCACTCACCTAACCTGTCCAAGTCACCCTGCAGCCTCTTAGCATCCCCCTCACAGCTCACATCACCACCCAGTTTAGTATTATGTGCAAACTTGGAGATATTACACTCAATTCCTTCATCTAAATCATTGATGTACATTGTAAAGAGCTGGGGTTCCAGCACTGAGCCCTGCGGCACTCCACTAGTCATTGCTTGCCATTCTGAAAAGGACCCGTTTATCCCGACTCTCTGCTTCCTGTCTGCCAACCAGTTCTCTGTCCACGTCAGTATATTACCCCCCCAATACCACGTGCTTTGATTTTGCACACCAATCTCAGATCACCAAAATCAGTGCCAAGCTCATGTCTGAGGTTGTTCCGATAGTAACATCAGTGCAAAATGTAGATAATTTCTGATTTATATTTTAAGAAATCTCTGTGTATTGTTAGAAGCATTTATTAAGGACGAGAGACAACAAGCTGATGTTACTGGTTAACATCAGAAATTATCAATTCGGTCACAGGGGAAATGGCTTCTGTTTGGAACAATGTAGATTTGCAGAGTGCCACATCAAGACCTGCCATTTACTTAATATTGTTGCCTACAGTAAGGTCCCTTTTAATTTAAAAAAATACCCATCCTAATGATTTCGGCATCCTATGTTTCTTCCCGAGAAAGCATCAAATGTCATCACTCAAGAGATTTATATTACTCATTGCCTTACACCACAGAAACAGAATATGGATTTCACTCTGTAGATTCTAGAAGTTCCCAAGTTGTACATTTCATAAATGTTCTCCCCTTTTTCCCTACTTTCCTTAGAAAAAGGGCATCAGCAACCTTCCTTTAACATGCCCATGGGCAGCTCTGCATGTACAGGCCAAGCATGTGAAGGGCCATCACAACGAAGCTCCTTCATCACTCAATGTCCACAGACATGAACTTTCCAGCAGTGGTCATTGGAAAACAGAATAGGAAGGGGACACCAGCTGATTTATTGCCCCGCCCAAGCCCAAAGATACTGAGGCCAACTGTACTACTACACCACCACAACTGGTAGGATTAAGTTAGTTCAACTTTCTCGAATGGTTTGAATCAAGTTATCACATGTCCCAGCACCTAGAGCTGCTGATGTGATGCACCTTGAACAAAACGTTCAACAGGAATTTTGCTCATTCTGCCAGGCCCAATACCTCTAATCCAGTGTGTGAAGAAAGGATCGCCTGGGCAACAGGTCAGATTCCAATTCACCAAGTGAAACCTTTAAATGTGATTGTCCATCGGTGATTTGCACATATTTTTATGATATGCAAAGAATGTAAATGGAGAATTCATTTTTAAAGCAAAGATTTTACTGGTCAAACATTAGAATACTTAATGCAATTTTGCAGTCCATATACAAATGCTTTAAGTATTCCTCACTTCAGTGTCACAAAGAACCTTTCCACAAAGCAAAGAATTCACCCAGGCCCCAGATGCACATTTCTGCACACACAAGCTTTACCCGGAAAGTTGGGAAAATGTCAATCATTTTGTTGAGACAAATAACTAAGTTAAAGATCTGCATAAAAGCTTAACACAGTGAAACAAAGGCATTTGTGAATACTCCAATGTGGTGAAATCGGTGCCGTTTTTAAAACTCATGTAAAGCAATTGCATTGCAAACAAGGATTTTTTTTACCACCATTTTGCAGCTACCGACACAGCCTGACAACATTTGCACATAATCACAGAATCATTATTAGACTTATTTCATAACTTGCATGGAAATCAGTGTATACTATTTGAAGACAATTTTATATCCATGTGTGATTATCATCAATACAAAAAATATTTTAGGCATTACTACTAGAAATGAAAAGTGCTACTGATAGCGCAGTTTTGCAACCTACCTGCTGCCATTGTCGGAAGCATGCTTGCACGCTCTTCCTCCCTCATAAATGACCAGTCTTCATAGAAGACACTAAAAAGCATATGATTGAAAGCAAGAATAAGTCAGAACAAAATTGTAACTTAAAAATAAATTGTCATGTATTCAACCAGCATTGTAACCCATGTATAAACTGACCTAAGTTGTACACCGTGAGAACACTGACCACTAGATGGGAGACACTCCTAACCTGGACCTTCAGGTAGAAAAGGGGAAGCTCCACCCACCTTCGTCACTTGAGTGCTAAGGAATAAAGGACAGGTCACAGACTGACCTTCTCTCAAGCATGGGCCTCGTGTGCATTTATACTGTGTAGTAAGGACGTATCAATGGCGACGAGAAACTGGGATTTAAACCACGCGAGCATGGCCACTAGCAGAACAGACGAGAGGTACTGTGTTAAGGAATGGTTGGGACAGAGATTCAACATTGTTAAAGCAGCACACAGTTCTCCAGGCAGACAAGGGCAGTCAGGCATGCCCCAACATGTAGTCGAACCCAGAGGGGGAGTTCGACAGAGACAATGGCAAGCTGAACAGCGATTGACGCCATTGCAAGGGACAATGCGGCCAGTAATGGGGCCATCAACATCTGTTAATGGTGCACTCAAGGACAATAACAGGGGCAGTCAGGGACGATCGACTGGCAAGGGACCTTTTGTTTCAAACCGCAACTCATGCTGGAGGCGTGGAGGCATACATTCAGCCGGAGTTTGCAGAGATGAGCAAAATACCTGCAGAAATTGCAGAAATGGACACTGGGGGAAATCGTTGGAAGCTGAAGTTCAGCGAGTTCATGTGGAGCACGTATACAGTTCATACACCAGGACGCCACCGATAATGATGAAAGTGCTCCTCAATGGCATCCCAGTATCAATGGAGCTAGACACGGGTGCTAGCCAGTCCCTGATGGGTATCAAACAGTTCGAAAAGTTGTGGGCATCCGATTGACGCACAGTTACAGACTTACACAAAGCAGATCATTCCGGTGCTAGGCAGCGCCACGGTAGTCGTGACCCACAAAGATTCGGAGAACAGTTTGCCACTCTGGATTGTCCCAGGGGACGGTCCCGCACTACTGGGGAGGAGTTGGCTTGCTGTCATGAACTGGAAATGGGGCGATGTCAATGCAATTTCCTCTGTGGAGCGAGTATCATGCTCACAGGTCCTGGACAAATTTGACTCATTATTTCAACCCGGCATTGGCACTTTCATGGTAGGGCCAAGGTAGTGATTCACATAAACCCGGACGCCAGACCAGTACACCACAAGGCCAGAGCGGTGCCGTACGTGATGCGGGAAAAGATAGAAGGCGAATTGGACCGCCTGTTGAGGGAAGGCATCATCTCGCCAGTCGAATTCAGTGACTGGGCGAGCCCGATTGTGCCGGTGCTCAAGGCGGATGGGTCGGTCAGGATATGTGGCGATTACAAGGCCACCATCAATCGGGTGTCACTCCAAGACCACTACCCGCTACCGAGAGCGGAGGACCTCTTTGCGACGCTATCCGGTGGCAAACCTTTTTCAAAATTGGACCTGACCTCAGCTTACATGACCCAGAAGCTGGTGAGTGAGTCGAAGAAGCTGACCACCATCACGACACACAAGGGGTTGTTTGAGTACAACAGATGTCCGTTCGGGATTCGCTTGGCCGCCGCGATCTTCCAACGAAATATGGAAAGTCTCAAGTCGATTCCAGGGACGATGGTTTTTCAGGACGGGTTACGATACTGAAGAACACCTCCACAACCTGGAGGAGGTGCTACGCAGACTGGACCGGGTAGGTCTGCGACTGAAAAAGGCGAAGTGCGTCTTCCTAGCTCCAGAGGTAGAATTCCTGGGGATGAGGGTAGCAGCAGACGGGATCAGCCCTACTGCATCCAAGACGGAAGCGATCCAGAGAGCACCCAGACCCCGTAACACGACGGAACTGCGTTCGTTCCTGGGGCTCCTGAACTATTTTGGTAACTTTCTTCCCAAATTGAGCACGCTGCTAGAGCCACTACACGTGCTCCTATGCAAAGGTCGCGAATGGGTCTGGGGGGACAGCCAGGAAAGGGCTTTTAATAGAGCACGCAATTTGTTATGTTCCAACAATCTGTTAACGCTATATGACCCATGTAAGAAACTTGTGTTAACGTGCGATGCGTCGTCCTATGGTGTCGGGTGTGTGTTGCAGCATGTCAATGCCAAGGGTCAGTTACAGCCGGTAGCTTATGCCTCCAGGAGTCTGTCCCAGGCAGAAAGGGGCTACGGGATGGTAGAAAAGGAGGCGCTCGCATGTGTATATGCGGTCAAGAAAATGCACCAGTACCTGTTTGGCAGGAAATTTGAGCTGGAGACTGATCACAAACCCCCTAACGTCCCTTTTGGCCGACAGCAAGGCCATAATGCAAACGCATCGGCCCGCATACAGAGGTGGGCACTCACGTTAGCTGCCTATGACTACACAATTCGGCACAGACCGGGCACCGAAAACTGCGCCGATGCACTCAGCAGGCTCCCACTAGCCACCACTGAGGGGGCGAGCGAGCATGCTGCTGAGATGGTCATGGCTGTTGAAGCTTTCGGAAGCGAAGGCTCACCCGTGACAGCCCGTCAGATTAAAGTCTGGACAAATAGAGACCCGCTATTGTCTCTAGTCAAGAAATGTGTCCTGAATGGGGACTGGGCAGCCACGTACAGGGCATGCCCTGAGAAATTTAAACCATTTCACAGGCGCAAGGATGAACTCTCGATTCAGGCCGATTGCCTACTGTGGGGAAACCGCGTAGTCATGCCCCAGATGGGCAGAGAGGTGTTCATCAGAGAACTCCACAATGGGCACCCGGGCATTGTCACGATGAAGGCAATTGCCAGGTCACACGTTTGGTGGCCAGGGATAGACGCAGATCTGGAACTTTGTGTTCGCAGGTGCAACATATGTGCCCAGCTGGGCCATGCGCCCAGGGAAGCCCCCCTTAGCCCCTGGCCCGCCAAGCCTTGGTCACGCATCCATGTGGACTACGCAGGTCCTTTCATGGGAAAATGTTTTTGGTTGTAGTAGACTCCTACTCCAAATGGATCGAGTGTGACATTTTAAATTCAAGCACATCCTCTGCCACGGTAGAAAGTCTACGGGCAATGTTCGCCGCCCACGGTCTACCGGACATCTTGGTCAGCGACAATGGCCCGTGCTTCACAAGCACTGAATTCCAGGACTTCATGGCAGGCAATGGAATTAACCATGTTAGAACGGCACCGTTCAAGCCGGCCTCAAACGGCCAGGCAGAACGAGCAGTGCAGATAATCAAACAGGGGATGCTCAGATTCCAAGGGGGTTCCCTACAAACCCGCTTATCACGCCTCCTGTTGGTCTATAGATCCCGACCACACTCGCTCACAGGGGTTCCACCCGCAGAGCTACTAATGAAAAGGACGCTCAAAACCCGATTTTCCCTTATACACCCCACCATGAAAGAAATTGTCGAGAGCAGGCACCAGTCACAATATCACAACCATGACAGGAATGCGAGGGCGCGATGTATTGATGTAAATGATCCTGTTTTTGTCCTCAACTACGCTGCAGGGCCCAAATGGCTCACAGGCACTGTGGTTGCCAAAGAGGGAAATAGGATTCTGGTAGTTAAACTTACCAATGGACAAATCTGCCGCAAACATGTGGATCAAACAAAAACGAGGTTCAGCAACCCCATAGAAGAAGCAGAGGAAGAACACGATATAGAGTTCACTCCACCACAGGTGACCGAACACCAGAACCAAAGGGAGGAGAGCCCAGTCACTGTGGGCAGTCCGGACAGTCCTGAGGCACCGCAAACAGCAGACACTCAGGCCAGCGCCCAACAACTGGAGCCCCAACTCAGGCACTCTACAAGGAAGCGTAAACCACCAGAGAGACTCAACCTGTGATCCCAATAAGACTTTGGGGGGGGAGGTGATGTCATGTATTCAACCAGCATTGTAACCCATGTATAAACTGACCTAAGTTGTACACCGTGAGAACACTAACCACTAGGTGGGAGACACTCCTAACCTGGACCTTCAGGTATAAAAGGGGAAGCTCCACCCACCTTCATCACTTGAGTGCTAAGGAATAAAGGACAGGTCACACACTGACCTTCTCTCAAGCATGGGCCTCGTGTGCATTTATACTGTGTAGTAAGGACATATCAGAAATACCTGTAGTCTGTTTTCAGTATTTTGCCGCATTCATCTAAAATGGATTCTGACCTCCACAACTATTTACCAGTCAGGACTACTTATGCTCAGGTAAACAGCACAGAAAGGTTCACTTGCTTTAGCGAAGAGGACACTTAAGACATCTAATTATTGACAGTAAAATGGCAACTGTTTTGTAACATTTTATGAGAAAATGCTTTTATATAGCTAACTATTAATTAATGATCATTTACACAGGTATTATAGATATACAAGATAATGAATGTCCTGGAAACAAATGGTTAAGTTGTATCAAAAGTGCATGTTCAATACTACTCCCCAATACCAGAGCACTCAACAAAAATACATTACCAACAGTCCTGCAGCATTCCCCATTCGTGTCTCAACAAACTATAAATCAGACTTTCATGGTTGCCCACATACAAGTTTCAATCTTAGCCTGTCTGTCTAAGGAGCACAAACTGGAGTTAAAACATTTCCCAACATGAGAAGAGCAATCAAGAGAGCAGCAGAAAAGTAGTGCCAAGTTAACACCTGGGATTCCAGTGTTCTTTAAGAAGAGCATTGACAGAGGCTTAGAACCATCCATTTACACCCTTAAACCATAGACAGATAAAAAACTATTAAAAAAATATATGTTTCATCACTCTAGTTCTAAGGGAAGCACAAGCACTGGAATAGCATTAAAAATAATTTTGAGTCATTATTTTGTCAGAAGGTACAATATACTGGTTTACATGGCATCAGCTGTTGTCTTCCAAATGTGATATATAATAGTTAGTCTTGCATGGTATTGCAGATGGGGAATCACGGCCAAGTGCATTAATCAGATCAAACAGAGTCAGACGGCAGGAAATAATTGGACCTAGGCAGGGGAGGGCAAAAGCAGGAGGGAGGGCCAAGGGGAAGGGAGGTGGAGGACAGGGAGGAGACACAACAACTTGCATTTATATAGCACAGGGAGGAAAAGAGTGTGGAAGGAAAGGGAAATGGAAAGCAAAGGTAGAGAAATTATCTCAACCGGGAGGAGGGAAGATGGAAGCTGGGGGAAGTGTGGTTAGCTATCCTTCCCTCTTAGTGGGTGAGATTATCATCTGAGCGGGAAATGCTGGACCCACCTGGCGTTTAAAATTTATAAATATTTGATCTCCTCTGGTGTTGCACACAGGAAATAAAGACCAAGTGCTGCCTTCAGGTGAAGCGGGTTTCAAGGGCAAGGAATAATAATGCCAGGGTGGAGAGCGGGGAGTTCAACATTTTATACATAGAAATGATTTACCTTCCAAAGAACCTACAAACTAAAAATTGAAATAGCAGACAATTATGCCCAACAAGACTGAGAGGAACTATGACTGTAGATAACAACAACAACAACTTTTATTTATATCACGCCTTTAACGTAGTAAAACATGCCAAGGTGCTTCACAGCAGTGTTATAAGACAAAACAGATAAGTGTGACATCGAGCCATGTAAGAGGAAATTACGGCAGATGAAAAAAGGTAGGTTTTAAGGAGCGTCTTTCAGGAGGACAGAGAGGTAGAGAGGTGGAGAGGGGGGAAGGGTGTTCCAGAGCTTAGAGCCAAAGCAGCTAAAGGCACGGCCACCCATGGTTGAGCAGTTACAATCAGGGATGCTCAAGAGGGCAGAGTTTGAGGGGGACGAAATTCAAGGTCCGTATGAGGCCCGTTTCCGCCGGCCATGCGGCAGAATCGAGTGGCCGCCGCGTTGCAGTCCAATTGCCACCCCAACCCAAATTCAGGCCGGGGATTTTTCGGCCTGTCCCCACTTCCGCCCTGCTACTGCCAACCGCCGCAAACCCGTCATCAAAATGCGCACTGCCACTCTCCCGCACCTCCAGAATACTCCAACCAAAATTTAGTTTAAAAACTTGGTGCCCACGACAGCTTTCTCTGTCGGTACACCTTCTCCTGACTCTGTGCGGCCACAGCCGCCATGGTTTTAATTTTGCCGGCCGATTTCCCAATTGGGTTTGGCTGGACCACCAACAGGCAGCCTGGCACCCGCTCTTGGGTGCCAGGCCACTGGCCCGGCCGAAACCCTCCCTGGTGGCCCAGTGGCCGAAGCTAAAAAATGCCTGATTCTCTCCCCTTTAACGGAGGGAGAGAACGTGGTGACAGCGGCAGAGACTGGATCCCGCCCCAACTTCCACCCCTCAGCAGGACTTAGCACCATACTTCGGCCCCCACAATGAACGACTTCCTGTCTGACGGCAAAAAATGTACTAAGTGCCTAAAATAAATTCAGAGTCCGCCTCAAAGCTCCCGGCGGAAAAAAAAGGTAGAAAATCGTTGGTGCGTCAGCTTTCTGGTGTGCCTGAATTTCGGCACCGAAGAGCGCAGACATCTCATGGGGTTGTGAGGCTGAAAGAGAGTACAGAGATAGGGAGTGGAAAGGCCTTGGAGGGATTTGTAAACAAGGATGAGAATTTTTAAATCGAGGCGTTGCTTAACCTGGAGCTAATGTAGGTCAGCGAGCACAGGGGTGATGGGTGATCGGGACTTGGTGCGAGCTAGGACATGGACTGCCAAGTTCTGGATAACCCAGGTGGATACCTAAGATGAGGGATGGCAAATACACGGAAGTACCAGGAAAAAATGCTGATTTACATGTTAATTACAATGGAGAGGGTATATACAGGAAGCTAAAAGACTCTAAAAGGAAGAAAATTTATTTAAAATATAATAAATATTAAAATGTAATAAAATGAAGCAGCAGCTGAGATTTGAAACCAAACATTACTTGAAAGTAAAACAAAATAGGAGTCAGAGGCTCTGTAATTTTTCAGACTCCAAATATGTTCAAACTTGACACAATGCCATCTGTGGTCAGATTGTGTAATTACAGTGTGACATGTTTACAAAGTAATGGAAAGAATTGACATGTGAAGTGTGACAAAAATGACATAAGTGGCACAGACAGGAAATGCAGTATTTTTAAAAATATATTGTAGCTATCGATAGATTACGGATATGAAAATAACTCAACCCACTGCACAGTTTTCTGAGCACCAGGTGTAGATGAAAGAAAGACTTGGATTTGGATTTATAAAGTGCTTTCACGACCACTGGACGTCACAAAAGCGCTTTACAGCCAATGAAGTACTTTTGGAGTGTAGACAATGTTGTAATGTGGGAAACACACCAGCAAATTTGCACACAAGCATGCTCCCACAAACAGTAGTGTGATAATGACCAGATAATCTGTTTTTGTTATGTTGATTGAGGGATAAATATTGGCCAGGACACCGGGAACAACTCATGAATTAACATAAGGAGACAACCATTTATTATCCAGTAAAGCAGAAAAGCAACCTAAAATTGCTGGACATGCTAATAAGAAAAAAGATACTAATAATCATGTGGGAACAATGCTTTGAAAATTGCAGAGCTCCACTGATGGCTCAGTTTGTAAATACACAGTCAAATGAAAAGCTGAATAAATGGACAGAAAAGTTCCAGGTCTTATCTCAGGTCTCTGCTCAGCCAGCTGATCTCAAAAAGGCAGTGCCACTGGCCTTTGCAGCCCTAACCTGGGAAAGAGGGAGGAGAAAAATCAGCCATGGTTACAGCTCCTGATTGCTATTCAGTGGCATTTGCTGGAAAGTATACCAACAAAAATAAAAATTTCTGGTTTTGGTTTTGTAGAGTTTAAATAGCAAGGATTTAAATGGATGTTCCTTCACCGTATAAAATGGTGGACCACACAAATTCCATCTGCAAGAACCAGGCAAAGTTGTTGATTAAAAATTTGTAAAATGGGAGGGTGGGGGAGAGAGGAAAGATGGACAATGATTAAAATGTTAATATATGCAGCTTCTTCAGATTACTGTAGAATTTTCTATGCTAGCATAGTCTAGTTGAAATATAGGAAAGGAAATTGTAATATTCCCATAAACAGCAAATAAATAAATGTATTGTGTTCCTAACACAGATGAGACAACACACAGGGAGGCTAAAGTAACAATGACCTCAGTCTTTAATAAGACACTCCAGAGTGAGGAACAGGCCTTAGGGGCCGGCTTATATACAGTGCTCCCAAGGGATGCTGGGATCCCTTGGGATTTCAGGGGATGAGCTCCCTGGTGGCGGAACATGGGAGTGCATGCTTTACAGATACACAACATCACTCCCCCACAAAGTCAAAGTGAAAACTATTTACAAGGTGAGGCGGTCGGGAGCCTTTCTTTCCCTGATGGACCGCCTCGGTACAAATGTCTGTTCTGGTGTGTTGGCTGTGCCCTCGCTGGGCTGGCGTGTTGTTGGCCCTGCAGGGCTGCTAGGTGAGCTTGGCTTTGCTGGGCTGTAGTGCGTGATGGGTTCGATTTCCGGGTCTGGCATGGTGTCGTTGATCCTTTGGGTGTGTGTTGTGGGCTCGAAAAAGGTGGTGTCTGCTATGGGTTGTTCAGGGCAGTCTGTGAACCGCAGCCTCGTTTGGTCCAGGTGCTTTCTGCAAATTTGTTCAGTGTCTAGTTTGACTACGAATACCCTATTCCCTTCTTCACCTATCACCGTGCCCACGATCCACTTGGGACCATGTGCATAGTTTAGCACATACACAGGGTCATTCAGATGAATTTCCCGTGACACAGTGGCACGAACATCGTTTATATTTTGTTGCTGCCGCCTGCTCGCTACCTGATCATGCAGGTTGGGGTGAACCAGCGAGAGTCTGGTTTTAAGTGTCCTTTTCATGAGTCGCTCAGCCGGGGGCAGCCCTGTGAGCGAATGGGGTCTCATAGAAACATAGAAAATAGGTACAGGAGTAGGCCATTCGGCCCTTCGAGCCTGCACAGCCATTCGATGAGTTCATGGCTGAACATTCAACTTCAGGACCCCATTCCTGCTTTCTCGTCATACCCCTTGATCCCCCTAGTAGTAAGGACTACATCTTACTCCTTTTTGAATATATTTAGTGAATTGGCCTCAACAACTTTCTGTGGTAGTGAATTCCACAGGTTCACCACTCTCTGGGTGAAGAAGTTTCTTCTCATCTTGGTCCTAAATGGCTTACCCCTTATCCTTAGACTGTGATCCCTGGTTCTGGACTTCCCCAACATTGGGAACATTCTTCCTGCATCTACCCTGTCTAAACCTGTCAGAATTTTAAACGTTTCTATGAGATCCCTTCTCATTCGTCTGAACTCCAGTGAATACAAGCCCAGTTGATCCAGTCTTTCTTGATATGTCAGTCCCGCCATTCCGGGAATCAGTCTGGTGAACCTTCGCTGCACTCCCTCAATAGCAAGAACGTCCTTCCTCAAGTTAGGAGACCAAAACTGTACACAATATTCCAGGTGTGGCCTCACCAAGGCCTTGTACAACTGTAGTAACACCTTCCTGCCCCTGTACTCAAATCCCCTCGCTATGAAGGCCGACAAGCCATTTGCTTTCTTAACCGCCTGCTGTACCTGCATGCCAACCTTCAATGACTGATGTACCATGACACCCAGGTCTCGTTGCACCTCCCCTTTTCCTAATCTGTCACCATTCAGATAATAGTCTGTCTCTCTGTTTGTACCACCAAAGTGGATAACCTCACATTTATCCACATTACACTTCATCTGCCATGCATTTGCCCACTCATCTAACCTATCCAAGTCATTCCACAACCTCATAGCATCCTCCTCGCAGCTCACACTGCCACCCAACTTAGTGTCATCCGCAAATTTGGAGATACTAGATTTAATCCCCTCGTCTAAATCATTAATGTAAGATTTGAACTCGGACCGCTGGATTCAGAGTCCAGCGTGCTCACCATTACACCATTGAACCAGCGATTACAAGCAGCTTGTTGGAGCATAAAATGTTTCTGGCTTTCTCAAAAGCAATTACTTGGTTTCTTCCCCATACCCAGTTCTCATCTTTGCGCAATAACACATGTAGGGGCTCGAAAAGGGTGCTTAACCCCAGTAGGAAGTTACCAAAATAGTTGAGGAGTCCCAGAAACGACCGCAGCTCCATGACGTTCTGTGGCCTGGACGTGCTCCTGATAGCCTCTGTCTTGGCGTCTGTGGGCCGAATGCTGTCCGCCGCGATCTCTCCCCAAAAACTCCACTTCTGTTGCCATGAAGACGCATTTCGACCTCTTCAGTCGTAGCCCTATGCGATCCAGTCGCTGGAGGACCTCCTCCAGGTTTTGTAGGTGCTCGGCAGTGTCCCGACCCGCGACCAAGATGTCGTCCTAAAAACCACCGTGTGTGGTACCGACTTGAGTAGGCTCTCCATGTTTCTCTGGAAGATTGCAGCAGCCGACCGAATTCCAAACGGGCATCTGTTGTAGATGAACAGTCCCCTTGTGCGTGTTGATGCAGATGAGGCCCTTCGAAGACTCCTCCAGCTCCTGCGTCATTTAGGCCGAAGTCAGGTCGAGCTTGGTGAATGTCTTGCCTCCTGCCAGAGTTGCAAATAGGTCGTCTGCCTTAGATAGCGGGTATTGGTCCTGCAGTGAGAAACGATTAATAGTTACTTCATAATCGCCGCAAATCCTGAATGTGCCATCACTTTTGAGTACTGGAACAATCGGGCTTGCCCACTCGCTGAATTCCACTGGTGAGATGATGCCCTCGCGTTGCAGCCTGTCCAGTTCGATTTCCACTCTCTCCCTCATCATGTGAGGTACCGCTCGCGCCTTGTGGTGAATGGGTCGTGCCTCTGGGACCAAGTGGATCTGCATCTTCGCCCCGGAAAAGATTCCAATGCCTGGCTCAAATAGGGAAGGAAATTTGTTAAGAACCTGGGTACATGAGGCCTCATCGACATGTGATAGCGCTCGGATGTCATCCCAGTTCCAGCAGATTTTGCCCAGCCAGCTCCTTCCAAGCAATATGGGGCCATCGCCCGGGACAATCCAAAGTGGCAGTTCTTGCACCGTGCCCTCGTAGGTGACCTTGACCATGGCGCTGCCCAGGACCGTGATAAGCTCTTTGGTGTACGTTCTCTGTTTCGTGTGGATGGGGCTCAGAGCTGATCTGAATGCCTGGTTGCACCACAGTCTCTCAAACATCTTTTTACTCATGATGGATTGGCTCGCGCCAGTGTCCAGTTCCATGTCTACGGGTAAGCTATTCAATTTTACGTTTAGCATTATAGGTGGACATTTCGTCGAAAATGTGTGCACCCCGTGCACTTCAGCATCTGCCTCCTCTCTCTGAGGCTCGAAATTGCTTTGATCCACCACGGACCGATCTTCCTCTGCCACGTGGTGGTAAGCAGGTTTTTCTGAGCTTGCAGCTCGTTTGCAAGCTCGTTGGAGGTGCTCCATTGTTTCACAGCTCTTGCAAACATAACCTTTGAAGCGGCATGAAGGCTGAATGGAGGCCTCCATAACGCCAATAAGGTGTGAATTGCCTTGCATTCATCCTTTGTTGGGGACGGAGTCATCTGGGTCACCTGAGGCCTGCTGGCAGTTGCAGTCTCGTGGGTTCTGACCTGTACATTTCTGCTCACAAACACAGTTCCAGTTAATTTATGAACATTGCTCGCACTTGTGTGCTGAGAGATTTGTTTGGTGTTATCACTGGTGGACATAAACGCCTGTGCTATCGCAATGGCCTTACTGAGGGTCTGTGTCTCTACAGTCAAAAGTTTTCGTAAGATGGTCTCGTGGCCAATGCCCAGTACAAAAAAAGTCTCTGAGCATTTGCTCCAGGTAGCCATCAAACTCACATTGTCCTGCAAGTCGCCTTAGCTCGGTGACGTAGCTCGCCACTTCCTGACCTTCAGATCACTGGCCGTGTAGAACCGATACCTCGCCATCAGCACACTCTCCCTCGGGTTAAGATGCTCCCGAACCTGTGTACACAGCTCCTTATGGGTTTCACCGGAGCCAGAAGATTCTTCATGCGGCTGTAGGTCAGTGCCCAGCAGACCATGAGGAGGACTGCTCTCCTTTTTGCAGCGCTTCCTTCTCCGTCCAGCTCGTTGGTTACAAAGTACTGGTCTAGCCATTCGACATAGGCTTCCCAGTCCTCACCCGCTGAGAACTTCTCCAGGATACCCACAGTTTGCTGCATCTTTGCATTGGATTCGTATTCTCGTCGCCAGTTATTGTGTTCCTAACACAGATGAGGCTGCACACAGGGAGGCTAAAGTAACAGTGACCTCAGTCTTTAATAAGACACTCCAGAGTGAGGAACAGGCCTTCGGGACCGGCTTATATACAGTGCTCCCAAGGGATGCTGGGATCCCTTGGGACTTCAGGGGATGAGCTCCCTGGTGGCGGAACATGGGAATGCATGCTTTACAGATACACAACAGAATGAATAGTTAATTTGTTTTTGACAATGTTGGTTGAGAGAGTAATGTTGGCTCGGAAAATGAGAGAACATCCTGCAATTCTTTAAATAGTGTCATCTACACAAGCAGGCAGCCAAGGCCTCAGTTTAATGTTTTATCCTAAAGATAGTTTCTCCAACAATGCAGCACTCCAAGAAAGTGGGCAGTACATAGTATAATGCACTTGTCATTAACAGCATATCCTTCCTTTTAACCACCTAAGAAGGTGGAGTAATCTGTAAAGTGTTTGATAATATGCTAAAGTCCATGGTGGGAATGGAACCAACAACCGTGTGACTCAGTGGTAAGAGTGTTGCAAATGGAGTCAAACTGACACTGTATTAAACAACTTGATTTATCACCTTATTTCAAAGAAGCTCACTTCTGATAGCCAACTGACCTTATGGAGGATATTCAAATTTCAGAAAGTATGCTCGTTTTACAAGCAACAACTCTTCCACCACTTATTACCTTAGATGGTTTCCATCGCCAAGAAGCATATGCATGTATCGCTCGAGTGAATGCTCATTGAGTGCAGATCGGAGCCAGGCTCTGCCCCTTCCGATATCTGTTGTAATATTCTTTAAAGAGTAGTACCGCTGTAATTCATGTTTGTTCAAATGTTCTTTCACATAATGCCAAAACACAGGGTCTGAAAAGGAAAAAAATACACAGCTTTATTTATAACAAAAATTGAGTTCAGACAGTTATAAAAAAAAAAGTATTTTTTTCTACGACAAATCATTATTGGCTTTTTTCTTTCAGTTATAGTACATGATTGAAAAAAGAAACTGATGGGACCTGTTTTGACACAAAAGTTCCAGTGATTATGTCTGCATCTGATATCAGAGGGATCAAACCATTCTACTCAACCCAAGCATCCTGTGGATTTTGTCTGAATATATGTTTGATTGGCAGCTCCATTTGAATTTAAGAGATACACATTGTGCTGAAAATTCCAGCCTCGCTGGGTCCGTACGAAGTGCGCATGGACCCGGCGAGGCCTCGTAAAAGCCGGTTCTCGGGCCGTGATGCACACGCGCCGAAAAACAGCCTTTCCGAACTGTCAAGATTTCTCTTGACAGATTGTCCGCATCCCCGGGAGAAGGACATCTGCGTGGGAGAGACTGGGTTATTTGCCCAACTCATGCCCAGCAAATGTCCTTCAAAATTTTACGCCTGATAAAAGCAGATGTATAGCTTACTTTTACCAGCATAAGAGTTTTAAAACATATAAAAATTAAATTTAATCATACATTTTTAATGTTAAAAATCCTGTCTATTAAGATAAGTTTATTTTAAACCCTATTAAAACACATTAAAAAAATTCCCAAAAATATATTTTTTTCAACAACATTTAATTAACTTTAATTTCAATTAATTTTAAATATGTGAGGTGTTTTTTTTAATTTATTATGTTGTGTTTCTTGTTTTAGGAGGGTTTTCTCATTGCTGGGAACTCGTAAAAGCAGAGTTCCCATTATCAATGAGAATACTAGACAGTGATTGGTGGTCCAGGCCCACATGACTCCAGCATTTCCGTATGTACAGTAAGTCCTCTTCCCGTACACTGCGCATAAAATGAAGGCCTCTGACCACAATCGAAGGCGCCTCCGTGACCACCAGGTATTTTCGCAAAAAATGTTTTGATCGGAGCCATTCGTCCAAAGGAAGCCTCCGACCGGAATTTTCCCCCCATTTAAATTTCCTTTGTCCCAGTCAGATTTTGAAAGTATACCTCAGCCTATCTTGTTTCAATCAAGTTGGCAAACTGAACCATCAGACACATAGGGCCTAAATTTCGGGTGGAGTTGCTCCTATTTTTTTGGAGCAACTAGTTTAGTTTGGAGCATCTTAGAAATTGCAATTCTCGGCATTTAGTTTGCTCCAATTCTAGTGAATTAGTTTCGTTTCGTTTTAGTTCAGTTTCTTTTCCAAAAGGGGGTGTGTCCAGCCACTTCGGCCTGTTTTGCAAGTTTGAACTGTGAAAAGTTACTCCAAACTAACTTAGAACGGAGTAAGTATCCACTTTTGTAAGTTCTGAAAAACCTTACCTAGAGTTAAGTTCAGTGCAGGCACAGCCAGAGACAGGGGGTGGAAAGCATTAAACACAAAGGACTAAAGCATTAAACACATCACTTAAAATGGCCTAAAACGTCTTGCGATGATATTTTGTCTTATATCTGCTGAGTGAGGACAGTTGTTTCTCTTTTTATAAATAAGCAAAAGTAGGCTCCCGGCTGAGGCAGACAAATCAACACCTACTTGTGGCTAAGTTGATCCTTCGGAAAACATCAGACCCCATTGTCCAACCTATTACTTGAATAACTCACCTTGGACGAGATTATCTCTCATTTGTAAGAACAAACTGTTTGGCATTAACGTGCCTCTGTCAGGGACTGACTGTTAGAGTAATGTGGTGTAACCCACCTAACCCACTGTCTCGTCTTGAAGGTAGCCAAAGTTCCTACTAAGTGAAACATGAATGTCTTTTTACACCATTTTCTTTCATTGTCTAGTTCTTGCTGGACTTAACTGTACTGGGTGTTTTATGACCCTTAGATAATTGAACAGATTGGTGGACAATTAAGTCACATACAGAGGCCGCACTCCAGGACATAGTCGACGTAGTTACTGAGGCGTACAAAAGCATGGGCCTTACGCTAAACATCCGTAAGACAAAGGTCCTCCACCAGCCTGTCCTCACCACACAGCACTGCCCCCCAGTCATCAAGATCCACGGTGCAGCCCTGGACACCGTGGATCACTTCCCATATCTCGGGTGACTTCTATCAACAAGAGCAGGCAGCGACAACGAGATCCAACACCGCCTCCAGTGTGCCAGTGCAGCCTTCGGTCGCCTGAGGAAAAGAGTGTTTGAAGACCAGGCCCTCCAAACTGCCACCAAGCTCATGGTCTACAAGGCTGTAGTAATACCTGCCCTCCTGTATGGCTCAGAGACATGGACCATGTACAGTAGACACCTCAAGTTGCTGGAGAACTATCACCAAAGATGTCTCCGCAAGATCCGACAAATCCTCTGGGAGGACAGGCGCACCAACATCAGCGTCCTCACTCAGGCTAACATCCCCAGCATTGAAGCACTGACCACACTCGATCAGCTCCGCTGGGCAGGCCACATAGTCCGCATGCCAGA
Organism: Pristiophorus japonicus; assembly: GCF_044704955.1. Taxonomy (NCBI): domain Eukaryota; kingdom Metazoa; phylum Chordata; class Chondrichthyes; family Pristiophoridae; genus Pristiophorus; species Pristiophorus japonicus. The sequence continues at coordinate 134,982,682 of NC_091991.1, read as the reverse complement.
CACGAGACTCCCAAAGCAAGTCCTCTACTCGGAGCTCCTTCATGGCAAAAGAGCCAAAAGTGGGCAGCGGAAACACTGCAAGGACACCCTCAAAGCCTCCCTGATAAAGTGCAACATCCCCACTGACACCTGGGAGTCCCTGACCCAAGACCGCCCTAAGTGGAGGAAGTGCATCTGAGAGGGCGCTGAGCACCTCAAGTCTCAACACCGAGAGCATGCAGAAATCAAGCGCAGACAGAGGAAAGAGCGTGCGGCGAACCAGTCCCACCCACCCCTTCCCTCAACGACTATCTGTCCCACCTGTAACAGAGTCTGTGGCTCTCGTATTGGACTGTTCAGCCACTAAAGAACTCACTTCAGGAGTAGAAGCAAGTCTTCCTCGATTCTGAGGGACTGCCAGATGGATACATTAACAATAGCCTTTGTTGCACAAGCCTTTGACGTCTTATCTCTTGCAACTTCAATCGTGAAATGAACCTATTCCCTTATTCATACAGCAGTAATTTCCTTCTTTTACACTCTCCCCTGCTGTGATAAAAAAAAGCCAGTGTATTAACCTAACAACCCTTTTAGCTTCCTAATATATCATTAATGCCAACTAGCTTGTTTATTTAATAATCTACATGTGCCTATCCTCAGAGTACAATGTCTTTGTCCCCGAAATGCATCCTTCTCAAAAGTTATCAGTGACATTGAGGGGCAAAGATAGAATTTGCGAGCGCACCGTTTAAACCAACTCTTTCTACATTAGCTGTTATGATATTTTTCTGTATTAGAATAATGTAAAAACATAACTATATTCTTGCACCTCTCCCAGCAGGTTACATGGCGATTGGGAGCGGGGGCTGGGGGCTGGGGTTGGGGGATAGGGAATAGCCCACTATGAGTGTGGTGCAGGCTTGATGGACCAGCTGATCTTTTTCTGTCCATCATTCATATATAATTTGCCTTTAAGGGCACACAGGCTCAGTTGTTTGGCCAGGGCACTTTGCAGATTGGAATGTGTTTGTCAGTTTCAATCAGCATTTTAAGATTGATTTGCATCTGAAATACAGCATGATACATGGAGTTTGGAGTGTGGTGCAGGGAGTGTGATGTCTGGAGCGTGATGCCTGGACTGTAGTGATATCTGGAGCGTGATGTCTTGGAGCGTGATCTCTCATGGAAAGGACAGTCTAAAAGAGAAAGGCCAAGGTTAAAAACAGTTTAACTCCCCCTTAGAAATACAGTTTTCTTCAAGGCGATCAGTTTACATCTATTAGGAAAGGATTATCATTTGAACACTTCCTGAAATATACTCCAATGCATTATGCAATACTTTATATAACTGATAGTTTCAGGTTGATGTTTTCAAGAGTGACACTTGATGGAAGGAAACGTCTCCCTTCTGAGAAACCTTCCCTTTACTTAAGGAGATCGACACAGAGAAGACAAAATCGGCAGAGAGAAGATGCCATTGTTTCAGCCAACACGGCAGGGGTTGCAGGGTCCTTTTGGCCCGGGATAGGTGCGGGGAGGCCATTTGACCTGGGATGACAGCGGCATCATTTTCCGTTTCCAGCCCAGCCTCATCCCTTCGTCAGCAGTTTCCAGCCTCAGCCCTTGGTCAGTTTCCATTCCCAGCATCAGCCCTTCAGAGCGTCCCTCGTTACCCTGGCAACATCAGTTTTTGGTGCAGGCATTAAAAGCTCCACTCACAGAGCTTAAGGCCAAAGCGTGCCGCGCCAAATTCAAAGATAATTTCAGCGAAACTCTGAACTTTGTTTTCTGGCATAGTCGAGCCACAAAAAAAATCAGACGTGCCTCTTCAACTGCGCCAAAAATCGCCCATGTGGAAAATTGAGCCCTATTGCACCAGATTTTCGCCAAGTTTGCAATGGGTTTCCGTCACGATTTGACCCTCCGTGGCAAAAACCTGGTCAGCGGGATCCTCGGGTACCTCTTTGTGGTGGCGCTTCCAAGTACCGCCGGGTAGAGGTACGCCGACGTGCAACGACGCAGATTGTGTTAGCGTCGTACTTTCGGCACTCTCCTGATCCGTATGCCGTGTCGGTGCAGGCCTGCCAGCAGTGGTAAGTATGAAAACCTGCAAAAAAAGTAAGTTAGAGTTTTTATTTTTTAATTATTTTTCAGCGATTCAGTAGCTAAGGGTTTTGTGAATGTTTTTTGGAATTTTTTTTTTCTCCCTCCCAAGGCCTCTCTCGTAGCACGCCTGGCCCCGGACTAAAGTTGCCGAAACTTGCGGTTTGCGCCGCAAATCGTCGTGCAATGCCTCCTTTACCGCGCAGACGTAAAGGCCGAAAGTTCGGCCTAAAAACGATAGCACAGCGAAAACGGTAATTTTGGCGTAAAACTACCATTTGCAAAAAATAAAAAATCTAGCCCATTTTATGCATTTTGATCTTCACAGTGGCTTGGATGCAGCATAAACCTAACAGCAGCTTGACCATCAAGGTAATACAACAAATTTATTGCCTTGAGGTACAACTATTTTAGGCCTCAGCTGAAATAACTCAAAAATAACAGGCTCACAGATATAATATTTGTAACAAAAACAGAAAATGCTAGAAATACTCAGCAGGCCAGGCAGCCTCTGTGGAGAGGGAGTTACCGTTTCACATCAATGACCTTTCGTCAGTTCTGGATATAGAAAACTGCCCAGGTATGTCCTGTCCACAAAAAGCAGGACAAATCCAATCTGGCCAATTACCGCCCCATCAGTCTACTCTCAATCATCAGCAAAGTAATGAAGGTGTCTCCAACAGTGCTATCAAGCGGCATTTGCTCAGCAAAAACATGCTCACCGGTGCTCAGTTTGGGTTCTGCCACGACCACTCGGCTCCAGACCTCATTACAACCTTGGTTCAAACATGGACAAAAGAGTTGAATTCCAGTATTTGACTGAGTGTTGCATGAAGGAACTCTAGCAAAATTGAAGTCAATGGGAATCAGAGGGAAACTCTCCCCTGGCTGGAGTCATACCTAGCACAAAGGAAGATGGTTGTGGTGGTTGGAGGTCAATCATCTCAGCCCCAGGGCATCGCTGCAGGAGTTCCTCAGGGCAGTTCCAGTCACAACTCCTCAGATAATGAAGCAATCCATGCCGGCATGCAGCAAGACCTGGTCAACATTTAGGCTTTGCACCACCTAAGTGCCAGGCAATTACTATTTCCAACAAGCGAGAGTCTAACCACCTCCCCATGTCATTCAATGGCATTACCATCTCCGAATCCCCCAACATCAACATCCTGGGGGTAACCATTGACCAGAAACTTAACTGGACCAGCCACATAAATACTGTAGCGACAAGAGCAGGTCAGAGGCTGGGTATTCTACGGTGAGTGTCTCACCTCCTGACTCCTAAAGCCTTTCCACCATTTACAAGGCAGAAGTCAGGAGTGTAATTGAATACTTTCCACTTACATGGATGAGTGCAGCTCCAACACCACTCATGAAGCTCGACACCATCCAGCTCAAAGCAGCCTGCTTGATTTGCGCCCCATCTAGCAGCTTAAACATTCACTCCCTCCACCAGCGGCGTACCAAACTGCAGTGTGTACCATCTACAAGATGCACAGAAGCAACTCGCCAAGGCTTCTTCGGCAGCACCTCCCAAACCCGCAACCTCCACTACCCAGAAGGACAAGGACAGCAGACGCATGGGAACACCACCACCTGCAAGTTACACACCATCCTGGCTTGGAAATATATCGCCGATTCTTCATCGTCACTGAGTCAAAATCCTGGAATTCCCTCGCTAACAGCACTATGGCAGCACCTTCACCACATGGACTACAGCGGTTCAAGGCGGCGGCTCACCACCATCTTCTCAAGGGAATTAGGGATAGGCAATAAATACTGGCCTTGCCAGCAACGCTCACATCCTATGAACTCATTCTTTTTTTTAAAATCGGTAACTTAGAATCTTATTTAATATCTAAAAGTATATGAAAATTTCAAAAAAGGATTTTTTTTCGCCTCAGTTATTGGTATATTTTCTGCCTGAGTAGTGGAATTCCGCAGAAACAGGATGAAAACTGCCACTCCCAATGTGCACCCATTTCCCTCCATCTGTCTCTCGCAGGCACACAAACGTAAAGAATTTGTCCACAGCCACTGGAAATTCCAACCCAGATAAAATTTGCAACTCAGAGGTTCCAGAAAGAAGGGAATACCTAAGTGATGGAATAGTCATGAATTCCTTTCTAAAATTAATTAATCAATCTTATGGGTAAAATTTGGTGTTTCCATTTAAATTATGTATTTTTTACATTTGTTATATTATGTCTGGCAATATACTCTCACCTCAGTGAAGAAGAAAAATGGGACACAAAAATTGCCTCAAGAATCTGTTGGAGCAATTGATTGGTTTTGTGGTGCTTGCTACTTCGTGAATGGTAGCTTTGGGAGAAAACAAAACAATTAGAGTGCTCAACTTTCTCCTACTTACTTGTTCTGCTTTATTGGTAGTTATTAGCTAAATTCATCTACATAATGTAAGAACATAAGAAATAGGAGCAGGAGAAGGCCATACTGCCCCTCAAGCCTGCTCCACCATTTAATACGATCATGGATGATCCGATCATGAAGTCAGGTCCACTTCCCTGCCCACTCTCCATAACCCCTTATTCCCTTATCGTTTAAGAAACTGTCTATTTCTGTCTTAAATTTATTCAATGACCCAGCTTCCACAGCTCTCTGAGGCAGCGAATTCCACAGATCCACAACCCTCAGAGAAGAAATTTCTCCTCATCTCAGTTTTAAATCGGCGGCCCCTTATTCTAAGATTATGCTCTCTAGTTCTAGTTTCCCCTATCAGTGGAAACATCCTATCCGCATCCACCTTGTCAAGCTCCCTCATAATCTTATACATTTCGATAAGATCACCTCTCATTCTTCTGAACTTCAATGAGTAGAGGCCCAACCTACTCAACCTTTCCTCACTGTCAACTCCCTCATCTCCGGAATCAGCCTTGTGATCCTTCTCTGAATTGCCTCCAAAGCAAATATATCCTTTCTTAAATATGGAAACCAAAACTGCACGTAATATTCCAAGTGTGGCCTCACCAATGCCCTGTACAATTGTAGCAAGACTTCCCTGCTTTTATACTCCATCTCCTTTGCAATAAAGGCCAAGATTCCATTGGCCTTCCTGATCACTTGCTGTAGCTGCATAGTAACCTTTTGTGTTTCATTCACAAGTACCCCCAGGTCCCGCTGTACTGCAGCACTTTGCAATCTTTCTCCATTTAAATAACACCTTGCTCTTTGATTTTTCCTGCCAAAGTGCATGACCTCTCACTCCATTATCCATCTGCCAAATTTTTGCCCACTCACTTAGCCTGTCGATGTACTTTTGCAGATTTTTTCTGTCCCCCTCACACATTGCTTTTCCTCCCATCTTTGTACTGTTAGCAAACTTTGCTACGTTACACTTGGTCCCTTCCTCCAAGTCGTTAATATAGATTGCAAATAGTTGGGGTCCCAGCACTAATCGCTGCGGCACCCCACTTGTTACTGATTGCCAATTGAATGAACCATTTATCTACTCTCTCTTTTCTGTTCGTTAGCCAATCCTCTACCCATGCCAATATATTACCCCCAATCCCGTGAACTTTTATCTTGTGCAGTAGGAACCCGTTTGGCTCAAGTTGCCTGCTCTCGGGCTTTTGCCGTTGCTTCTAGCGTCGGGCAGGTTCACAGATGCCTATGACCTCCCTGTCCTTCCCTGAGGAGCAGTCGTCAAGCAGTGCACAGGGAACTGCTGACTTGCTTGCCTGGGCATTATTTGGCTTGGGATCCTGGCTGGTCCAAGTCCCATTTGGGATAACCTTTGCGGGTGACCCTTCGTTCCCGGGTGTAGCCTTGGTGGCGATAGGGTCTGGGGGTTGCGCCTTAGCGCAGTTTGCTCTTTCAGACTCGTGGCGGTTGGTGCCTTCGGGTGCCTGAGAGGTGGAGCTGATCGGGGGAAGGGTATCGATACCATTGCCGTTGCCCTCCTGAGATCGCTTGCTCTGCAGCTTGTATATGTTAGCTGCTTGTGGCCACACTCCGTGGTGCATCACTCTGGTCCCAGGGACGCAGGCTACAGCATTGGGTAGCTCACTGGACCTGTGTGCTCCCATTGACTGTCTGCAGTTGAAATCCTACATCACACAACTTTTCATTACTTATTGTAAATAACCTGTAGCTCCGATCGCAATCACGGGACTTTTCCTTGCATATTGCATGTACGTAACTCTGATCATCAATTGCACATTTTACATCGAACTCACAATTGCTGTTCATTGATTGAGAGTGTGGAACTGTCCCTTCAAGTGTGGTGAGTTGTGGGCCTCCTTTAAGAGAGCCTTGCTATCTTTACCCCAATCCTCTTCTTCGCTTGGTGCCACGTGTTGCTCCATCAGCGCTGCACCTTGTAGTCCAGCTGCCGCCATCTTTTTCTTCAGCACCTCACCTCGTAATTTGGGCGCCATCGTTCTTCCATCCACGATGTCGACTGCTGTGATCCTCTTCTCCCCGGGTTCCGCCACCGAAGCTGGGAAGTCGCCTCTGGGTCCGATTTTCTTCCTCCGGAGTCCTGCCACTGGAGCCTGGAAGGTGCGTTCAGGTCGTCTCAGCTAGATCATCTCCATGCAGTCATGTTGAGCGGGCTGTGCCTCGGGTGCTGTGCTGGCCTGCCCTCTGGTGCCGGATCCAACCTCAGGTGGGGGTTTGTTTTGCCTCTGAGTGCAGGAGACGTTGATCGCTGGAGGGATGAAATCTTCCCAGCTCCAATGGATCTTCTCCATCCACCTTCTTCCGAGCAGCGTTGGTCCATCACCTGCAGCAATCCACAGGGGTAACTTGTGCACTGCGCCGTCATGGAGTACCTTTATATCGCACTACCAACGACTGGGAGAAGTTCATTGTTATAGGTGCGCAGCTTTGCCTGAACCGGGACCAGCTTGGGTCGTTCAGCCTGATTGCCCCATAGCCTCTCAAAGGCTTCTTGATTCATTACTGATTGGCTCGCCCCCGTGTCCACTTCCATGAAGATTGGAATGCCATTCATCTCGACTTCCATCCTCAACGGAGAACATTCGGTATTGCAGGTAAACATGCCATACACCTCCTCGTGGGGCTGAGCTGCCTCTCTGACTATCGCTTCATAATCTGTGCTGGATTCATGGCCATCTGCAGACTCTTCATCAACACTGAAGTCATCAAGTCATATTTCTTTAACACATTCAGTGGAGGTGGCCCTTTGTGCTGCAGCCTTTACACACATAGTCCTTAAAACAGCACTGGTGAGCCCTGTAATTTCCTCCGCAACGCCAGCACGGTGCTACTCGATTTGCTCCTTTCGGCGGACTCTGAGTTAAGGAACTCGGGGGCCTGTTCTCTCTCCCGAGAAGATTTACGTTCTACAGTCCAACCTCTAAAAGACGCCACTCTGTGCACAGTACTTGCCGGGTTTGAGTCCCGAGGATGAGTCATTCGCCTTGAGCCGTAGATTGAGATCATGAATGCTTGGCTCACAGAGATGGCCTTCTGCAGTGTGACTGTGGTATCCCGCAGACAGTAGCTTATGAAGAAGGCCCTCATGGCCGATTCCAATGACAAAGATATCCCGCAGCGCTTCAGTGAGGTGGTCGCCAAAATCACACGGTGCCGCCAGCCTCCTGAGGTCTGCAGCATATTTCGCAATCTCCTGGCCTTCGGGCCGTCAGTGTGTATAAAACCGGTGTCTGGCTGTGAGGATGCTCTCTTTGGGCTTGGATCAGCGTTACAAGCTCCTCGTATGTCTTTGGTCATTGTCTTCGCTGGTGCCAGCAAGTACCTGATGAGGCCATAAACGGTGGGCCCATAACTGGTTAGCAGAATAGCTCTGCGCTCAGCCAGTGTGGCCGGATTCTTGCCTGTCAGGTCGTTTGCTGTGAAGAAATGGTTGAGCCTCTCCACAAAGACTTCCCAATCATCACCATCGGCGAACTGCTGCAACGTACCAAGGTTAGCCATTTTCGCGCGAAGGTCCGTAATCTCGTCGCCAATTATTATGTCTTCAGGTGCTCTAATAATGACTCCACGAGGCAATGTGTTGTGCTTGAACTGTAGTGACCTTAGTCCATTTAATGTAACTCCAGAGTGAGGATCACACATGGTGGCCTGCCTTTTACACTCGGCCTGGCACAGCTGTACAGGTAACCTACAAGTCTTCCACTGCGGTGCCCTCTGGTGGCACACCTTGTAATAGTACAAGCAGTAACCATGTAGGCTACATGACAAAGATCACCTCTCATTCTTCTGAATTCCAATGAATAGAGGCCCAACCTACTCAACCTTTCCTCATAAGTCAACTCCCTCATCTCCGGAATCAACCTTGTGAACCTCCTCTGAACTGCCTCCAAAGCAAGTATATCCTTTCTTAAATATGGAAACCAAAACTGCACACAGTATTCCAGGTGTGGCCTCACCAATACCCTGTATAACTGTAGCAAGACTTCCCTGCTTTTATACTCCATCCCCTTTGCAATAAAGACCAAGATTCCATTGGCCTTCCTGATCACTTGCTGTACCTACATACTAACCTTTTGTGCTTCATGCCTCAGGTCCCGCTGTACTGCAGCACTTTGCAATCTTTCTCCATTTAAATAATAACTTGTTCTTTGATTTTTCCTGCCAAAGTGCATAACCTCACACTTTCCAACATTATACTCCATCTGCCAAATTTTTACCCACTCACTTCGCCTGTCGATGTCCTTTTTTGTGTTCTCCTCACACATTGCTTTTCCTTCCATCTTTGTATCGTCGGCAAACTTGGCTACGTTACACTCAGTCCCTTCCTCCAAGTCGTTAATATAGATTGTAAATAGTTGGAGTCCCAGCACTGATCCCTGCAGCACCCCACTGGTTACTGATTTCCAACCCGAGAATGAACCATTTATCTTGACTCTGATTTGTTGACATTTTGTTTATTTGATCAGTAATACAATATTACAACAGTGCCTTCAATTTAAAAGTACGTCATTGGTTGTGAAGCACTTTAGCATGTCCTCAGGTTGCGAAAGGCACTATATTAGTGCAAGTTCTTGATTTCTAATTTAACAGATAGGACCTCATTTCAGCAAATGCCTGTCATGGAGAAAAGCACCCTGAAGTGTGACATTTTCAGATGCACCATGACAATCACATATGCCAGATGCAAAACCTTCAATTGGATAAATTAGTTGAACGAGAAGACTGATTCCAGTCACATACTATACTTTCCTCCACTTATGTTCCTTTGTTGCTCATGTTCCATCATGTCCCACCCAGCCACCCACCACATCTTTTCAATCATGCATTTCACTGCACTACCCTTAGTAATATAAATATAAAATTGATGGTAAACATCAAATACTTCTACCCTCACTCCCTCCCAAAAACATGCTTCCGATTTCAGTTCCCTTTTCTGTTTAAACTTCCTTATTCTGAATCTGCACTGTGCAAGCAAATAAGAACAAAGCTAAGAATTTGTCAAATAAGCACAATCTATTAAATTAACTTTGCAGAATGGCAAAGTGCACTCACTTATGGCACCCTCAAAATAGAGGAACAAAGGTCCAATTCTCCACATCCATCATGTGCCAACTGCTGCCAGTCCAAAGTCAAACAGGTCTGAGAATAAGTGATGATGAAGGTAAGCTAATCCATTAGAAATCACTGACTAATCACAGGCGTAGTTATGGTGACACTGTTTAGACCACATGTGCTAATTTTAGTAGAACATGCCTAACAGACAACACAAGTAAATATATTTTGTGTGTATTACTGAACAAATGTCTCAACTTTCAATGTAAAACTTTGCAGACTTTCTTTTTCACCAGAGTTTGAAATTCTAGCATGAATTTATCAGACACAGTACATCATAGTGCAGCTTCAAGGATTTTGTCCAGCAAGTGAAAGTAATACTTTGGCTTCATCAAAGTGATTGATGAGAATGTTGAATCACACAACAAGACCCACAGTTGCTCTCCATCCAAAATGTGGTTGGATGCTGCTTTTCGTTTGCCATGATGTACCTTGCCAGATCTACTTATTATTAGTCGGGCTTGCTTTCTTCTGCTGACCATCTTTTACGAACAAACGCACAAAAAGGTTAAAGTATACATGCATACGCTATACGAATATGCATATTAACATCACATGTTTGTCTATTATTCATTTTTTATTTACTAATCAGAAATGCAATTTGCCACATCTGGATTCCCAATTAGCCACATGTGCCAGGTGGCTGATGTATTGGATAACACTGAGGTAAGCAGAGATTTAATGTGAGGCTACGAGCCCATATCTGCAAGTAACTGATTTCAAAACAGAATTGGTGGAATACTGGGAGTATGGACAACCTCTTGTTTGCACATTGCACAGGTGGGCAAGGTCTATACAGGTTGAATGTCGAGAAAGAGAAACAAATTTATTTCCTCACAAGAAACATAACGAAATGTAAGAATGTTATGGATCTAGATTTTTTTTTTTTTTTAAAAAGACAGTATGCATCCCACCAAGGCAGCTGGGGAATTTAAATTAATTAATTAAATAAATCTGGAATAAAAAGCTAGTGTCAGTAATGGTGACCATGAAACTACTGGATTGTCGTAAAATTCCATCTGGTTCACTAACGTCCTTTACCGAAGGGAATCTGCTGTCCTTACGTGGTCTGGCCTATATGTGACTCCAGGCCCACAGCAATGTGGTTGTATCTTAACTACTCTCTGAAATGGCCGAACAAGCCACTCAGTTGCGTAAAACTGCTACAAAAAATAATAAAACCATAAAGGGCCACCCATCATCAACCTAGGCACCACCTACAGACACAACAACGGCACATCCAACCCACTCGTCCCTGCACAATCCTTCTCACTAACATCTGGGGACTTATGCCAAGATTGGGAGAGCTGTCCCACAGACCAGTCAAGCAACATTCTGACAGTCACACTCACAGAACCATACCTTTCAGCCTATATCCCAGACTCCTCCATCACCATCCCTGGGTATGTCCATTCATAGGCATTCCCTCAAAATCGAGGAAGACTTGCTTCCACTCTAAAAGTGAGTTCTCAGGTGATTGAACAGTCCAATACGGGAATTACAGTCTCTGTCACAGGTGGGACAGACAGTCGTTGAAGGAAAGGGTGGGTGAGACTGGTTTGCCGCACGCTCCTTCCGCTGCCTGCGCTTGGTTTTTGCTTGCTCTCGGCGACGAGAGTCGAGGTGCTCAGTGCGCTCCCGGATGTACTTCCTCCACTTAGGGCAGTCTTTGGCCAGGGACTCCCAAGTGTCGGTGGGGATGATGCACTTAATCAAGGAGGCTTTGAGGGTGTCCTTGAAACATTTCCTCTGCCCACCTGGGACTCGTTTGTCGTGTAGGAGTTCCGAATAGAGCGCTTGCTTTGGGAGTCTAATGTCAGGCCTGCGAACAATGTGGCCCACCCAACGGAGCTGGTCGAGTGTGGTCAGTGCTTCGATGCTGGGGATGTTGGCCTGACCGAGGACGCTAACGTTGGTGCGTCTATCCTCCCAGGGGATTTGGAGGATCTTGCGGAGGCATCGTTGGTGGTATTTCTCCAGCGATTTGAAGTGTCTATTGTATATGGTCCACATCTCTGAGCCATACAGGAGGGCGTGTATCACTACAGCCCTGTAGACCATGAGCTTGGTGGCAGATTTGAGGGCCTGATCTTCAAACACTCTTTTCCTCAGGCAGCCGAAGGCTGCACTGACGCACTGGAGGTGATGCTGAAGCTCGTCGTATGGTCTGGAAAGTGGTCCACATTGTCCAGGGCCGCGCCGTGGATCTTGATGACTTGGAGGCGGGGTCAGGTTGGTGGAGGACCTTTGTCTTACGGATGTTAAGTGTAAGGCCCACGCTTTCGTACACCTCAGTGGAGATGCTGATTATGACTTGGAGTTCGGTCTCTGAATGTGCGCAGGCGCAAGTGTCGTCCGCGTACTGTAGTTCGACAACAGAGGTTGGATCTGGCCTGGAGACGACGAAGGTTGAACAGGTTCCCACTGGTTCTGTAGTTTAGTTCCACTCCAGCAGGGAGCTTGTTGAGTGTGGGGTGGAGCATTGCAGCAAGGAAGAGCGAGAATAGGGTTGGCGCGATGATGCAGCCCTGCTTGACCCCGGTGGATTGGGTCTGTGATGGATCCGTTGGTCAGGATCACGGCTTGCATGTCGTCGTGGAGCAGGCGGAGGATGGTGCCGAACTTTTGGGGGCAGCTGAAACGGAGGACGACGCTCCATAGTCGCTCACGGTTGACAGTGTCAAAGGCCTTTGTAAGGTCAAAGGCGGCCATGTACAAGGGCTGGTGCTGTTCCCTGCATTTTTTATTGCAGGTGTCGCGCCGTAAAAATCATGTCCGTTGTACCCCATAGAGAACGAAATCCGCACTGTGACTCCAGGAGGAGCTCCTCAGCCACAGGGAGAAGACAATTGAGGAGGATTCTAGCAACGACTTTCCCAGTAGCTGATAACAGGGAGATTCCTCTGTAGTTGCCACAGTTGGACTTGTCCCCTTTTTTAAAGTCCTGTCCCACCGGCAGGACAGACCCACCAGAGGTGGTGGCACACTGGTATACAGTCGGGATGGAGTGGCCCTGGGAGTCCTCAACATTGACTCCGCAACCCATGAACTCTAATGGCTTCAGGTCAAGCATGGGCAAGGAAACCTCCTGTTGATTACCACCAATCCCCCTCCCTTAGCTCCTCTGTGTTGAACACCACTTGAAAGAAACACTGAGGGTAGCAAGGGCACAGAATGTACTCTGGGTGGGGGACTTAAATGTCCATCACCAAGAGTGGTTCAGTCGCACCACTAATGACCGAGCTGGCCGAGTCCTAAAGGACATGACTGCCAAACTGGGCCTGCAACAGGTCGTGTGAGAGAACCAACACGAGGGAAAAACCTACTTGACCTTGCTCTCACCAATCTACATGTCGTAGATGCATCTGTCCATGACAGCACTAGTAGCAGTGATCACCATACAGTCCTTGGGCAGACGAAGTCCCGTCTTCACACTGAAGACACCCTCCATCGTGTTGTGTGGCACTACCTCTGTGCTAAATGGGATAGATTCAGAACAGATCGAGCAGCTCGAAACAGGACATCCATGAGGCGCTGTGGGCCATCAGCAGGAGCAGAATTGTACTAAATCACAATCTGTAACCTCATGGCTCGGTATATCCCTCACTCTACCATTACCATAAAGCCAGGGGACCAACCCTAGTTCAATGAGGGGTGCAGAAGAGCATGCCAGGAGCAGCACCAGGTGTACCTAAAATTGAGGCATCAACCTGGGGAAGTAGCAACACAGGACTACATGCATGCTAAACAGCAGAAGCAGCATACTTTCAACAGAGCTACACGTTCCCACAATCAAAGCATCAGATCAAAGTTCTGCAGTCCTGCCACATATCAAGAAACAGCTGAGCGCACTGGATACAGCAAAGGCTATGGACCCCGACAACATTCTGGCTGCAGTATAGCTACAACGCTGGCATTTACCCGACAATGTGGAAAACTGCCCAGGCATGTCCTGTCCACAAAAGGCAGAACAAATCCAATCCAGCCAATTATCCCCATCAGTCTACTCTCAATCATCAGCAAAGTGATGAAAGGTGTCATCGACACTGCTATTAAGTGGCATTTACTCACCAATAAACTGCTCACAGATGTTCAGTATGGGTTTCACCAGGACCACTCGGCCCTAGATCTCATTACAGCCTTGGTCCAAACATGGACAAAAGATCTGAATTCCAGAGGTGAGGTGAGGGTGACTGCACTAGACATCAAGGCAGCATTTGACCGAGTGTGGCGTCAAGGACCCCTAGTAAAACTTCTTGTGTATCTGTAAAGCATGCACTCCCATGTTCCGCCACCAGGGAGCTCATTCCCTGAAGTCCCAAGGGATCCCAGCATCCCTTGGGAGCACTGTATATAAGCCGGCCCCTAAGGCCTGTTCCTCACTCTGGAGTGTCTTAATAAAGATTGAGGTCACTGTTACTTTAACCTCCCTGTGTGCAGTCTCATCTGTGTTAGGAACACAATAACTGGTGACGAGAATACGAATCCAACGCAAAGATGCAGCAAACTATGAGCATCCTGGAGAAGTTCTCGGAGGGTGAGGACTGGGAAACCTATGTCGAATGGCTAGACCAGTACTTTGCAGCCAACGAACTGGACGGAGAAGGAAGCGCTGCAAAAAGGAGAGCGGTCCTCCACACGGTCTGCGGGGCCGACCTACAGCCTCATGAAGAATCTTCTGGCTCCAGTGAAATCCACAGTTAAGTCGTATGAGGAGCTGTGTACACTGATTCGGGAGCATCTTAACCCGAGGGAGAGCGTGCTGTTGGCGAGGTATCGGTTCTACACGTGCCAACGATCTGAAGGTCAGGAAGTGGCGAGCTACGTCGTCGAGCTAAGGCGACTTGCAGGACAATGTGAGTTTGTTGGCTACCTGGAGCAAATGCTCAGAGACTTTTTAGTACTGGGCATTGGCCACGAGACCATCCTACAAAAACTTTTGATCGTAGACACCAACCCTCAGTAAGGCCATTGCGATAGCACAGGCGTTTATGTCCACCAGTGATAACACCAAACAAATCTCTCAGCACACAAGTGCTAGCAATGTTCATAAATTAACTGGAACTGTGTTTGTGAGCAGAAATGTACAAGGCACAACCCACGAGTCTGCAACTGCCAGCAGGCCTCAGGTGACCCAGATGACTCAGAGTCCCCAACAAAGGATGAATACAAGGCAATTCACACCTTGTTGGCGTTGTGGAGGCTTCCATTCAGCCTATTCATGCCGCTTCAAAGGTTATGTTTGCAAGAGCCGTGGAACAATGGAGCACCTCCAACGAGCTTGCAAATGAGCTGCAAGCTCTGCAAATCCTGCTAACCACCATGTGGCAGAGGAAGATCGGTCCATTGTGGATCAAAGCAATTTCGAGCCTCAGAGAGAGGAGGCAGATTCTGAAGTACACGGGGTGCACACATTTTCGACGAAATGGCCACCTATAATGCTAAACGTAAAATTGATTGGCTTACCCGTAGCCATGGAACTGGACACTGGCGCTAGCCAATCCGTCATGAGTAAAAAGATGTTTGAGAGACTGTGGTGCAACAAGGCACTCAGATCAGCCATGAGCCCTATCCACACGAAACTGAGAACGTACACCAAAGAGCTTATCACTGTCCTGGGCAGCGCCATGGTCAAGGTCACCTAAGAGGGCACGGTGCAAGAACTGCCACTCTGGAATGCCCCGGGCGATGGCCCCACACTGCATGGAAGGAGCTGACTGGGCAAAATCCGCTGGAACTGGGATGACATCCGAGCGCTATCACATGTCGATGAGGCCTCATGTACCTAGGTTCTGAACAAATTTCCTTCCCTTTTTGAGCCAGGCACTGGAAACTTTACCGGGGCGAAGATGCAGATCCACTTGGTCCCAGAGGCACGACCCATTCACCACAAGGCGCGAGCGGTACCTCACATGATGAGGGAGAGAGTGGAAATCGAACTGGACAGGCTGCAATGCGAGGGCATCATCTCCACAGTGGAATTCAGCGAGTGGGCCAGCCCGATTGTTCCAGTACTCAAAAGTGATGGCACGGTCAGGATGTGCGGCGATTATAAAGTAACTATTAATCGTTTCTCGCTACAGGACCAATACCCGCTACCTAAGGCAGACAACCTATTTGCGACGCTGGCAGGAGGCAAGACGTTCACCAAGCTCGATCTGACTTCGGCCTACATGACGCAGGAGCTGGAGGAGTCTTCGAAGGGCCTCACCTGCATCAACACGCACAAGGGACTGTTGATCTACAACAGATGTCCGTTTGGAATTCGGTCGGCTGCAGCGATCTTCCAGAGAAACATGGAGAGCCTACTCAAGTCGGTACCACACATAGTGGTATTTCAGGACGACATATTGGTCACAGGTCGGGACACCGCGAGCACCTACAAAACCAGGAGGAGGTCCTTCAGCGACTCGATCGCGTAGGGCTGCGGCTGAAGAGGTCGAAATGCGTCTTCATGGCAACAGAAGTGGAGTTTTTGGAGAGAAAGATTGCGGCGGACGGCATTCGGCCCACAGACGCCAAGACAGAGGCTATCAGGAACTCGCCCAGGCCACAGAACGTCACGGAGCTGCGGTCGTTCCTGGGACTCCTCAACTATTTTGGTAACTTCCTACCGGGGCTAAGCACCCTTTTAGAGCCCCTACATGTGTTATTGCGCAAAGGTGAAAACTGGGTATGGGGGAAAAAACAAGTAATTGCTTTTGAGAAAGCCAGAAACAATATCTGCTCCAACAAGCTGCTTGTATTGAATAACCCGTGTAAAAGACTTGTGCTAGCATGTGACGCATCGTCGTACGGAGTCGGGTGTGTATTACAACAAGCTAACGTTGCGGGGAAGTTGCAACCTGTCGCCTATGCTTCCAGGAGCTTGTCTAAGGCCGCGAGGGCCTACAGCATGATTGAGAAAGAGGCATTAGCGTGTGTGATCGGGGTAAAGAAAATGCATCAGTACCGGTTTGGCCTCAAATTTGAGCTGGAAACCGATCACAAGCCCCTCACATCCCTGTTCGCTGAAAACAAGGGGATAAATACTAATGCCTCAGCCCGCATACAAAGGTGGGCACTCGCGCTATCAGCGTATAACTATACCATCCGCCACAGGCCAGGCACCGAGAACTGTGCGGATGCTCTCATTCGGCTACCGTTGCCCACCACGGGGGTGGAAATGGCGCAGCCTGCAAACTTATTGACGGTGGCGCAGCCTGCAGACTTGTTGATGATCATGGAAGCATTTGAAAATGATAAATCACATGTCATGGCCCGCCAGATTAGGACTTGGACCAGCCAAGATCCTCTGCTGTCCCGAGTAAAAAAAACTGTGTACTGCATGGGAGCTGGGCCAGTATCCCCATTGAAATGCAAGAGCCAATCAAGCCGTTCCAGCGGCGAAAGGACAAGCTGTCCATTCAGGCAGACCGCCTGTTGTGGGGTAACCGCGTCGTGCTACCCAAAAAGGGCAGGGAGACGTTCATCTCGGATCTCCACAGCACACACCCGGGGTATAGTAATGATGAAAGCGATAGCCAGATCCCACGTGTGGTGGCCCGGTATCGACTCTGACTTCGAGTCCTGTGTACGGCAATGCAGCGTATGTGCTCAATTGAGCAACGCACCCAGAGAGGCACCACTAAGTTTGTGGTCCTGGCCCTGCAGACCATGGTCGAGATCCATGTCGACTATGCGGGCCCGTTTCTCGGTAAAATATTCCTGGTGGTGGTGGATGCTTTTTCAAAATGGATTGAATGTGAAATAATGTCGGGAAGCACCGTCACCGCCACCATTGAAAGCCTGAGGGCCATGTTCGCCATCCACGGCCTGCCCAACATACTGGTCAGTGACAACGGGCCATGTTTCACCAGTGCCGAATTTAAAGAATTCATGACCCGCAATGGGATCAAACAGGTCACCTCGGCCCCGTTTAAACCAGCCTCCAATGGGCAGGCAGAGCAGACAGTACAAACCATCAAATAGAGCCTTAAACAAGTCACAGAAGGCTCACTCCAAACCCGCCTGTCCCGATTACTGCTCTGCTACCGCACGAGACCCCACTCGCTCACAGGATGCCCCCTGCTGAGCTACACATGAAAAGGACACTTAAAACCAGACTCTCGTTGGTTCACCCCAACCTGCCTGATCAGGTAGAGAGTAGGCAGCAGCAACAAAATGTAAACGATGGTCGCGCCACTGTGTCACGGGAAATTGATCTGAATGAATGACCCTGCGTATGTGCTAAACTATGGACATGGTCCCAAGCGGATCGCGGGCACGGCAATAGCTAAAGAAGGGAATAAGGTGTTTGTAGTCAAACTAGACAATGGACGAATTTGCAGAAAGCACCTGGACCAAACAAGGCTGCGGTTCAGACTGCCCTGAACAACCCACAGCAGACACCACCTTTTGCGAGCCCACAACACACACCCAAAGGATCAACGACACCACGCCGGACCAGGAAATCGAACTCATCACGCCCAACAGCCCAGCAAGGCCAGGCTCACCAAGCAGTCCTGCAGGGCCAACAACACGCCAGCCCAGCGAGGGCACAGCCAACACACCAGAACAGACATTTGTACCGAGGGTCCATCAGGGAAAGAAAGGATCCCGACCGCCTCACCTTGTAAATAGTTTTCATTTTGACTTTGGGGCGGGGGGGGGGGTGGGGGGGGGGTGCGGGGGAAGAGGTGATGTTGTGTATCTTAAAGCATGCACTCCCATGTTCCGCCACCAGGGAGCTCATCCCTTGAAGTCCCAAAGGATCCCAGCATCCCTTGGGAGCACTGTATATAAGCCGGCCCCTAAGGCCTGTTCCTCACTCTGGAATGTCTTATTTAAGACTGAGGTCACTGTTACTTTAACCTCCCTGTTTGCAGCCTCATCTGTGTTAGGAACACAATAAAACTGAAGTCAATGGGATTCAGGGGCAAAACTCTTCATTGGCTGGAGTCATACCTAGCACAAAGGAAGATGGCTGCGGTGGTTGGAGGTCAATCATCACACCTCCAGGACATTGCTGCAGGAGTTCCTCAGGGCAGTGTCCTCAGCCCAAGCATCTTCAGCTGCTTCATCAAGTGGCCTTCCCTCCATCATAAGGTGAGGTGTTCAGTTCCATTTGTAACTCCTCAGAAAATGAAGCAGTCTATGCCCACATGCAGAGACTGGGTAATCTGCGGCGACTGTCTCACCTCGTGACTCCTCAAAGCCTTTCCACCATCTACAAGGCACAAGTCAGGAGTGTGATGGAATACTTCCCACTTGCCTGGATAAGTGCAGCTCCAACAACACTCAAGAAGCTCGACACTATCCAGGACAAAGCAGCCCGCTTGATTGGCACCCCAGTCACTACTTTCAACATTCACTCCCTCCACCACCAGCACATCATGGCTGCAGTGTGCACCATCTACAAGATGCACTAAGCAACTCACCACAGCTTTTTTGGCAACACTTCCCAAACCCGTGACCTCTATCACCTCGAAGGACAAGGGCAGCAGGCGCATGGAAACACCATTATCTGCAAGTTCCCC
This sequence comes from Pristiophorus japonicus, assembly GCF_044704955.1. Classification (NCBI taxonomy): domain Eukaryota; kingdom Metazoa; phylum Chordata; class Chondrichthyes; family Pristiophoridae; genus Pristiophorus; species Pristiophorus japonicus. Next base: position 134,963,552 of record NC_091991.1, on the reverse strand, counting down.
TCCAAGTTACACACCATCCTGATTTGGAAATATATCGTTGTTCCTTCGTCGCTGGGTCAAAATCCTGGAGCTCCCTCCCTAACAGCACTGTGGGAGTAGCTTCACAACAATCACGGCAACTTTTCAAGACGGCGGCTCACCACCACCTTCTCAAGGGCAATAAATACTGGCCAGGTCAGCGACGCCCACATCCGAGAACGAATTTTTAAAAATCCAACCTGCAAATGTTGTGAACAATCTCCATTCAATCAAGGTTCATTATTCAAGTTGAAGGAGTATAGTACTAGCAATCCTGTTGAGAATCATAACAAAGGCCAACAAAATGTTGACCAAGAACTATCACACTTCAAACTTTAAGTGGAGCTGTTAAATGTGCCCCACCTCACATCTGGAATTCACATGTGCCATTGACATTCCTCAGTGGTATATATATATATATACACATCGTCATCTCTCAGCCATTCTCCCACCATCGTGTTGCAAAATCTCTGCACTGTATGAAGAGGCAGAGACAAACAAATATTCAAAGAATTTTAATTCTGGCCATTAGGTTTTCTATTTTACATATCTGGCTGGATAATCTGCACCAGAAGTCTGCCAAGTGTACACAAACAGCTTCCTGATGGCTTAATTGGTAAAGGAAAAGTGTAACTGAATCATAAAAATTAGAAGATCCCAAAATCAATTCCTGGTCTGTGCTGAGTTTGCTGGCCTCAGCAAACAGCAATGGGGGTGGTATCATTGGCCTCAGTGCTCCTGCAAAAATCAGATAAGGTTCCTGATACAGATGGCTATCCAGTGAGCCCTGGTGCAAAGTACATGCATGTGGATATCAGTTGGTAACAGCGTCAAACTCAGCTGTAAAAGCCCCTTTCCCGTCATGGGTGAAAAACCTCCCAGAGACTGACTGTCTAAACTCACACATTAATAACCACTTGGACAAGGTACCAGATAGTGACGAGCACCTGAGAATCATACCCCAGTGGGAGTCAAAACCTGCAGGAGAGGAAGGGAGGGAAGAAAATGAGCACAGCAAACACACAAATAATTTAAACCATTCCAAATGATTTTAATGAAAAATATTGGGCATGAATCTCCTGAAAATTTGTGGTATAGTAATGGCGCATCTACAGCGCACACTATTATGATAGCACAGATTTTCCAGGAAGTTACAGCATGAGTGACTCAAGCCATTATTTATGCCATGCCAAAATTTCCTGGGACCCTTTGCGCTGCTCCTCCGTGAAACTCACCGAATCAGTGAGAAATTGCTCCGCTCCTTATAAAATCAATGACTAAGTCCAATTTGCTGGATTAAAGCTGCTTTGATCGCCACTGCCAATTCGACAGAACCAGAACACAGCGGGTAACCTGGCAGCAATGTGATTTGATTGCTCCAAGATCACTTTACTTAAACATAGATGTCTTATTACTGAGCTTTGCCAATTTATTTATCTAATGGAAAGATATTGGCTTTCGGACATATTCGCTGGCCAGAAAGTTTCCTGTTGAATTAAATTGAATTTTTGAAAGTCATTTAATGTTTGTGTCGATTCAATGATCTCTAGAACCTTAATAGTGTCAATTGCGAATTTTAACATAGAATATTGATCCATATGCATGTTGCTTTCGGAATTTCTGTTGATACAAACAGTCAATTCCACGTGATTGTGATACTGCATCAGTAAATATTTTGTTGAGGGAATAATTTTTTAATTGGTCTATTTAAGAGTTAATATGATGATTAGAGTCCATACAGCTGTTCTGAATTTAAAGACAAGGATATATGAGAAATGAATTATTAATTAATTACTTTCTACAGATCTTGAATTGTGTTATTAAATATATTTCCCCTGCAAAACTCAGGACATGTGCTTTGAAATGAATTTGCCCACCAACACCTGAAAACAATTATAATTTAGAAGCTCTCAATTACCTGCAGCCACATGTGCTTCCCGTATTCCACCAGCAAAACGGGACTCATGGGTCAAGCTTTTACAAAGCAGAATAAAAAGTGGATGAATAATGCGGTATTGTTCAAGTGATCGAAATTGGAATTGAGAGCAAACATTTGTCAATGGCCATTGGTTGCACGCTGCTTATGAAGCACCAATATCCTCACTGTGGCGTATTCTGATGTGTTCAGCAGCAGATTTTAGTGTAAATTTGCGCACAACGGTTTAACTTATGACATTCAGGGCCAAATGTGCTGTTCCAGGTTATTCTGGACCACTTCGAATTAAACATAGTTTACAGAAGGGGATCTCATATTTCTTGCTTTAATAAGGACAAAAAAGTTTTGAGTCGCTGTCATTTTTGCACAAGCACTTAGCAACGAGAATATAGGGGGAGAATGAATTTCACAAAATGACTGGGAACCTGAATATCTTAAAAAGATCAACAAGTATAGTCATGTTAATTTTATGAAGGGAACATTTTTTTAAAACCATGTTAACTTTTTGTCTTATTAGAAATCTCCTTTCATTGGTTGCGTCCATCTCTCAATCTTTATTTCTATGTAAAACTGTGTAATCAACTATGCTGTACATGAAAATCCACAAATCCTTTCCCAGAATATCAATTTCAACAATGCCCCATTCGTAGAATACTGCAAACATAACTAGAGCAAAAAACAATATCAACAGAAATTCCCCCGAATAAAGTACCATGAGTTTGGAAATGGTCTATAAAAGTAGTCTAATGTAACACAAGAAAAAATTGCCATGATAACTGGATTCAGTTGCTAATTGAGCAGCAGTTTACAAACAAAGAACTTAATATTTTCCCGGTGGTAAGTGGTGAGATGACTAAGGGAAAACAAAATAACAATCTTGCCAGAAAACTTAGAATTCCAATTCAGACACCATTCTAAAGACTGAGTTCTAGTGAGCAGAAGAATATTGATCAAATCCATCCTGTCTTCATGAAAAAATGATGCACACACATTTTCAATTTGAACAAAACCAATAAAACACCTCCGTTAGATGATGCATCTCAATGCCAAAACTTCGAAGGCAGAAAAAAATTATGTTGAAAGTGTCACAAGTTGGAATTAGATAATTCCCAATTTAAAAATTGAGAAATATTCCGACTGGGAGAACAGCTGGCAGTGGAGAAAAAACAAACAAAGAACACATCATTGGGAAGACATACCGTTTTGACCTAATTTAACAACTCCTGGCAGAACCATTTCTTCCATATTTTCCCCAAGCCAGGGGAACATTATAATGAAATATAGCGCACTACAGAAAGCCACAGGCAAGGACAGCATTTCTCTGTGGCAGACTGTCTATAACATTAAGAGTGGATGATGCAGAATAAATCTGAGTCTCGGTTCACCCAAAAATGTTTGCAAAATCTGTGGCAGTTTCATTGGGCCCAAGTTTCGGGCCACACCTAGAACGGCGCAGCCCCAACCTGGACGCCCATTTTTCGCGCCAAAAGTGCGCCTAAAAAAACTTACCTATTCTCCGGCTCCCTGCACGTCCTCTGGAGCTGGGCGTGGCGCAGCATGAGCTGTGGGGGGGGCGAAGCCAGGTCCCTGCGCTGAAAACAGTGCCGGGACCTCTGCACATGCGCACGACATGGAGAAAAGCAACCACCACTGCACAAGTTGGGCCCACACACGAGGGAGAGGGCAAGTCCTACAAATTCCAGAGTCTGGCTTTGCTAAATGTCAAGTACTTGCCGGGCTAGCCATGCTTCGGTTCATGGCGATGTCTCCGTTAGCTACGCTTCGGTTGATGCAATGTGCTATCATTCATCGTGGTCCTTCAAATGAGCCTGCTGCCTGTGCTGTGAGCCTACTCATGCCACCCACACTGCCCCCTCCTCTGCTGCTAACCATTTGTCTGCTCTGTTATATTTTGTAGAACTTGAGGCCAATCCTGACGAGGCTGAAGCCGATGCAGAAGATGAATCAGACGCGGTCGAGCCTGAAGAGAACATCTTCCAATCCCACCTTCCAGACCAAGAGCATGGGGATGAGGTGAGTGGGAGGGGGATGGGGAGGATGAAGCCCCTACAGTTGTACTCACTCTGGAGGAGGTGCTGCTGCCACACATTGAGGGGCCAGCCCCTTTCCTGAGTGGTGCGAGTGTTGGGACATTTCATGGTTTCACACAGTCCGAGGCTGCGGGTTCCAGTGGGGTGCAGTAAGCCACACTCAGGACACCACCGTCCGATGCTACGGGTCCCCACTGGGGTGCAACGAGCCACACCCAAGGTGAGGAGGAAAGGAGAGCTCGACAGCGCTCTCCTGAGCTGCAGGATGTAACAGATGTGGTTCAGATGATGGCAATGAGTGGGGAGAGCATTGACCTTCCGTCATCACTCGTAGACACCATCAATGGGGTGGATGTTGAGGTATCGGGACTATCGGGAGAAATGGGAACACTGTCCGGGCACATTAGGGATGGAATGTCACAGATAACTGATACAGTGTTCGTGAACATGAGGGACGGAATGTCGCAGGTAGCCAATGCGCTGTCGTGGCACATGAAGGAGGGTATATCACAGATAGCTGTTGCAATAAGGGAACGCGCCCGTTGACGGAATCAACTGCCACTCCCACTCCAATCCCCAGACCAACCTCTGAAGTAGCCCAAGCCATGCCTTCCACATTAGCGCTTGCCCATGCTACCCAACAAGAAGTGCACATTACCCGAGATGCTCGAAAGAATAAGTTTGGCACAGCGCCACCGCCTGCGGGCAGGGTGGGAGTCACCAAGACCAAGTGCAGTGGGTGGTGTTAGAATAAGGTAGAGAGATGGGTGCAGCCTTTCTTTGCTGCAGTTGTTATTATTGTTGTTGTTATAACTCTTATAACTGTTGTTCTCAAATTAAAAGTTTTTTGTAAGTGATGTAAATTTATAAGTTTAAAAGTTTGTAAGTGATCTTAACTGAATAGTTTAAAGTTTGATACAAGAATATTTTATTAAAGTTAAGTACAAACAAGTGTTAACATTTTGAATAAAATATAATTTAAATTATAACAATCATTTACATGATTTGCTCCATCAGTAACACAACTTTTTGAACTAAAGAATAATTTACATTATTTGTTCCATTATTAATACAACACAACATTACGGAACAGGTCCAAACAGTAAACATGGTCCATTTGGAATAGTTGCCATTGAGCCTTCAGGCAGCAAAACTAGCGCAAGGCTCGAGCAATCATTGAAGGGGCACGACGGTCCACCCTCCTCCGCCGTTGTGCTCCGGGTTCAGGTAGTTGCATGTCTGCCTCTTCACCATCAGCCACTCTCTCCTCAGGTGGGTCTTCTACTACCAGCTGCTGCTGTCTCATGATGGCTAAGTTGTGCAGCATACAGCAACTACAATGAATTATCCGACAATCTGAGGGGAGTATTGCAAGTAGCTTCCGGAATGGTCCAGGCATCGGAAACGCTGTTTCAGGATGCCAACGGTCCTCTCTATTATGCTGCGCATCGCAATGTGTGACATGTTGTATTCCCGCTCAGCTTCCATCCAGATTACGCGTAGGGGCGAGGCCGTACCCTTTGTCTCCCAGTAGCTAGCTCTGCCCTTCTGGCTGCTGCTGAAACATGGCACTCCCACATAGGATAAATGTAACATGGGTGCTCCCAGGATATCTCTCATCAACTGCCATGATGCGATGCATGTCGTCACACACGAGCTGCACGTTCATGGAGTGGAAGCCTTTTCTGTTCCTGTACATCTCGGAATCCTCCAAAGGTGCTCACAAGGCAATGTGGGTACAATCAACGCAGCCCTGGACCTCTGGGATGCCAGCAATCCTGGAGAAGCCCACAGGCCTGTCACGCATTGCCTGGGCGGTCATGGGGAACTTTATGCAGTCATTCCTCCAGGCATATCGTGCAGCAGTCACCTGTCGAATGCAGATATATGTTGCATGTTGAGAAATGGCACACACATCCCCAGTTGTGGCCTGGAATGATCCAGATGCATAAAATGAAAGTGCAGCTGTAACCTTTACTTCAACTGACAAAGCAATCCTCCTGATGCTTCTAGGTTGCAGGTCTGCTTTTATTAACTCACAGATCTCAGTTACAACTTCTTTGTGGAAACACAGCCTTCTCACACAGTCTGCATCACTCAGGTGCCAGTCTCGATATACCTGATGTGGATAAGGCCTCCTGCCCATCAGCCTACGTGCTCTGAGGTTCCTCAGGTGATGATGCCAAATCAATCTTCTCCTCCGCAGTACCATCATGCAGAAGGCTTGCGCGAGGTATGACATTGTCAATATTGCCCCCATAATTTAATTGTAGCTTTGCAACAAGCTCAAAACAGCAGGACAAAGCACTCACACCTCTTCTTTCCTCTCTCTCTCTCTCCAAGGTGCACGCCCTAGGGGACCACACCCTGGTCTGCGCATGCGCAATAGGCTTGCTTAGAATGGGAAGCTAGGCATTCAAAGACGACATTTGGCGCAACGAAGTCAAATGTAATTCTTCAATTTTTGATTTTTAATCGAAGTACACTCCGCCACTGAAGTCGGCTCACCGAGCTCAAGGATCGGAGCGTCGGCCAGCAGAATTGCTCCCTTGCCTGGACACAGGGGTCCGGGGCTCGGCTTCCACCCCGGCCTGGGATTCTTTTGAAGCCGAGCCCAGAGTCCCCGTGTCCGTGCGAGGGAGCAATTCTGCCGGTCAATGCTCTGACCTTCGAGCCCGGTGAGGAGACATTCGGTGATGAGGTGTTACTTGGAAAAAAATCAAGAATTAAAGAATTGCATTAGACTTCCAATTTCTCCCTTTTGACTTTGAAAAAAATTAAGATTTTCTTTGCCTTCTTGACTCCCTCCAAAACTTCGCCTAAAAGCAATGGCGTCTTTCTGCACCGATTTTGTAATGTGCGCTGCTTTTTCTTAAGTGCCAGAAGGTTTTTTGAGAGTCGTCACATACACCGTCCTCGGAAAAATGTAAGTTGATCAAACTTGCTTAAATGTGAAAAACTGGCACAGACATCAGGTATGACGCAAAAAAATCGTCACCTAAAAAAATTGTACGTAACTTAATTACACTAGCGCAGAAACTTTGGGGAAACTTGGGAGATTTTTATTTACTCCAAAAAAAACGGTGCGCACCCAAAAAACAGCGCGAATAATTGGGGGAAATTGAGCCCCTTGAGTTGCATTGCTCCAAATATTTCCCTTCATTCAGATTGCTATAACTGGGCACATTCTTCTGAGCAAACACAGAGTAGTCCATCAATATTTTCAGAGAAATAGAAAATGGAAGAATTTCCATCTTATTAGGCACAATCTTATGCAGAAAAAGCAGGAAGCAGTGACACTGCAACTCACTTCTCCATAAATCACTAACAGATCAACAAGGTTTTTGCGAATCTAGACACACACACACACACACATTTGCAAACCAGACTGCACAGGAAATTAGGGCTTTCATTTGCAACTATGGTGCAAACAATGTATAGATCAGATGAACTTTACATCAGAAATGTGCTGTGCAAGCCAGCAAGTATTATTTTTTGGTAGGATGCTTTATCACTTAAAAGTTTTGCAAGTTCTACGATCATAAAGTTATTTTATGCGAAAAACAACTTTCATAAAATTCGAATGCATCTCAATATGAAAATGTTCTGCTCTATAAGCCGTTATTTTTTCATATAAATTATAGACTTGTTCTTGGGCCATTGTCATAAAAATTGATGCCTGACTAGAAGTGAAACTGTTTTTGGTTAAAATGAATTATATAGTTACGAGTGGTCAGGATGCAGACACTGCTGATGTTAGAGATACATACTATCTAAATTAAGTACAAAGCTATAAACATAGAAAATTGGAAGACAGAAAACAATGAAAAAGCAACCTGCTTGAAATATAGTTTCAACAAAGTAACTGTTCTCCCCTTTGCAATGTAAATCTCATATTTGCATGGCTGGTTATGCTACATTTCAGACTTACTGATTATTTAAATCCTTTATTTGCTCAACAATACATCATAAATTTTGGGGCTCAATTTTCCCCAACAATCTGTGCCGTTCTTTTGGCCTGCACGTTTTTTTTTTGGAGTAAATTAAAATCTCCAAGTTTTCCCAAAGTTTCTGCGCTCGTGTAATTCACTTAGGTACGATTTTTTTAGGCTACGATTTTTTTTACCTCATTGGGGGCATAACCTGCCACCCTCACCAATTCTGGCCATTTAAGCAAGTTTGGCCAACTCCGAGTTACTCCAATTTTTCTGAAGACAGCACGTGACCGTTCTGGAAAAACCTTCTGGGCAGTTAACAAAATCGGCACAGGTAAGAGAATCAGTGCAGCAGATCCAGTTCCACGGCCGGGACAGCAGCAGCAAGGGAGAGAGAGGGGGAAGAGAAATGGGAGGGGGGGTTGTGGAGAGGAGAGAGGAGGGGGGAGGCCTTTCGGCCAGGGTTAGGAGCGGCATCTGGCAGAGGAGGGAGGCCTTTCAGCCAGGGTTAGGAATGGCACCGAGTACGGGGAGGGGGGGGATAGACTTTTGGCATAAACACTTTAATAATTTAATGATGGAATGCTGCTGCAAGGTGCTTGTGCAGGTTGCTGTGAGCTGGCCAGAATGTGCTGTATGTTTCACTTTCCAGCCTCAGCCCGCAGTGTGTTCCTCGTTACCCTGGCAACCCGATCTTTTTGGCACAGATCTTACGCTCCACCCGCAAAGCGAAAGGACAGATTACGCGGCGCCAAAATCAACAATTCAAACTGGGAAAGTTGGAGTTTTTTTTGCCGTAGTTGGGCCCCAAAAAAACAGGCGTAACTCCTCAAAGCCAAAATACGGCATTGAGGAAAATTGAGCTCTAAATTTTTTCCCTTGTAGTTTGTATAAAATATCTTCCTGCTGGTTTTAAAAAAACAGCAATAACTGATTAATAGCACAAGATAAATTATGGTCAGATTTTCCTTAACCTAAACTAAACTTACAATGCACATTGCTCTTCAAAATTTATTCCACCCCTCCCAGATAAAGGAATGCCGGAAGCATTATGACCTGAACATGCTTTCACTAGAATACCACAGCAATCACCATTGGCCTGTATAAAAGCACTCCATACTTCCTGAATTTATCCAAAGGTTAAGAATTTGCACAACACGGAAGCTAATTTTACTTGTACCACAAAGAGCATACCAGTCGAAGTGAAATAGGTATAACTTCCACCTAAACAACAAAAAGTATAGTCATATAGGGGTCAAGTTTCGGGCCGCGCCTCGAACGGCACAGCCCCGACATGGACGCCCATTTTTGCGCCTAAAAGCGCGTCAAAAATGTACCTCGTAATTCTCGGGCTCCCTGCAGGTCCCTCGGAGCTTGGCGCAGCGCACAGACAGCAGCGGGGGACGGAGCCACAGAGTTGCGCTGATTCTGCAAGTCCAGGGGGGCGGGGCTAAGTCAAATGAGAGAACGTCGTGCCAGCAGCCCTGCGTGTGCACATTGGAGCGCGCGCGCACACAGTAGCCCATGGACATTGGCACGCGGCCATTTTTAAAGGAGCTTAAAGAAAAGTGCTGATTTGTCTCGTGGACCTCTGGAAAGGCTTGGGATTGAATTTTGGAGAGTTTTTGGTGTCTGAAGGAATGCTTTTAGCAGCACTGTTAAAGAAATCACCTGCTGAAATCAGTGAGTGCTGCTTTTCACTGCTAAACTTCCAGAACAGATGCGGCATAGGTGCATGCAAAATAAGGACTGTGTGTTTTGAAAAACAAGAGTGTCAATTCAATACAGCAATGGAACAATGTCCACCAAGAACAAAGAATTTCTTGCATGAGGAAGTGGAGATATTAGTCAACGTCATTGAGCAGAGATGGCAGGAGCTAGATACCAGCAACAGAGGTCACATAAAAGTGCCACCTAAAGAAATGAAGAAATGTTGGAACCAAGTTGCAGAAGATTACTGCGCAGTGGTGCATACCAGGAGATCTGGAAGTCAGTGTAAAAAGAAATGGTACGACCTTGATCAAGTAGTTCGTGCAAGTAATATTTTCATTTTTTAATGTAATCGTAATTGTAACATGACGATCTGAATGTCCTACCCTGCAGAAAGATGCACTCTGTAAAAAGTTATATTTCACTCTTTGCAGAAGAAATTGGCCCACAACAAAAGGGAAGTTACTCGAACAGGAGGAGGCACGCCCAATCTGCATCCACTGACACCCTTGGAACAGAGGGTAGCTGCTATGATGAGTTGTACATGGAGAAAAGCAATCAGTACAGCACAAGCTGGGCCCGCACGCGAGGAAGAGGGCAAGTCCTGAAAATGCATCATGGCCCTTCAAATCAACCTGCTGCTTGGCCTGTTATGTGTGAGAGTGCTCATGCCACCCATCCTGCCCCTTTCCTTACTGTTAAACATTTGACTGTTCTGATGTATTTTGCAGAACATGATGATGATGATGCTGCTGCTGCCGCCAACCCTGAGGATCCTGAAGATACAGAACAAGAACCAGTACAACCAGATGTGGACAATCCAGATTGGATGATGGCGGCAATGACTGAAGTGTCTACAGGGGAGAGCTTCCAAATTAATGTTTATGAGCCCCCATTAAGGGGCATCAGAGTTTCAACCCCTTGCACAAGTTCTGGTTCCACCTTCCATGGTTTTGATTCCGATGTTGCGGGTCCCAGTGGTGCTACTGGTGTAATGCAGCAGTTTACAGCCAGTGCACCACCGTCCGAGCCTGCGCCTCCCACTCGTACAGGTTCTGGTTCCACCTTCCAAGGTTTTGATTCCGACATTGCGGGTCCCAGTGGTGCTGATGATATAATAGAGCAGTTTACACCCATTCATCCACCATCCTAGCCCACGGCTCGCACTCGAGTGCTGCCGTCTGGAATGCAGAGCGTCCCACCGCCCCAGCCCGCCCCTCTCTCTCTAGTATTGCCGTCTGGAACACCGAGCGTCCCACCGTCCCAGCCTGCACTTCCCTGTGTAGTGGTGCCATATGGAACACCAAGCATCCCACCATCCCTGGCTGTGCCTCCCAGTGCAGTGGTGCCGCAAGGCAGACCTCGGCAGAGGAGAAGGAGATTGGAGACACACTCTCCTGAGATGCAGCGTGCAACAGATGCGGCTCAGGTTGTGGCATTGGGTATGGAGACCAATGAGCTTATCCGATCACTCATCAGTAGCATCAGTGCTGTGGGTGAAGAGGTGACGGTCCTGACGAGAGAAATAGCAGTAATGACACGGGAACTTAGGGAGGGAATGTCGGAGGGAGTGCAATCGACGGCACAGGCCGTCAGGGAGGGCATGCAAGCGACGGCACAGGCCCTCATGGAGATAGCTGCTGCAATAAGGGCACACAGCCCCGCCAATCAAATGACACCCCCATGAAGAAGTGAACATTCACTGAGATATGGATGAGACATGGTTGCAGCCTTTCTTTGCTGTTTTTGTTCTTATTCTTGATGTAGCTGTAGTAGCATTTTTCAAATTGAAATTGTTTTGTAAGTTTTGTAACTTTACAACTTATAAGTGATCTTAGGGTTTTTAAGTGATCTTGTAGTGTAAATGCTCTCACTTTTTGTAACTTATTTAATTTTGCACCTAAAAAGTGATCTTGAAGTTTAAGTGACCTTGAGTGTAAGATTTTTCACACTGAAATTGTTTTGTAACTTTACAAGTTTATACGTGATCTTAAAGTTTTTACGTGATCTTCAAGAGTCATATTACAAAGTAAAGTTTGATACAACAAATATTTTATTACAGTGATGTTAAATTTTCAATAAAATATTTTTTCTTAAAAACTGAATCATCTTTCATTAACACAACACAACGTAGGAACAACTCCAAAGAATAAACATGTCCATGCGCAACAGTGGTCGCAGAGCCCTCAGGCATCAGTAATTGAAGCGTTCACGGATGAGCTGCTGGCGCACGGCTCGAGCAATCGTTAAAGGAGCACGATGGACCGCCCTCCTCTGACCTCATGCTCCGGCATCAGGCACTTGCATGCTTTCCTGATCGTCGTCATCATCCTCATCCTGCTCTTCCAAAATACTATCATCAGACACTGGACCCTCACGTGAGTTTTCTGGTTCCACTACCAGCTCCTGCTGCCTCATGATGGCTAAGTTATGGAGCATGCAGCACACAACAGTGAAGTGGCCGACAATCTGAGGAGAGTATTGCAAGTGGCCTCCGGAATGATCCAGGCATCGGAATCGCTGTTTCAATATGCCAATGGTCCTCTTAATGATGCGCGTCGCAATGTACACCATGTTGTATTGACAGTTAGCTTCTGTCCGTGTCACGCGTAGGGGCATCATGAGCCAGGTGGTCAGGCCGTACCCTTTGGCTCCCAGTAGCCAACTCTGCCCTTCTGGCTGCTGCTCAAACATGTCAGATATAACGCTGTCGCGTAGGATGACCGCATCATGGGTGCTGCCAGGGTATCTCGCATCGACTGACATGATGCGCTGCTTGTCGTCACACACGAGCTGCACATTGATGGGAGTGGAAACCTTTTCTATTCCTGTACTGCTCGGAATCCTCCACAAGTGCTCGCAAGGCTATGTGGGTACAATCAATGCAGCCCTGTACCTTTGGGAAGCCAGTAATCCTTAAGAAGCCAACAGCCCTCTCATGGGTCGCTTGTGCGGTCATTGGGAAATTGATGAAGTCATTCCTCCGCGCATACAGTGCAGCCGTGACCTGGTAAACGCAGGCATGTATTGCACGTTGAGAGATGGTGCACACATCTCCAGTTGTAACCTGAAACGATCCTGAGGCAAAGAAGGCAAGCGCAGCTGTTACATTCACTTCAACAGACAAGGTAGTTGGTATTCTGCTTCTGGGCTGCAAATCTGCTCTCAGCATATCACATATCTCAACGACAACTTCTCTGCGGAAACGCAGCCTTTTGACACAATCAGCCTCGCTCATGTCCAGGTACGAGTGCCTGGCTTGATATTGCCAACATGGGTAAGGTCTCCTGCCCATCAGCCTACGGGTCATGACGTTCCTGGTGCGGTGAGCTCTAATCGATTCTCTCCTATGCAGTGAATTGCTGGTGAACCATTGCATAATCCGTGGTGTTGACAATGCAGCACCCATTCTGCAATTACAAATTTAAGTTTCAAACTGGCTATCTGGCTGCCTCTCCCTGTCCCTGGCCAAATGGCCTCAGTTTCCCTCGCAGCTCGAAGGCTGCTTGCTGTGTCTTCGGCTGCCGTCAGCCACTGCCGACGGCCCTATCCCGTGGCCGAATGGCCTCAGCTTCCCTCGCAGCTCGAAGGCTGCTTGCTGTGTCTTCGGCTGCCGTCGAGCCACTGACGCCGCCCCTGTCTCCTACATAGAAGGAAGGCCTGCCTGAAGCACCGCAGCTTGAAGGCTGCTTGCTGCCGTTGTTGTTGGGCTGCCGTCGAGTCACTGACGCCGCCCCTGTCTCCTACATGGAAGGCCTGCCTGAAGCACCGCAGCTCGAAGGCTGCTGCTGCTTCACACAGGTAGGAATATTCAATATTTTGTATTTGCTTTGTTTATAATTTTTTATTCAGGGTGGCTCTTTATTTGTATAAGTAAGACCATTGAATGCTTGTAGAATTTAATTATTTCCCTTCCCCACCCCTCCCCTCGTTCCCTACGCCTGATTTGTAACCTACGCCTGATTTCTAAAGTGTAGGCAAGTTTTTTCTGAGCGTACAAAAATCTAGACTTACTCCATTCTAAGTTAGGTTGGAGTAAGTTTTCACTGCCTAAACTTTCAAAACAGGCGTAAGTGGCCAGACACGCCCCCTTTTGAAAAGAAAATCTGTTCTACAATGAAACTGTTCTAACTGACTAGAACTGGAGCAAACTAAATGCCGAGAATTGCAATTTCTAAGATACTCCATTCTAAACCAGTTGCTCCAAAAAAATAGGAGCAACTCAGGCCGAAACTTGACCCCATAGTCACCATTCAGACTATTTCCTGAATATGTACATTACACAATTTCTTGCCCCACATTCCCCTCAGAAAAAACATGTCCCATCAAAAGAGGCAGGTCTGGACAAATGGATGACATGGTCCTGTGGAAAGCAATGACCCAACCCGAAGTTCCACCAATTCCTGTGAGAAGATCTCTAGCATCACTGCCAATAAACAAACCAATTCTTCAAAGCGCACAACATTAGCTGAGTGCATACAACCGTGTCAATAAACATAAAAATGTATACAAAAGCAAAATATTGCGAGTGTTGGAAATCTGAAATAAAACGAGAAAATGCTGGAACTACTCAGCAGGTCAGGCAGTATCTGTCGAGAGAGAAACAGTGTTAACATTCCAGGTCGATGACTTTTCAGCAGAACATTTCTGATGAACGGTCATCGACCTGAAATATTAACACTGCTTTTCTCTCCATAGATTCTGTCTGACCTGCTAAGTAGTTCCAGCATTTTTTGTTTATAGAACATAAAATGCACGTTCCCTAAATAAGATGCCTGCATTGGAAGCAGCGATGGACGGCAGATGGGGCAGTTGCCCGGAGCCCAAGCCGAGAGTGGAGCCCATACAGGGTCAGATTAAGGGTAAACAGTGTTGACATAAATGACGTAAGCAAGAGCAGAGCGAAGTCGCGAGGGCTCAGGCGCATGTTATTCTCGACTTTATGTAAACAGACACTAGATGCCCTTTTTCTAGAGATGCATTCTACACATAAATTGGGGGCGAAAAAAAGGAGAGCACCAGCTACGCGAAGAGCTAAAGAGACGAGAAGTAGCTAATCTGCTTGAACTAGATAATGTTTTTCAACTAAAAACTCAAGATCATGAAGATGAAGGCCAAGACAACGCTGTGCAGTCAACTTTAACAACGAAACTACTAGTGGCACCGGACCCAGAGTTGGCCGAGTTGGAGCTCCAAGTCCAAAAAGTTGATGATGATGAAAACCATCATCTGAAAAAGGCGAAACTTACGAGTGAAATTGGGCTGTGGGGAGACAATATCTCAGAAGACAAGCAAAGCCATTGGATTGCAAAAGGTGGTGAGGACTGCCGAAACTGTGATAAAGACTTCCAAAACTCCAGCATGATTTATGCCAAGGAAGGATGTCGCCGATACTGCTTGAAGTCCTTCTTCACACATGTGCACCCGCTGACAGGGGAACGTGTGGAGCAAACATGGCTCTGTTATTCACCTTCAAACGGTAGAGTATACTGCTTTGCTTGCAAGGTCACAGCATGAACAAGTAACCACTTTAGTCATGGGTTTAGTGAGTCTTGTGTCAGGCATGCAGACAGTGTGGCCCACCCAACGGAGCTGGTCGAGTGTGGTCAATCCTTTGATGCTGGGGATGTTGGCCTGATCGAGAACACTGGCGTTGGGTGTCTATCCTCCCAAGGAATTTGCAGGATCTTGAGGAGACATTGTTGGTGGTATTTCTCCAGCGATTTGAGGTATCTACTGTATATGGTCCATGTCTCTGAGCCATACAGGAAGGCGGGTATCACTACAGCCCTGTAGACCATAAGCTTGGTGCCAGATTTGAGGACCTGGTCTTCAAACACTCTCTTCCTCAGGCGACCGAAGGCGGTGCTGGTGCACTGGAGGCGGTGTTGGACTTCGTTGTCGAAGCACGAACCACACTCGACCAGCTCCGTTGGGCGGGTCACATCGTCCGCATGCCCGACACAAAACTCCCAAAGCAAGAGCTCCACTCTAAATTCCTGCATGGCAAACGATCCCCAGGTGGGCAGAGGAAACATTTCAAGGACACCCTCAAAACCTCCTTGATAAACTGCAACATCCCCACCAACACCTGGGAATCCCTGGCCAAAGACTGCCCTAAGTGGAGGAATAGCATCCGGGAGGGCACTGAGCACCTAGAGTCTCGTCGCCGAGAGCATGCAGAAAACAAGCGCAGGCAGCGGAAGGAGCGTGCGGCAAACCAGACTCCCCACCCACCCTTTCCTTCAATGACTGTCTGTCCCACCTGTGACAGGGACTGCAATTCCCATATTGGACTGTTCAGTCACCTGAGAACTCACTTTTAGAGTGCAAGCAAGCCTTCCTCGATTTCGAGGGACTGCCTATGATGATGATGGGTTTAATGACTGGAAGCTTGGCGATGAGAGGATTTCATCTCACGAAAACAGCCCCCAGCATAGAGAAGCCATGAGCACTTGACAAGCAGGCACTGGTTGTGTGGATGGTCATATTGTCTTCCAGTTTGAAAATGAACAGCAGTTCTGGCACAAGGTGCTAGAGCGGGCTGTCTGTGTGATAACATTTCTCTGTTAACGAGGTCTTTCATTGCGAGACAGAAACAAAATCATTGGGTCTGCAAGTAATGGTAATGATCTGGGTGTGTTGGAGGTTCTCACAAACTACGATGCATTTCTTGCTGAACACATCAAGCCAACAAAGGCAAGGGGCATACTTCATTCTTGTCTTCCACTACTTGTGAAGAACTGATTAGTTTGATGGGTGGTAAAGTACTTGAGACGAATATCCGGCAATTGAAATCAGTGAAGTTCTATTCAATATATGTTGATTCAACGCCAGATGTCACACACTCAGATCAACTGACATTTGTCGTCCAGTATGTTCTACCAACTGGTCCTGAGGAAAGGTTCCGAAAGATCTTGCCGATAATCGGTCAGACTGGACAAGAAATAGCAGAAATAAAACTGGCCTTTCTGGATGAGAACAGAATCGACATACAAAATTGGCATGGACAATCTTATGATAATGCTTCAAATATGAGTGGGAAATACATTGGTGTCCAAACTATCAAAGAGCAATACGCATATGCAACATTTATACCATGCGCAGCACACTCACTCAACCTTGTGGGGAAAAACAGTGCCAAATGTAGCCCAGTGATAGTCAGATTTTTTGACATTGTACCAAAGTTGTACACTTTTCTCTCTGCATCGACGTATCGCTGGCAACTGCTTTATGAAAAACTAAAGCCTTTAGGGCTGTCTGTCGTCAAACAGCTTTCTGCTACTCGATGGTCAACAAGGTATGAAGCAGTGGCAGCCCTGCTCAAAGGTTACACTCCCATATGCAAAATGTTGGAATCCTTGGCAACTGATATGGAACAGAAAGTTAAATGCTGAAATGAAGCTCAGTTGATCCTTGACAAACTGGGTGAACTGGATTCAGCTATTCTCATTGCTATTTGGAACGCAGTCTTGAAGCGCTTTCACCTGACCAATCTCTCGCTTGAAGAGACCGACTTGAATCTGAATTCATGGTGTCCTTACTCGAGTCCCTTGTCAATTTTGTTAATGTTCAGCGGACAGAGTTTGAGGGCTTCGAAAACCTAGGGATTAAATTGTGTGGCCACAACGAGTACAATTCAGTTCAGAGGTGCATCCGGGTAGGACGATGGAGATGCTGAAAACACTGTGCTGTCACCCAAGGAGAAATTCAAAACTGAAGTGTTCCTTGTCATCATTGATCAACTAATCAGTACCTTGAAACACCACCTTGAAGCATACAAGGAAATCAACTGGAAGTTTGGATTCCTGTCTAAGCTAGCCGCTCTCTTGAATCATGAGATCAAGCAAGCCGTAGCAAATCTTGCCCGCTCCTCTCCCAAAGATCTGGAACCTTTTTGATTGAAAGTGAATTCATCTGGTTTTCTCGCCTGGTGGCATCCTCAACAGAGCTTCAAACCTCAATTTGTGTCAAAGAAACTAAGTCAGCAGAGCTGAGAATGTACCAATTCCTCCATACACACGTCCTCACCCAAACCTTTTCCAACATTGAAATAGCTCCGGATATATCTGTCGATGATGGTATCAAATTAATGGGGAGCGGTCCTTCTCAAAACTAAAACGCATCAAGGATGAGGTCAGGAACCGAATGGGACAAGATCGACAATAGTCTTTCAATCATGAGCATCGCGAGCGATGCACTGAGAGGACTTGACTTCTCGAAAATCATTGACGAGTTTAGCCGACAAAAATCTAGGAAACGACCAATGTTATGTTATACTTGCAGTTGCCTCTGTGGAGAAAATGGAATGCAAATGACAAATGATGGTCTTCCAAAAAAATTGCGCTGTCTTGTTCTAAATTATCAGTCGATTTAGTTTCAAAATGTAAGGATTTTTAAAATTAAAGCGTTGTTGATTACTGTTTATACAGGGTTTCATCAAGGTATCAGTTTGATTGTTTGGAAACATAATAAAATATTAAATGAGTGTCATCATAGTACCAATTAGAACCTAACCTGAGATGTTGACCTGGACCTTGACCTGATGCATAAGCAATATAGTGCCCTGTCACTTAGCTCACTAATGTCATTTAATGCAGGATGTGAATGAGAGTAGGGGACCCATGATCAGGGTACCGCTCGGGGCCCGAGGCACCCTTAATCCATCCCTGATTGGAAGCTCAATTTAGACTGTAGTTCAAGCCCCTTTGAACCATGATAACACAACTTGAATAGGTCAAGAATATTTACTGCAAAATAAATTGAACAAACATGCCTGAATAGCTTGATGACAGAGAGGATTTGCAAACGTGCAACAGAGTGTTAAGACATTGGTTTGTTTCCAGTTCTTCTGAAAATGAACCAAGGTGGAAGTACCCCACTGATTGCTAGGTGCAGCAACACTGTACTTAAATGTGTTTACGTTTTCTGCACATATGTTGACCACAGCAATTCTTCTCAACTTCACACCCACACAGGTGGAGTTCAGACAGAGAAAAAAATGCAGACCAGTGAGATCTGAGCAACTCGTTACAAAGGCCATAAGCAGAGTTCTGAGGGCAGTTTGCCTACCCACATTCTCTAGAACGTATGTGGTACAGATGGGAAGGAGTTAACTTTTTAAACACAGATCAGTTTAACATAGTATTTCAGATCGAGGAGAGTTTAGTATTACAAGTACATCAAAGTAACAAAGGCAGTTTCGACTGCATTGCAGACAACCTTCTCTTAAAATAAAGATCAAAATCAAACTAATCCAGCTTCTTCCATGCAAAACAGAACATGGAGAGCCACACAGTGAGCCCGAGATCACGATGCTCCTTTCATTTCATAGTTTAGCTTCTAAGTATTGAGCCATCATCATAGGCAGTCCCTCAAAATCGAGGAAGACTTGCTTCCACTCCCAAAGTGAGTTCTTTGATGGCTGAACAGTCCGATACGAGAGCCACAGACCCTGTTATAGGTGGGACAGACAGTGGTTGAAGGAAAGAGTGGGTGGGACTGGTTTGCTGCACACTCCTTCCGCTATCTGCACTTGTTTCCTGCATGCTCTCGGCGATGAGACTCGAGGTGCTCAGCGTCCTCCCGGATGCATTTCCTCCACTTAGGGCAGTCTTTGGCCAGGGACTTCCAGGTGTCGGTGGGGATGTTGCAGTTTATCAAGGCGGCTTTGAGGGTGTCCTTGAAATGTTTCCTCTGCCCACCTTGGACTCGCTTGCCATGTCATCATCATAGGCAGTCCCTCGGAATCGAGGAGGACTTGCTTCCACTCCTAAAGTGAGTTCTTTGATGGCTGAACAGTCCAATACGAGAGCCACAGACCCTGTTATAGGTAGGACAGACATTCGTCGAGGGAAGGGGTCGGTGGGACTGGTTTGCCACGTGCTCCTTCCGCTGCCTGCGCTTGGCCTCTTCATGCTCTTGCCACGCAGGAGTTCAGAGTAGAGCACTTGCTTTGGGAATCTTGTGTCGGCATGCGAACAATGTGGCCCGCCCAACGCAGCTGGTCGAGTGTGGTCAGTGCTTCGATGCTGGGGATGTTGGCCTGATTAAGAACACTGACATTGGTGCATCTGTCCTCCCAGGGGATTTGCAGGATCTTGCGGCAACGAGGTTCAATGCCGTCTCCAGTGCACCAGCGCAGCCTTCGGCCGCCTGAGAAAGAGTGTTCAAAGATCAGGCCCTCAAATCTGCCACCAAGCTCATAGTCTACAGGGCTGTAATGATACCCGCCCTCCTGTATGACTCAGAGACGTGGACCATATACAGTAGACACCTCAAATCGCTGGAGAAATACCACCAATGATGTCTCCGCAAGATCCTAGTATTGAGTACAGTGCAGCCCGTCAGTGAGCCTAACACAAGGGGCTCAGTTTTCCCCAACTATCTGCGCCATTTTTTGGCCTGCACCGTTTTTTTTTTGGAGCAAATTAAAATCTCCAAGTTTCCCCAAAGTTTCTGTGCTAGTGTAATTCACTGAGGTGGGATTTTTTTAGGCTACGATTTTTTTTAACCTCATTGGGGGCGTAACCTGCCACCCGCGCCAATTCTGGCCAGCTCCAATTTACTCCAATTTTTCTTAGGACGGCGTATGTGATCACTCTGGAAAAACCTTCTTGGCAGTCAACAAAATCTGCGCAGGTAAGAGAATCATCGCAGCAGATGCAGTTCCACGGCCCAAACAGCAGCAGCAGAGAGGGGGGTGGGGCGGGGGGAAGAGGAGAGAGGGGAGAGCGGAGACGAAGCCTTTCGACCAGGATTAGGAGCGGCACCTGACACTTGGAGGAGGGAAGCCCTTCAGCCAGAGCTAGCAGCAGCAACCGATATCGGGAGAGGGGAGGCCGTTCGGCCAGGGCTAGCAGTGGCAACCGGCTCTAGGAGCGGAGGGAAGCCTTTGAGCATAAACACTTTAATAATTTAATGATGGAATGCTGCTGCAAGGTGCAAGGTGCTTGTGCAGGTTGCTGTGAGCTGGCCAGAATTTGTTGTATGTTTCACTTTCCCGCCTCAGCCCGCAGTGTGTCCCTAAATACGCTGGCAACCCGATCTTTTTAGCGCAGATCTTTGGCTCCACCCCCAAAGCTACAGGACAGGCTAGGCAGCGCCAAAATCAACAATTCCAACGGGGAAAGTAGGATGATTTTTTTTGGCGTAATTGGGTCTCCATAAAACGGGCATATCTCTGCAAGTATGCCAAAAAACGGCTTTGGGGAAAATTGAACCCAAGGTCTCACTTCTCTGAGAACTTCTGCAGACCCAACTCCATGCTCATCTGACTGTTAGTTCTGCAATATATATCTGTATATTATATATGTGTGTCTGTGCATTCCCAACTCTGTGCATAAAACTTTGAGTCAGTTTTTCGTTAACGCACACAACCCACACTAATCCACCCCTTGATTTCCTGGAAATGCTGGCTCATATTGAACAATCAAATGGAAAGGTTATGACATAATGCTCAACTCAGAATTACTATCGTCAGCAATGCTGTCTTCTGACAACTTCAACTCAAACAAGGAGTGACGATTTTCTTTTTCACCATATAAATGTGTCAATCAATGGTTTGCCCAGATCACTTAAAAGAAAGAATTGCATTCATATAGTGCCTTTCAAAACCACCGGACATCCCAAAGTTACTTTCCAGCCAATGAACTACATTTTGAAGTGCAGTTACTGTTATAATGTGGGAAATGCGGCAGCAAATTTGCACACAAGCTCCCACAAACAGCAATGCGATAATGACCAGATAATCTGTTTTAGTTATGTTGATTGAGAGATAAATATTGGCCACGACACCGGGGACAACTCCCCTGCCATTCTTCAAAATAGTGCCATGGGATCTGAGAGAGTAGACGAGACATCGATTTAATGTCTCATCCGAAAGATGGCATCTCCAACAGTGCAACACTCACTCAGTACTGCACTGGAGTGTCAGCCTTGATTTTTGTGCTCAAGTTTCTGGAGTGGGACAGATTATTTTGTCATTATCACACTGCTGTTTGTGGGACCGTGCTGTGCGCAAATTAGCTACCGTATTTCCTTACCATCATCATAGGCAGTCCCTCGAAGCGAGGATGACTTGCTTCCACGCCAAAAAGGGATGAGTTCACAGGTGTTTCAATGAAGGACCTAATAATCCAGATCCCGAACTACATCGTGAAGGGTGGAAGGTGCCTGTGCTTGGATTTTTTTTTTTTTTAAGGTGTGGTGGCCGTTGCACACCTGCCACCTCATGGGCTTGACAGAGCTAGGTCTTGGTCCAGTGGCGAGGATTACCCAAGACTAACTGGAGACAAGCTCTGCTGCGCAGACTGAGCACTGAGCACGCACACAAAACGCAGTGTGGGCTGGCCCATACTGCCCCTGGGCCCTCGCCTCTTCTGGGCCCCAGATTCATGCCTCTCCTGAGCCCCGGTCACTTCCATCTATGGACTCTTGCCGCTCCTTTGCCCCTCCTGCTGTGCCTGCCCGCACTGCAATTAGCAACCTATCTTCGTAGCCGTCGCCCTCCAGCAGTGACTACACTTCAAAAGTACTTCATTGGTTGAAAAGCTCTTTGAGATGTCAGTGTCGTGAAAAGCGCTGTATCAATTCAAATTCTTTTTTTCAACATCAAAACTTAATTGTATGGAGTACACACGTATTCCGCTGCCGAACATACAATTCTATGGTACTGTTTACATGCTGAGGTGGTTCTCAATTTGAGTCCCGCCACCAAATATTTAAGCAGAGTTAAGAGAACATGATTTAACTTGTGAACTATATTTTTTTTTAAGAATTCATACTTCAAGCTATACGGTCACATTGGCCAAATGTGTGTGTTAAAGCTAGAACTGCAATATCAAAACTGGAAACCAACACATTCCAAGAAAGAGAAACTCTTGGTCTGGGAATGATGCCTGTCGCAGAGGGAGACAAAGATTAAAATTATTAAAGAGTAAATATTGCCTAAAATTAAAAAATGTAATGGAAGATTAAAAACAAAAAGCTGATACATCAGTAATTTGCTTGCTCATGATATACATTACGGCACAATAAAAGCATAACTGCTGAAGAAGTTTGTGTTAAGAGCTGTAGTAGCTGTGTAATGCAGCAGCACTGGCAGGCCTATCATGTATTAAATTTTACAAGTAACAGTTTTTCTTAAGCATTTTTATTCTTTACTCCATTTCCTACCCACGTATTCTTGATATGGATGCCTCACCACAAAAGACACTGCTTACGTCTTATTTCTGTTACACAGACTCTTCCCACAAAGGTATTTGCAAACCACAAGTTAGTATGATTTCTTTAAACTAGTATTTCAATTAGAATACCAATATACTACCAAATTCAAATATCCATCACTTGTTCAAATCCAGTTGTAAAACAAGTCTTAAAATCAGAAAGGAACAGCAGAACCACTTATTTTATTTTAAAAAGTTATTTTTCATTTAAAATAATGAAATCCAAATGGAAATAATAAGAATATTTTCTACTATCAAAAATAATCTTGTGCTGTTATTTTCTTTTATTGTGATTTTTTTCCTCAAAATTTCTATCCTTTCTGGAAAGCATCAATTTATGCATAAATCCACAGGCAGTGACTATATCTTAGTGCTGACAGTGAAATCAAAGCACCCTCAACCTGACTGGCACAAACCCATTTCCAAAAGGGACCACTAATGACAATCCAATTATGCATCTCTGCAACAAATAGCTGTACAGATCTTCTGCCCCATTTCTATCTCTCAAAGACTTTATCTTCCAAATGCGAAGTAGCCAAAAGCATTACAAGATTATAAAGGCCATGTTTTCCTTTTCAGGAATAACATTTTGATTTAGAGGTGTAGAGACAAAATCAATGACTCCAATAGAAACACTGCTTTTGTTTCCTCAACAATTTGAAACTGATATTTTGAAGCTGCTACTGGTGTCTCGCTGCCGATGACAAGACACTTGGCAACACTGATCGATTGCCATGCCCACGTACAAAAGAATCAATATTTTCAATTATTTGGCATTTAATGACTTCTTCTTGAAATGGTTTAGTCTTTTTGTCATGCTTGTACAGAATCGATCCTTTCATCAGAAATCTTACATTTTAAAATGTTGGAAATTGATGCTCAGTTGGTCTTGTATGTCAGCATATTCAACTCATGGCATTATTTTGTATCATTCCAAGCAGGCGACTACAATCAGCCAATATTTAACAGGCCAACGCAGGAAGTTGTAGTTTCTACAGCAGATACTAATGCATAAAAAAGTGGGATTCTGCTGCCGATTGCCATGTGGGAGCAGTCCGTATACAATTGCCAGAACCATCAACAGTGTGACAGGAGTCAATATCAAAGTAAAGTAAACGCACTTTAAATTCGGGTAAAGTAAAAAAGAAAAACACTCCTCCTAATATGTCTCCACTTCAACCCTCTCTCCCACACAATTCAGCCATTCAGGCATATTCAGGAATTGGACAGGCAGTCAGGTGTGGGGTTTGACCACTCAAATATAAATTAGCTGAAATTTGTAGCACCAGTTGAACCAAGAGTTCACAAATGGTTTATTACAGTGACACAGATTACTTAATGTATGCAAATAATGCCACATATTTTTGTATGTCACACCGCTTCCATGAGAAACTGCCTACTGTACCTTACTCAGGATACAAAATGGATGTTCGATCTCTGAATCTGATCATGAATCAGCAAGGATGTTTTAACAAGGAGATGGGGAGGGGCAAGGGAAGGAATAATGGAAAACCACTGTCTTAATTGTTCCTACCTTTCCACATCTCTGGGAAATGAGTACACACTGTGTTTCCATATGCACATATTCTTTTCATTTCTTTTAAATTTCTCCCACTGGTATAAAAGCAGCTGGCCAGGCTACTTGTGTATAAAGAAACAATACAGCACAGAAAAGCATTTTATGTAGCACCTTATGACATCCCAAAGTGTGTCAGAACTACTGAACCATTTTTGAAGTTAATTAAACGTTTGTAGTAGGCAAGTCAGAAACAGGCCTGGAGTAGGGCTGTGTTTTTTGAGAGATTGTGGGATTCAGCAGTGGAGCTTGTGCCACCTACTTATTCCACATGCCTCCAAACTTGCCCAGGTAGATGTAGATTTTAAGCATTCAACTGAAAAATCTTTTTGCACATTCATAAAGTATTCAAAACAGTCATATAGGGCCCAAATTTGGCCAGAACAGATTTCTGGCGCATTCACCAAAGGTGCGCCGCTTTTGCAGAACTCCAAGGGCGGCAAAAATCTTCAGGCCGAGTTTGGCCGCTCCCCAGCCTCTCCTCGATGGTGGCACAGCATGACAACTGGATTCGGGGGCGGAGCCAGGTCCCTATCCCTGGCCAAATGGGCTCCCTGATCGGCAGCCCGCTGCCTTCCCTTCATATAAAGGTAGGACTTCTATTTTTTTATTTGTTATTGATTGATTGATTGCTTATTACTTTGGTCTTGGTGCTTTAGGTGCAGGGCTCCTACTATTTTTGATTTGTTAATTAATTGCTTGTTACTTTTTGTGTTTTGGTTAGTGCTTTGTAAGTCTTGGTGCTAGATGCAGGTCTTCTCAGTTTCCTTGTATTTTTTATTTGTTATTGAATGCTTATTTTTGTGCTTTGTTTAGTGCTTGGTGCTTTAAATGTACTTACCTGCACTGATTTCTTAACTCTCTGCAAGGGTTTTCTGTGCGGGCCACAAGTGGCCACATACGCTGGCCTAAGTTAGTTTGGAATAACTATTAGCTGTCCAAACTAGCTTAAATGGTCAAAACAGGCGTAAGTGGAATAAAATACTAAACTAAAAGAAATCCTAACTAATCCACTTACACTGGCGCAAATTAAATGTACAGAATTGCGATTTGTAAGATAATCCAAAAAAATCAAGTTGCTCAAAAAAAATCGGAGCAACTCCTGGCCAAATTTGGGCCCATTGCGTGTATCTATATTTGTGTCCCAAAAAACTAGTGATTATTACAATAACTGTCATTGTCAACATCCATTAAGTTTCTTTCCCTCCTACATCTTATTACAATGGTTGCCAATCTTAGAGCTCAAAGAACTAAATATTCCTAACTATGAGCTACCAAGTAGTCAGGCCATTTTATTGTACTGGGTTCTGGAAGAGTGACACCCGAGTATGTCGTCATCAGGACTATTTATATTCTGGAAGATCACCATTAGTGCAATAACCATGCAGCCGAAGGTCATGGCACTCATTGTGGTAAAAGTGCCTTAAATGGAACTATTATGAGGTTTGTACAGTCATAATTTTTTGTAATCAAAGGTTATTAGTTTCCAAAGGATATTAATCCCAACAATTAATAATAAACAGAATTAAATAATCTACTGTCATCACCCCTCTCCTCAAAAAACCAACCCTTGACCCCACTTTGCTTGCTATCGCCCCATCTTCAACCTCCCATTCCTGTCCAAAGTACTTGAACGTGTTGTTGCCTCCCAAATCCGTGATTATCTTTCCATGAATTCAATATTTGAAACTCTTCAATCTGGTTTTCGCCCCTGCCACTGTACCAAAATTGCTCTCATCAAAGTCACAAATTACATCCTTTGTGACTATGACAAAAGTAAACGATCCCTCCTCGTCCTTCTGGACAAGTCTGCAGCCTTTGACACAGTTGATCACTCCTCCATCATCCTCCGCCTCCCCACCAATGTTCAGTTAGGCGGGACTGCACTCGCCTGGTTCCATTCTTATGTATCTAATCATAGCCAGAAAATCTCCAGCAATAGCTTCTTTTCCCACTCCCGCATCGTTACCTCTGGTGCCCCCAAGGAACTGTCCTTAGTCCCCTCTTATTTCTCATCTATATGCTGCCCCTTGGCGATATCATCCGAAAACACGGAGTCAGTTTCCACATGTACGCAGATGACACCCAGCTCTACCGCTCCACCACTTCTGTCGACCCCTGCTTAGTATGCAAATTGTCAGATTGCTTGTCCAACATCCAGTACTGGATGAGCAGAAATTTTCTCCAATTAAATATTGGGAAGACCGAAGCCATTATCGTTGGTCCCCGCCACAAACTGCATTCCCTACCCACTGACTCCATTCCTCACCGTAGTATCAATCTGAGAGTGAACAAGATTGTTCGCAGCCTAGGTTTTTGCCGCAGAAGAGGCGGCAAACAGCAGAGGAGCGGCGAGAGAATATAAAACGATGTGATCGGGGCCCAGGAGAGGCGTGAGTTCGGGACCCAGAAAAGTCGACAGCCCAGGGGCAGCACGAGCCAGCCCACACTGCGATGTGTGCGTGCACTTGGTCCATGCAGTAGAGCTGGTCTCCAGTCATTTTAGTTAATCCTTGCCACTGGACCCAAGGCCAAGCTCTGTCAAGTCCGTGTGGTGGTTGGTGTGCAACGGCTACCACACGTTAAAAAAATCCACGCACAGGCATCTTCCACCCTTCAATATGTAGTTCGGGACATGGAATGTCAGGTCCTTCATTGAAACACCTGTGAACTCATCCCCTTTTTCGTATGGAAGCAAGTCATCCTGGATACGAGGGACCGCCTAAGACGTCGTCGTCGTCATATGTGACCCTGAAATGAGTTTCCAATCACACATCCGCAGCATAACTAAAACCACCTTTTTCCACCTCCGTAACACTGCCCACCTCCGCCCCTGCCTCAGCTATTCTGCTGCTGAAACCCTCATTCATGCCTTTGTTACCTCTAGATTTGACTACTCCAACTCACTCCTGGCCGGCCTTCCGTATTCCACACTACGTAACCTTGAAGTCATCCAAAACTCAGCAGCCCGTGTACTAACCTGCACCGTCAAGATCACCCATCACCACTGTGCTTTCTGACCTACACTGGCTCCCAGTTAAACAACCAGGGGGCATGAATTTAAAGTAATTGGTAGAAGGTTTCGAGGGGATTTGAGGGGAAATATCTTCATGCAGAGGGTTGTGGGGGTCTGGAACTGACTGCCTGAAAGAGTGGTAAAGGCAGAAACCCCCACCACATTTAAAAGTACTTGGATGTGCACTTGAAGTGCCGTAACCGGCAGGGTTACGGACCTAGAGCTGGAAAGTGGGATTAGGCTTCTTGTTGGCCGGCATGTACACGATGGGCCGAAATGGCCTCCTTCTGTGCTGTAAACTTCTATGATTCTATAAAATAGCTAGCGACTTGGGAGAAAAGGGACATTTTTATATTGGCAAGATGCAACGAGGTGTCCCCCAGAGACTGTTGTAGGCTGTTTACTTAGATTTGGGAATACAGTCGGTAATACTAAGTTAGGATGTGAAGAAATGAGCAGAAAATTGCAACAAAGATAGATTCAGCATGTGGACAAAACAATGGTAGATATGGTTTAATATAATAAAGTATGAGTTAATACGCCATGTCAAATGAGCGCATAATCTAAATAGTAAAGTGTGGGGCAGGGGGAACAAGGGGGTTGGTGAAGATGAACAAAGAGATTTAAGGATTCAGGTACGCAAGTCATGACATGCTCGCTCACGGATGAAAAAAAGACTAACGAAACGTTGAGCCTCATCACAAGAATTACAGTATTAAAGCAAGGAAGCAGTATTGTGAAGTGCTGGTCAGACTTCATTTTTAATATCATGTTCACTTTTAAGCACCCCAACCTAGAAAGGATATATTACCCTTAGAAAAAGTCGAAGAATGATTCACTGGGACTGTTTTATTACTAAAACTGGTCATTATCACATTGAGGGAACTTGCTGTGTGCATTTCCTACATTACAACAGCGACCACACTTCATTGTTGTCAAGCACTTTGGGACGTCTGGTGGTCGTCAAAGGTGCGATATAAATGCAAGTTTTTTATAAAAGAGCCAAATGCGGCTCGCAAGCCAGGTATTGGCTATTGACTCATTAGCTTCCTGGTGCATCTGTAAACAGAGCAAAGCTGGACCTCGTCGCACCTGCATCTGTGATGAAGGAACCTAAATCAAGCGAGCGAAGTGGTACAAAGTATGTTTAGCATACTTAATAATTTGACAAATATTCGTGGACAGGTACATTCAAAATTACTAACAAACGTAGTGTTGTACTGTCAGGCTTCAGTAGCCAAGGGAAGGTGCAGCACGGGCCAACAGCGAGGCTGTGAGGTCTTGAGGCTCACATTGCGTACTAAGAATTCCACATGGAGAGAGGTCTTGTGAGAAGGAGGGAAGGAGGACAGTAGGAGTATGTTTGAGTTTGCGTGTACGTATTGACACATGCGGCGGAGCCTGGTCTCCAGTCGTCTTGGATCCCCTTGTAACTGGACCAAGACCTTGCTCCGTCAAGCCTGTGTGGTGGCTGGTATGCAATGGCCACACCACATTAAAAGAATTCACACACAGGCATCGTCCACCGTTTAAAATAAGTTCATCAGTCACCTGAGTACACGTTTTTAGTGTGGAAGCAAGTCACCCTCGACCCCGAGGGACTGTTTATGATGATGAGTCCACACTGACTGAGGCAATTCAACATCAAAACATGTTCAGCTTTAATAACGTACAAAACATAATAAAAATCTGCTGACAGCTTTTTATTCAATGATTACCTGTTTCAGTTTTATTGGCGAATCCTGCTGCCTGTTTGATCGCAGCTGCTGTAAGTGCTAATCCTCTGCTTCTCCTTAAGCCGTGCTGTAACACAGTCTCAAACTGAGCACACAGACAAATCACCCTGTTAACAGAACAAGTGAAATGCATGACAAAAATAATTTGTTTGGAGACAGTGTCTTAAAAAGTTACACCTTTATTGCAACCGAGATACCAGCTGAGATCGGCGGTGCAAAAGTAGTTTACTAAGAAATGTCAGGATTTAGAAACGATCAATACAGGTGGTTCTGAAAATATTTGCACAATTAGCTCAAATTTGAGTGGAAAGCTCACACCAATGAATTATTGTGACTTGGGTATAAATTTCAGGTGCGAAAAAGCACAAAAAACACAGGTGCAAAAAGAGAAAAGTTTTTAATGAATGTTAATTTATATTCTGGAACTACAACCAACATACTCTTAGTGCAAGATGTTTAATTGCTCTTAAACAACAATCAGGATTACAACTATTTGCATTGCGATAGCACGACAGACACAGTAACATAGAAACATAAAAAATAGGTCTAGGAATAGGCCATTCGGACCCTCGAGCCTGCACCACCATTCAGTATGATCATGGCTGATCATGCAACTTCAGTACCCCATTCCTGCCTTCTCTCCATATCCCTTGATCCCTTTAGCCACAAGGGCTACATCTAACTCCCTTTTGAATATATCTAACGAACTGGCCTCAACAACTTCCACAAGTTCACAATTCTCTGAGTGAAGAAGTTTCTCCTCATCTCGGTCCTAAATGACTTACCCCTTATACTTAGACTGTGATCCCTGGTTCTGGACTTCCCCAACATTGGGAACATTCTTCCTGCATCTAACCTGTCCAATCCCGTCAGAATTTTATATGTTTCTATGAGATTCCCTCTCATTCTGGTAAATTCCAGTGAATATAAGCCGAGTTGACCCAGTCTTTCTTCGTAGGTCAGTCCTGCCATCCCAGGAATCAGTCTGGTGAACCTTCGCTGCACTCCCTCAAAAGCAAGAATGTCCTTCCTCAGATTAAGAGACCAAAACTGCACACAATATTCAATGAGTGGCCTCACCAAGGCCCTGTACAGCTGCAGTAACACCTCCCTGATCCTATACTCAAATCCTCTCGCTATGAAGGCCAACATGCCATTTGCCTTCTTCACCGCCTGCTGTACCTGCATACCAACTTTCATCAAAGAATTGAAAATACTACATCAATTTCAAAGTCACCTAAATATTTTCAATAAACACATCATAAAATTATTTCCTGGTGAAGTTTAACAATAGACTGAAGTTTGAGAATAGTGTCGCCTGCATCAGTAAAATAAGTTTTAAATTAAAGAAGAATTGCACTCATTAAAACTTTAAGTCTCCATTTGTTCTCTACAAATGAATTATAATTTGTGATCAAAACAACCTTCAGTAGACTTTAGACTTGTGGTGAAGAAAAATAGCCAGAGGTCAATATTTTGTTTATAAATATGTCACCCACAACAACAAAGAGAGAATTATGGGACCAAGGAGACGGGGAAAACAGTTAGGTACATAGGGCTCAATTTTCCCCACTGCCGTTTTTTTGCGTATTTCCAGAGTTACGCCCGTTTTACTTGGCCCCAACTACCCGCAAAAAAAAGTACCAACTTTGCCCATTCTATTTTTTGAAATTAGCGCCACACAGCCTGTCCTTTAGCTTTGGGGGAGGGGTGGAGCTTAATGTCAGTGCCGAAAAAACGATGCCCCCCATCTTCTGCGCAAGCGGGGAAAAATGGACATTTTTGACGTGATTGCTAGGAGCCCACATGCCCAGTACAGCTCCCAGTCTGCAGTAGGCCATATTTAAAGAGCCAGTTGTGTGTGAGAACTTTAATTCTCATTGGAAAAATTAGAGCTGCAATACAAGATGCAACATGGCTCAAGAACCAAGAATTTCTTACAGGATGAAGTGGAGACACTAGTTGCTGTAATTGAGGCCAGATGGCAAGAGCTGGACACCAGCAGAGGTCACATAAAAGTTTCACCAAAAGAAATTAAGAAACGCTGGAACCAACTTGCAGAAGATTACTGTGCGATAGTGACCACCCTGAGGTCTGGAGGCCAGTGCACAAAGTGGCAGGACCTTGGTCAAGTAGTTAGTGCAAGTAATATTTTGATTTATTCAATGGGATTGCAATTGTAAATGTGACCAGATGTATATGTTCCACCCAGCAGAAAGACACCCTCTCTAAAAAGTTATATTTTCATCTTTGCAGAGGAAGGTGGCACACAACAAATGGGAAAGAACTCAAACAGGGGGAGGCCCAGCAAATCTGCACCCACTGACACCCTTGGAAGAGAAGGTCGCTGCTTTGATGGATCCTGCCTGGAGAAAAGCAACCACAACTACACAAGCTGGGCCCACACTCAAGGGAGGGCAAGTCCTGCAAATTCGAGAGTCTGGCTTTGCTAAATGTTAAGTACTGCGCGGGCTAGCCATGCTTCAGTTCATGGGGCTGTCTCCGTCAGCTACGCTTCGGTTGATACAATGTGCTATCATTCATCATGGTCCTTCAAATCCATCTGCTGTCTGCGCTGTGTGAGCCTACTCATGCCACCCTGCCCCCTCCTCTGCTACTAACCATCTGTTCTGTTATATTTGAGGTCAATCCTGACAATGCAGAAGAAGATGCAGACACAGATGAGCCTGAAAAGGAGAACATCTTCCAATCCCATCTTCCAGACAAAGAGCATGGGGGTGAGGGGGAGGTGATGGATGAAACCCCAACTGTTGTACTCACTTTGGAGGAGGTGCAGGTGCTGCCCATTGAGCTGCCAGTCGCTTCCCTGAGTGATACGAGCAATGCTGGGACATTCCATGGTTTCCCACAGGCCAAGGCTGCGGGTCCCAGTGGGGTGCAGCGAGCCACACCCAGAGCCCCACCGTCCCAGGCTGCGGGTCCCAGTGGGATGAGCAAGGCACACCCAAGGCCCCACCGTCAGAGGCTGCGGGTCCCAGTGGGATGCAGCGAGCCAAACCCAGGGTGAGGAGGGGAAGGAGAGCTCGACAGCGCTCTCCTGAGATGCAGGTTCAGATGATGGCAATGAGTGTGGAGAGCATTGACCTTACACAATCACTCCTGGACACCATCAGTGGGGTAGGTGATGAGGTATCGGGACTGTCGGCAGAAGTAACAACACTCTCACGAGAAATGGGAACACTGTCCGGGAACATGAGGGAGGGAATGTCTCAGGCAGCAGAAACAATGTCGGTGCACATGAGTGGGGGAATGTCGCAGGAAGCTGATGCGCTGTCACTGAACATGAGGGAGGGAATGTTGTAAGTAGTTGATACACTGTTGGTGAAAATGAGGGAGGGAATGTTGCAGGTAGTTGACATATTGTTGGTGAACTTGAGGGAGGGAATGTCGGAGTTAGCTGCTGCAATAAGGGAACATGCCCAGACCCCGCGCCCATTGACAGAATCAACTGCCACTCCCACCCCCAGACCAGCCTCTGAAGGGGCCCAAGCCGGGCATTCCACATTGCCGCCTGCACCCGCACCACCACCACCCCCCCCCCCCATCAAAACGTGCACATTACCCGAGATGTTTGAAAGAATAAGCTTGGTACCAACCCGAGAAACACTGCACCACCGCCTGCGGGCAGGGGTGGAGTCAACAAGACCAAGCACAGTTAGCGGTCTTAAGAATAAGATGGAGGAGAGATGGATGCAACCTTTCCTTGCTGCTGTTGTTATTATTATTACAGTTGTAACTGTTCTCAAATTAAAAGATTTTTGTAAGTTATGTAAATTTAGAAGTTTGTAAATGATCTTAGCGTTTAAGTGATCTTAGAGTTTATAAGTGATCTTAACTGAAAACTTTAAAGTTTGATACAAGAATATTTTTATTAAAGTTAAACTAAGTACAAACAAATGTTTGTTAAACTTTTGAATAAAATATATTTTACATTATAACTGAATCATTTCCATTATTTGTTCCATTATTAACACAACTTTCTGAAGTAAACAAGAATCATTTCCATGACCACCAATGCATCCAGTATTTCTTGGGCCACTTCCTTAAGTACTCTGGGATGCAGACTATCAGGCCCTGGGGATTTATCGGCCTTCAATCCCATCAATTTCCCTAACACCATTTCCTGACTAATAAGGATTTCCCTCAGTTCCCTCAGTTCCTCCTTCTCGCTAGACCCTCGGTCCCCTAGTATTTTCGGGAGGTTATTCGTGTCTTCCTTGGTGAAGACAGAACCAAAGTATTTGTTCAACTGGTCTGCCATTTCCTTGTTCCCCCATTATGAATTCACCTGATTCTGACTGCAAGGGACCTACATTAGTCTTCACTAATCTTTTTCTCTTCACACATCTATAGAAGCTTTTGCAGTCAGTTTTCCCCCTCCTAATTAAACCCTTTGTCCTCATCTGCTGAATTCTAAATTTCTCCCAGTCCTCAGGATTGCTGCTTTTTCTGGCCAATTTATATGCCTCTTCCTTGGATTTAACACTATCCCTAATTTGGTATCTATATGCACCATGAAACTGGCTGTTTACCCTCCCCCTCCAGAATGCCCTGCAGCCGCTCTGAGACATCCTTGACCTTTGCACCAGGGAGGTAACATACCATCCTGGAGTCTCGTTTGTGGCCGCCATTACGGAACAGGTTCAAACAGTAAACATGAACACTATAAATGAACTGTTTTATATTAATTGCAAATAAGGTCATAATTACAATTAATATAACTAGGAAGAAAACAAGTTGCATTTATATAGCACCTTTCATGACCTCAAGATGCCCCAAAGCATTTTCAAACCAATGAAAGACTTTTGAAGTGCAGTCACTGTTGTGATGTAGGGAAACACGACACCAAATTTGTAAGGTCTCCCGTACACAGTAACGCGATTAATGACCAGATGTTGGCTGAGGGATAAATATTGGGCAGGGCACTGGGAGAACTCCCATGCACTTTTTCAAATATTGCCACAACCTGACAGGACAGACCAGGGCCTCAGTCTAATGTCTCACCTGGAAGACAATTATCTCCCACAGGACAGTACTCTCCTATACGGGGCTGAAGTTTTCGCCTCGATTGTGTACTCGGGGCCTGGAGTGGAGCTTGAACTCATGATCATCTGACTCAGAGTCGAGGGTGCTACCATTGAGCCAAGGCTGGGTTGGGGAAAGGGATGGTATGATGTTTATTTAAAATTATTGTTAATTTATCTGTAATTTAGTAATAAATTATACATCTGAAAATATATTTCTGCAATATTGATAAAAAGAAAAAAATGGAACACTGGAAATCTGAAATAAAGACAGAAAATGCTGCGACTATTATACAAGCAAAGCAATAATTAAATAAGTCAAAAATCAGGAACAAATTGGTGCTTCTCTTACCGACTGTCAGTGTCTGACGCAATTTCCTTTCTTCCTCCAAAGCGTATTTGGCACTATATTTGAACAAGGGAATGGGTTGAGCAATGATGAAAAGGGAAAAGAAAGCATAACATATAATCAAAACAGGTGACTTTATTGTTCTCTGAAGCTAATTATAGAATAGTACAAATTAATGTCGTCCATCTTGATTTAAAACCTGAGAGTTTGGATTGGTTTTGGTAGTGTAACATTCAGCCAAATCATGTCCTCAAAGTGACTGAAGACAGCTTTTATGCAACATGTTCTATCATTACAATGAACACACAGCTAAGTAAATAAGGGAGCCCTCTACACATTATCCAGTCAATACTCCCACGGAAAAACAGCACATACTGATTTCAACGTGTACCCTTTCTACCAAACTTCAGTACACTGTACACAAAATGAGCCTTTGCCCACAATAGGTTGACTGCGTATTTGCAGTGCCAACACCCAGATATGGATGCAAAAGAAAGAAAACAATGGTGAGAGTGAGGGAAGAATCATCTCTCTATATGGGTACATTTGAGTATAAAAATTGGAAAAGCGTTGATACTGTTGTTGTTAAAGTTTGCAATGACAATTTTAAGCACTAACAGCCCTGTGCTACAATGCGGGGTTTGAAACCTGGAATTTCTGTGGACTCATGAAAAACATCACTTATTATAGTGAGTGAGTGATGTGGTGGAAGAAATTGTTTGGAGGTTGAAGCAACGCATCAATAAACAAAGACAATTGTTTGTACCATGACAAAGGTCAGTTTGTTTAACAACAATTCTGAAGTAAATTCAGCTGAAACGTTAGGGTGCCCTCAAATGACTCACTATTTAAGCTACGTGTCACTTGAACTGTTACAAATAATTGTGTATTAAGCAAGAACTGGCTGGAAGACTTACTCAGTTAAAGTAATGTAAAATGCAATGTTGGCAGCCATAACATTAAACACATAGAAAATGAAGTTTACATTTATGGATAACTACTACAATGGGCGAAGCAGTAGTCACTGTGGTCACATATCTACGCTGGCGAGTTGACCCACACAGTACAAATCACTGGGACCAACCCAGGAAATCACAGATCAGTAAAACAAAAAGACAGAACAGCAGTGCTGGAAGAGCAAGAAAAAAAACACTCGGGAAGGTTGCATGAAGGGAAATTAATTATTTGAACAGAAATTTATTTTAAAAATACTGAAAAAGGGAAAAAAAACAACAGCGGAATATGAGGGAAGGAACTCAAAAAACAAAAGGTTCTCTCAAAAACATAAGAAATAGGAGCAGTAGGCCATTTGGCCCCTCGAGCCTGATCCGCCATTCAATAAAATCATGGCTGATCTGATCATGGACTCAGCTCCACTTCCCTGCCCGCACCCATAACCCTTTACTCCCTTATCGCTCAAATATCTATCTCCGCCTTAAATATATTCAATGACTCAGCCTCCACAGCTCTCTGGGGCAGAGAATTTCATAGATTTACAACCCTCAGAGATAAATTTCCCCTCATCTCCGTTTTAAATGGGCGGCCCCTTATTCTGAGACTATGTCCCCTAGTTTTAGTTTCCTCCTCTTCATTCGCGATGTGCCTAATTCACCTTCATTTTACATATAACTAAGAATCAACTGCCAGAAAGTTACTCCAAACCTGAGTTGGAATAATGAAACGCAGTCTATTCCACCTTCTATGGTATGTCCCATGTTATAACCTCCAAGTACGCAACTTAAAAAAAAATCTAGCTTGTACCCCCATTCTATTTAATAATAGCACTCCTGGTCAAGGAACTGCTATACAGGTGCAGAATTTAGAAATATTTTCTGTTTCAGCTCTTTAACTGACCAGATAATTGAGTTTCCTGCATTTCTAGAGGAAAAATTCCATGCATCACTAGACATAAAAATAGTGACATACAGCAAAGAACTTGAAACAATTTAAGAAAATAAGAGGTAAAATTAGAGAACATGAGCAGAAACATTTCTGAATTCAATGATATTTATTTCCCTATCATATTTTATAAACTTTCCCTTTTTTTGATTCCTGCATTTGCTTCTGTTCACATTACAGGAAAGATGTGTTTGCACTAGAGAGGCTACAGAGGAGATTTACAAGGATGTTGCCTGGACTGGAGAATTTTAGCAATGAGGAAAGATTTGATAGGCTCGGGTCCTTTTCTTTCTAACAGAGGAGGCTGAGGGAAGACTTGATTGATGTGTATAAAATTATGAGGGGCCTAAATAGAGTGGATAGGAAGGACCTATTTCCATTAGCAGAGAAGTCAATAACCAGGGGGCATAGATTTAAAGTAATTGGTAGAAGGATTAGAGGGGAGTTGAGGAGAAATGTGGTGGGTCTCTGGAACACACTGCCTGAAAGGGTGGTAGAGACAGAAACCCTCATTGCATTTTAAAAATACTTGGATATGCACTTTAAGTGCCATAACCTGCAAGGCTATGTATGGACCAAGAGCTGGAGAGTGGAATTAGGCTGGATAGCTCTTTTTCGGCCGGCACTGACACCAAATGGGTTGAACGGCCTCCTTCGGTCCAGGAAATGTCTACGATTCTATGATACAGAATACATTACCTTTAGATAGACCCATTACTCTGGAAGTTTTATTTAGATTATATGGGCCCAAGTTTCGGCCTCAGTTGCTCCTGATTTTTTGGAGCAACTGGTGTAGAACGGAGTATCTTAGAAATTCAAATTCTCGGCATTTAGTTTGCTCCAGTTCTAGTCAGTTAGAACAGATTCACTTTGGAACAGATTTTTTTTTTCCAAAAGGGGGCGTGTCCGGCCTGTTTTCAAAGTTTCGGCAGTGAAAACTTACTCCATACTAACTTAGAATGGAGTAAGTGAAGATTTTTGTATGTTCGAAAAAACCTTGTCTACACTTTAGAAAATCAGGCGTAGGTTACAATTAGGCGTAGGGAATGGGGGGGGGGGGGGTTTAAAGGGAAGTTTACAAACATTAAACACTTCAGTTTTACAAATAAAGAGCCATCATCAATAATAAATGATAAATACATCAATAAATCAATCCAAAAAAATTTATAAAAAATAAAAACATTTTTAAAAAATCAATAAATAAAACATTTTCTTCTTACCGACTGCAGCACCGGGAGTCCTCCAACAGCGTGCTGGGACGGTCCCCCGAGTGTCTCTATCTGTCTGTCTGTGTGTGTGTGTGTCTCTCACTCTCTGTCTGTCAGTGTCTGTGTTTCTGACAGCAAGGGGAGGGGGAGAAGGGGGGGGAAGAGGGGGAGAAGGGGGGGAGAAGGGGGGGAGGGGGGAGAAGGGGAGAGTGGGGGGGGAGGGGGAGAAGGGGAGAGTGGGGGGGGGAGGGGGGGGGAGAAGGGGAATTTAGGGAGGGAGGGAAGGAGAGAGGATGTAAGGAGGGAGGGAAGGAGAGAGGATGTAGGGAGGGAGGGAAGGAGAGAGGATGTAGGGAAGGAGAGAGGAGGGAGGGAAGGAGAGAGGAGGGAGGGAAGGAGAGAGGAGGGAGGGAAGGAGAGAGGAGGGAGGGAAGGAGAGAGGAAGGAGGGAAGGAGAGAGGAGGGAGGGAAGGAGAGAGGAGGGAGGGAAGGAGAGAGGAGGGAGGGAAGGAGAGAGGAGGGAGGGAAGGAGAGAGGAGGGAGGGAAGGAGAGAGGAGGGAGGGAAGGAGAGAGGAGGGAGGGAAGGAGAGAGGAGGGAGGGAAGGAGAGAGGAGGGAGGGAAGGAGAGAGGAGGGAGGGAAGGAGAGAGGAGGGAGGGAAGGAGAGAGGAGGGAGGGAAGGAGAGAGGAGGGAGGGAAGGAGAGGAGGGAAGGAGAGAGGAGGGAGAGAGGGAGAGAGGAGAGAGGGAGGGAGAGAGGAGAGAGGGAGGGAGAGAGGGAAGGAGAGAGGGGGGGAGGGAGGGAAGGAGAGAGGGGAGAGGGAGGGAAGGAGAGAGGGAGGGAGAGAGGGAGGGAGGGAGAGAGGGAAGGAGAGAGGGGGGGAGGGAGGGAAGGAGAGAGGGGAGAGGGAGGGAAGGAGAGAGGGGGGAGGGAGGGAGAGAGGAGAGAGGGAGGGAGAGAGGGAAGGAGAGAGGGGGGGAGGGAGGGAAGGAGAGAGGGGAGAGGGAGGGAAGGAGAGAGGGGGGAGGAAGGGAAGGAGAGACGGGGGGAGGGAGGGAAGGAGAGGCGGGGAGGAGGGAGAGAGGGAAGGAGAGAGGGGGGGAGGGAGGGAAGGAGAGAGGGGAGAGGGAGGGAAGGAGAGAGGGGGGAGGAAGGGAAGGAGAGACGGGGGGAGGGAGGGAAGGAGAGGCGGGGAGGAGGGAGAGAAGGAGGCTGAATGGCTGGGCCCAAGACCTCGGGCTAGATTTACAGGTAGGTGGCGTCAGGTCTCGGGGAGGGGGGGGAAGAGAGAGTGTCGCGGAGGTCGGGGGGGTGGGGGGTCGCAGAGGTCCGGGGGGGGGGGGGGGGGGGGGAGTCGCGGAGGTTGGGGGGGGAAGAGTCGCGGAAGTCGGTGGGGGGGGGGGGGGGAGAGAGAGAGTCGCGGAGGTCGGGGGTCGCGGAGGGTCGAGAGGAAGTAGGAGCTGGGCTTGGGAGGAGCCTTATTCACGCAGTCCCAGTGAGGCCATTCGGTCAGGGCTAGGGGCTGCATGCTTCCCTCCCACACAGTTTTGGGCGCCTGAAGCTAATGCACATGTGCAGAGGTCCCGGCACTGTTTTTGGCGTAGGGACGTAGCTCCGCCCCCCACAGCTCGTGCTGCACTGTGTCCGGCTGCAGAAGACCTGCAGGGAGCCAGAAGCCAGAGAA
Source organism: Pristiophorus japonicus (assembly GCF_044704955.1). Classification (NCBI taxonomy): domain Eukaryota; kingdom Metazoa; phylum Chordata; class Chondrichthyes; family Pristiophoridae; genus Pristiophorus; species Pristiophorus japonicus. The sequence goes on along the minus strand of NC_091991.1, from coordinate 134,924,163 downwards.
TAGGGACGTTTTTTTTCGGCGCACTTTCTGGCGCGAAAAACGGACGTCCAGGTCAGGGCTGCGCCGTTTTAGGCGCGTCCCGAAACTTGGGCCCCATAAGAGTACTGTCAGACAGGTAGTACAGTTTTACTGTGATTCTTCATTTGGAAACTTGAGCTGAACTTTTTTTTGGTGTGAAGGAGTGGGTAGTTATATTTCTTTTTGTAATAGCGGAGTTCTGTGATAAACTAACCTTAATTTTCTGTTTCATTGCCAGCCAAACATCGTCCAAGAAACTAGATGTTTCCTTTTCACCTGTGCTGTTAAAAACAGGCTATCCAGGAGATTTTTTTTTTAACTTAAAGGGAACTTTGGGTAGGAACGAGACTCCATAAAACTGGGAGGCAAAGGATTAAGCAGAAGGATAACTGGCAGGCAATCAAAGCAACAGAGATAGGACAGAAACAGACTGAGGTACTGATGGAAAGGAGCACAATATAACAAAATAAAAGAAAAGTTTTGCTGAGGAGGAATGAACAAGAAAAACACTAACGGAATCAGAAGCACAGAGCTTGATTTATATGCAACACAACAATAAAATAGATGTCAAAGGCAAGCAGGTTCTTGAATTTTTGCATTTTGTTTTGGTGTTTACCAATCCTCACGCATTGATTCAGCTCTACAAATAGTGATGAATGTAACAATATGGGCCCAAGTTTCCACATGATTTGCGCCTGATTTTTAGGAACAACTGGTGGAGAACGGACTATCTTAGAAATCGCAATTCTCCACATTTTTTTTTCTGCAGTTCTAGTCAGGTAGAACAGTTCTACTTTGGAACAGAATATTTTCTTCAAAAGGGGGCGTGTCCGGCCACTGACGCCTGATTTCAAAGTTTCCACAGTGAAAACGTACTCCAAACTAACTTAGAATGGAGCAAGTGAAGATTTTTGTAGAACTGAAAAAACCTGTTATACACATTAAAAAATCAGGCGCAGGTTACAAATTAGGCGTCCAGAACGAGGTGGGGGGGGCGGGGGGGAGAGGGGGGGAAGGGAACTCATTAAATTCTACAATAAATCCTTATTTATACTTCTATAAATATTATACAAATAAATCCAACCTGAATAAACATTTATAAGCAAAGAAAAGATTAAATAAACCATCTTCCTACCTGTGTGAAAGTGCTTCAGGCAGGGAGAATGCTGCAGTCAGCCTGAGGCGCCCATTCTTTCCCGCGGGGGGGGGGAGGAGGCGCCCGTTCTTCCCGCTGGGGGGGGCGGAGGCGCCCGTTCTTCCCCGCTGGGGGGGGCGGAGGCGCCCGTTCTTCCCGCGGGGGGGTAGGAGGCGCCCGTTCTTTCCCGCTGGGGGGGGGGCGGAGGCGCCCGTTCTTCCCGCGGGGGGGGGGGGGGGGAAAGAGGAGGCGCCTGTTCTTCCCGTGGGGGGGGTAGGAGCCGTCCGTTCTTCCCGCGGGGGGGTAGGAGGCGCCCGTTCTTCCCGCGGGGGGGGGGGGTAGGAGGCGCCCGTTCTTCCCGCTGGGGGGGTAGGAGGCGCCCGTTCTTCCCGCGGGGGGGTAGGAGGCGCCCGTTCTCCCGCGGGGGGGGGTAGGAGGCGCCCGTTCTTCCCGCGGGGGGGGTAGGAGGCGCCCGTTCTTACCGCGGGGGGGGTAGGAGGCGCCCGTTCTTACCGCGGGGGGGGTAGGAGGCGTCCATTCTTCCCGCGGCGGGGGTAGGAGGCGCCCGTTCTTCCTGCGGGGGGGGTAGGGGAGAGGAGGCGCCGTTCTTCCCGCGGGGGGGGGCGGGGGGAAGAGGCGGCGCCATTCTTTCCCGCGGGGGGGAAGAGGAGGCGCCCGTTCTTCCCGCGGGGGGGGGGGGGGGGGAAGAGACAGTGAGAAGGCTGCAAGTGCTGATGTGCTGATGGCAATGTGCTTTTATTTTAAAAATGTTCAAAAATTAAACAGCTGCAAAGAACTACAAAAATGGCCGAGTGCCAATGTTTTTTTCACACTGAGCATGCGCGAACGTTCCAACGCGCACGCGCATCGTTGCCGGCAGGAAAAAAACTAATTTAAATAGTACCCGCCCCCTCCTACTTACAAAATCGGCGCGAGTGTAGGCTCCGCCCCCCTGGGCGCCGCGCCAGGCAGACAAGGAGCTGCAGAACGCTCCAGAATCGTGAGTTTTTTTTAGGCGCCCGTTTTTTATCGTGTGGAAACTTGGGCCCTATCTATTGGCTTCTTTCTTTCTCTCTCAGTACATATGGGGCTGAAAACCAGGCTCATTCACAGAAATTGGCCCAACTTGTTTTGATACACAATAGCCCCAAAACACATTATCTCTGTGACAGGCAACCAGAAAAGAGGGGGTGCCGGGCTCCCTGTTGGCGGCCCAGCTAAACCTGTGGGTAATATTTTGCTGGCTGATGAAAGTTGTCGGGGATACTGCGCGGCGGCGCAATGATTTTGGGTCGGAGTATTCTGGAGGTGTGGGAGAGCGGCGGTGTGTGTTTTGATGACGTGCTTGCGGCAGTCGGCAGCAGCGGGGTGGATGTGGGGACAGGCTGAAAAATCCCTGACCTGAATTTGGGTCGGTGCAGCCAATGGACTGGAACGCGGCGGCCAATCGATCCCGCCGCATGGCCGCTGCAAAACGGTGCAAACGGGCTATATACAGATCCTGAATTTCGGCCCTGATACCTTTAGAGTGAGTCGGTAAACCAAGAGCCTGTCAGCCATCTCAGGTGGACATAAAAGATCCGATGGCACTATTCAAAGAAGAGCAGGGGAGTTCCCCTGGTGTCCGAGCTAGTATTTATCCCTCAATCAACACGAAAAAACAGATGATCTGTGTTTTGTATGGAGAAAGAGTCAGACTGAACACTGTGAGCTCAAAGTAAAGTGTGACCTTACTCTTTTATTGCAAGTCTCCAGAGTGCCTCTCCAACCTGTGAAGCCTCCTGAAATACCTTTGCTCCCAAGGGATTATGCAATCCTCTGCGACTCCAGGGGATAAGCCCTCTGGTGGCTGTACAGAGTAAATACAAGTCCATATATAGAAACATAGAAACATCGAAAATAGGTGCAGGAGTAGGCCATTCGGCCCTTCGAGCCTGCACCGCCATTCAATGAGTTCATGGCTGAACATGCAACTTCAGTACCCCATTCCTGCTTTCTCGCCATACCCCTTGATCCCCCTAGTAGTAAGGACTACATCTAACTCCTTCTTGAATATATTTAGTGAATTGGCCTCAACAACTTCCTGTGGTAGAGAATTCCACAGGTTCACCACTCTCTGGGTGAAGAAGTTTCTCCTCATTTCGGTCCTAAATGGCTTACCCCTTATCCTTAGACTGTGACCCCTGGTTCTGGACTTCCCCAACATTGGAAACATTCTTCCTGCATCTAACCTGTCTAAACCCGTCAGAATTTTAAACGTTTCTATGAGATCCCCTCTCATTCTTCTGAACTCCAGTGAACACAAGCCCAGTTGATCCAGTCTTTCTTGATAGGTCAGTCCCGCCATCCCGGGAATCAGTCTGGTGAACCTTCGCTACACTCCCTCAATAGCAAGAATATCCTTCCTCAAATTAGGAGACCAAAACTGTACACAATACTCCAGGTGTGGCCTCACCAAGGCCCTGTACAACTGTAATAACACCTCCCTGCCCCGTACTCAAATCCCCTCGCTATGAAGGCCAATATGCCATTTGCTTTCTTAACCACCTGCTACACCTGCATGCCAACCTTCAATGACTGATGTACCATGACACCCAGGTCTCGATGCACCTCCCTTTTTCCTAATCTGTCACCATTCAGATAATAGTCTGTCTCTCTGTTTTTACCACCAAAGTGGATAACCTCACATTTATCCACATGAAACTTCATCAGCCATGCATTTGCCCACTCACCTAACCTATCCAAGTCACTCTGCAGCCTCATAGCATCCTCCTCGCAGCTCACACTGGCACCCAAACATAGAAAATAGGTGCAGGAGTAGGCCATTCGGCCCTTCGAGCCTGCACCACCATTCAATAAGATCATGGCTGCTCATTCACCTCAGTACCCCTTTCCTGCTTTCTCTCCATACCCCTTGATCCCTTTAGCCGTAAGGGCCATATCTAACTCCCTCTTAAATATATCCAATGAACTGGCATCAACAACTCTTTGCAGTACGGAATTCCACAGGTTAATAACTTGCTGAGTGAAGAAGTTTCTCTTCATCTCAGTCCTAAATGGCTTACCCCTTATCCTTAGACTATTTCGTCCGGTCCTGGACTTCCTAACATCGGGAACATTCTTCCTGCATCTAACTTGTCCAGTCAAGTCAGAATTTTATATGTTTCTATGAGATTCCCTCTCATCCTTCTAAACTCCAGTGAATACAGGTCCAGTCGATCCAGTCTCTCCTCATATGTCAGTCCTGCCATCCCGGGAATCAGTCTGGTGAACCTTCGCTGCACTCCCTCAATAGGATTAGGAAGCCAAAACTGAACACAATATTCCAGGTGAGGCCTTGCCAAGGCCCTGCACAACTGCAGTAAGACCTCCCTGCTCCTATACTCAAATCCCCTAGCTATGAAGGCCAACATACCATTTGCATTCTTCACCGCCTGCCGTACCTACATGCCAACTTTCAATAACTGATGCACCATGACACCCAGATCTCGTTGCACCTCCCCTTTTCCTAATCTGCCGCCATTCAGATAATATTCTGCCTTCGTGTTTTTGTCCCCAAGGTGGATAACCTCACTTTTATCCACATTATACTGCATCTGCCACTCATTTGCCCACTCATCTAACCTGTCCAAGTCACTCTGCAGCCTTTTAGCGTCCTCCTCACAGCTCACACTGCCACCCAGCTTAGTGTCATCTGCAAACTTGGAGATATTACACTCAATTCCCTCATCCAAATCATTAATGGATATTGTAAATAGCTGGGGTCCCAGCACTGAGCCCTGTGGCACCTCACTAGTCACTGTCTGTCATTCTGAAAAGGACCCGTTGATCCCGACTCTCTGCTTCCTGTCTGCCAACCAGTTCTCTATCAATCAGTTCACGACAGTACATTACTCCCAGTACCATGTGCTTTAATTTTGCACACCAATCTCTTATGTGGGACCTTGTCAAAAGCCTTTTGAAAGTCCAAGTACACCACATCCACTGGTTCTCCCTTGTCCACTCTACGAGTTACATCCTTAAAAAATTCTAGAAGATTTGTCAAGCAGGATTTCCCTTTCATAAATCCATGCTGACTTGGACCGATCCCGTCACTGCTTTCCAAATGTGCTGCTTTTTCAGCTTTAATAATTGATTCCAACATTTTCCCCACTACTGATGTTAGGCTAACCGGTCTATAATTACCCGCTTTCTCCCTCCCTCCCTTCTTAAAAAGTGGTGTTACATTAGCTACCCTCCAGTCCATAGGAACTGATCCAGAGTCGATAGACTGTTGGAAAATGATCACCAATGCATCCACTATTTCTAGGGCTACTTCCTTAAGTACTCTGGGATGCAAACTATCAGGCCCCGGGGATTTATTGGCCTTCAATCCCATCAATTTCCCTAACACAATTTCCCACCTAATAAGGATTTCCTTCAGTTCCTCCTTCTCACGAGACCCTCGGTCCCTTAGTATTTCCGGAAGGTTATTTGTGTCTTCCTTCGTGAAGACAGAACCAAAGTATTTGTTTAACTGGTCCGCCATTTCTTTTTCCCCATTATAAATTCAACAATATATACAACAATCTGCTAATTTATTTAATTGCTGTTTGTGGGACCTGGCAGTGTGGAAATTACAACAGTGACTCCACTTAATAATGCTTCACTAGCTGTAAAGCACTTTGGAACATCCTGAGGTTGTGAAAGGTGCTATATAAATTCAAGTTCTTTCTCTCTCAATTTTTTTGACCTCCTTGCACTTGAAGTCTGAGACAGGGGAGAGGAGTTTATAGAGATGGGTTGCAGTAGAGAAAAGAACGCAGAGCTTATGCACTCTCCAAGATAATCTGGAGTAGTGGATGCTTTCAGCAATAATTCATTGATAATAATTTTAGCACCTCGATATGTTACCTGTAACTAGTAGTAATCCTATAACCTACTGATATTCACCTGTAACAACAGTCAAAATCCCCCTGCACTGTACAAGGTGTGGTCAGGCTCCCCAGTCAATGTTGCAGGCCCCATCTGTCTCCCTATCTCCATTCACATGGGTTCGGACTCAGGTTCCGTGTGAAGGTGACAACTGTGAACTAGGAGCCTCAGTCAGAGTTGATCTATACTTGGACTTGACACGTCAAAACTGGCAGCACAGACCAACCTGAACCGAACAGAGAGATCGCACAAAGGGCAACGGGCTCACTGTTTGGGGTCACTTCTCACAGAGCACATTGTCCTAAACTCAGCTCAGCATCAACATTTTTAAACCACTCCCTGTGCTGGAGTCAATAAAGGAAAGTTTTCATAAAATGAAAGAAATTACAGCGCAGGAGGAAGTCATTTGGCCCCAGTGCCTGCATTGACGCACTCTCCTGTAACCCCATTCCCCCAAGACGCTTTTATATTCCTCTTTTTCAAATATTTATCCCATTGCATTTTAAATGATGTTTTACCTCAATAGCCACTTGTGGTGAAGTATCCTATGGTCCATAGTCATATAGTGCACCCTAATGATTCCCACAAGCATCCTATCTATTGCTGATGTCAGAGCTACATATCTGATCCCCTTTTTCTTGTCTACATTCTGCACTCCAGCAACTTCACTCATTGGCATGGAGTGAGCTTTTAAATGTATGCAGAAAGCACCCATCTCTACCATCACCATTAACTCCTCAACCACCATTTTGCTGTTCAGTATAAAATCATGGATGAGCAATAACTTCCTTCAGTGCAAAATCATCAAGGTTAAGGCCATCATATATGGTTAACAGCAACTTTACACCTTATCTCAGCTCCATTCCTCTCCCAGACTGCTATCCAGACCAAGCCTGATGGTGCATCATCACAATATCTTGTTTGACCCACATCATGGTCACCACCAACACTGCCTGTTTTATTCGTCGTCCATATTTCACCCCTATTGCCACTGAAATCCCTGTTCACACCTCAGTTCAAAACTCTATTACTCCAATGCTAACTTTACTGGCAACTTGTCCAAAACTCTGTCATCCACATCCTATTGCATAAAATGTCGCTCCCCTTCAACCGCTTGGCAACCTTTGGCATTTCCCAATCCCTCAACACATTGTTTTGAAAATGCTTGTCTTCATCTGCAAGTTCCTCTATGGCCTCATCCCTATCGACCTCTGCAAATTCCATCATGCCTGTGTTTCAGCATGCATTCTCCACTTTTCCACATCAACCTCATACTTTGAAATGCTCTCTCTCAATCATCTCACCTTGCAACCTGTCTCCCTTCATTTAAAGGGCTTCTCAAAGCATACCTCTTCAATCATTAGTATCAATCAGTATTTGGTCGCCATTACTAACCATTCATTGAGCTCTCTGAAGCTTTTTGAGATGACTTATTACATTACATAAGAACATAAGAAATAGGAACAGGAGTAGAGGAACCGGTTCTGGGGGAGATGGGACCAGTACAAACCGGACGGTCTGCACCTGGGCAGGACTGGAACCAATGTCCTTGGGGGAGTGTTTGCTGGTGCTGTTGGGGAGGAGTTAAACTAATATGGCAGGGGGATGGGAACCAATGCAGGGAGACAGAGGGAAACAAAATGGAGACAAAAGCAAAAGACAGAATGGAGATGAGTAAAAGTGGAGGGCAGAGAGACCCAAGGCAAAAAACAAAAAGAGCCACTGTACAGCAAAATTCTAAAGGGTCAAAGTGTAATAAAAAGGCAAGCATGAAAGCTCGGTGCGTCAATGCAAGGAGTATTCGGAACCCAGGAGAGGGCTCTGAGCTGTTTAGAGTGGGTGAGAGCTCAGATGAACAGGACCCCAAGAAAGAATGCAAAAGGCAACAGAGCAGAGTAGCACTGGGGTAAGTGTAAACCACAAGGTGATAGGAAGGGAGAATATGTATGAATATAAAGGGGCTGCAAGAGGGGTCAAAACAAAAAATCATGGTTTAAAAACTAGTATTAAAACACTCTACCTAAACGACGTAGCATTCGAAATAAAGTAAATGAGTTGACGGCACAAATCATTACAAATGGGTATGATTTGGTGGCCATTACAGAAACGTGGTTGCAGGGTGGTCAAGACTGGGAATTAAACATACAGGGGTATCTGACAATTCGGAAGGATAGCCAAGAAGGGAAAGGAGGTGGGGTAGCTCTGTTAATAAAGGATGATATCAGGGCTGTTATGAGAGACGATATTGGCTCTAATGAACAAAATGTTGAATCATTGTGGGTGGAGATTAGAGATAGTAAGGGGAAAAAGTCACTAGTGGACGTAGTTTATAGGCCCCCAAATAATAACTTCACGGTGGGGTGGGCAATAATCAAGGGAATAATAGAGGCATGTGAAAAAGGAACGGCAGTAATCATGGGGGATTTTAACCTACATATCGATTGGTCAAATCAAATCGCATGGGGTAGCCTTGAGGAGGAATTCACAGAATGCATACGGGATTGTTTCTTAGAACAGTATGTAACAGAACCTACAAGGGAGCAAGCTATCTTAGATTTGGTCCTGTGTAATGAGACAGGAATAATAAATGATCTCCAAGTAAAAGATCCTCTCGGAATGAGTGATCACAGTATGGTTGAATTTGTAATACAGATGGAGGGTGAGGAAGTAGTGTCTCAAACGAGCGTATTATGCTTAAACAAAGGGGACTACAGTGGGATGAGGGCAGAGTTAGCTAAAGTGGACTGGAAACACAGACTAAACAGTGGCACAATTGAGGAACAGTGGAGGACTTTTAAGGAGCTCTTTCATAGTGCTCAACAAAAATATATTCCAGTGAAGAAGAAGGGCGGTAAGAGAAGGGATAACCAGCCGTGGATAACCAAGGAAATAAAGGAGAGTATCAAACTAAAAACCAATGCGTATAAGGTGGCCAAGGTTAGTGGGAAACTAGAAGATTGGGAAAATTTTAAACAACAGCAAAGAATGACTAAGAAAGCAATAAAGAAAGGAAAGATAGATTACGAAAGTAAACTTGTGCAAAACATAAAAACAGATAGTAAAAGCTTTTACCGATTTTATATAAAATGGAAAAGAGTGACTAAAGTAAATGTTGGTCCCTGAGAAGATGAGAAGGGGGATTTAATAATGGGAAATGTGGAAATGGCTGAGACCTTAAACAATTATTTTGCTTCGGTCTTCACAGTGGAAGACACAAAAACCATGCCATAAATTGCTGGTCACGGGAATTTGGAAAGGGAGGACCTTGAGATAATCACTACCACGAGCTGGACAGGTTAATGGGACTCAAGGTCGATAAATCCCCTGGTCCTGATGAAATGCATCCCAGGGTATTAAAAGAGATGGCGGAAGTTATAGCAGATGCATTCGTTATAATCTACCAAAATTCTCTGGACTCTGGGGAGGTACCAGCGGATTGGAAAGTAGCTAATGTAACACCTCTGTTTAAAAAAGGGGGGCAGACAAAAGGCAGGTAACTATAAGCCAGTTAGTTTAACATCTGTAGTGGGGAAAATGCTTGAAGCTATCATTAAGGAAGAAATAGCGGGACATCTAGATAGGAATAGTGCAATCAAGCAGACGCAACATGGATTCATGAAGGGGAAATCATGTTTAACTAATTTACTGGAATTCTTTGAGGAGATAACGAGCATGGTGGATAGAGGTGTACCGATGGATATGGTGTATTTAGATTTCCAAAAGGCATTCGATAAGGTGCCACACAAAAGGTTACTGCAGAAGATAAAGGTATGCCGAGTCAGAGGAAATGTATTAGCGTGGATAGAGAATTGGCTGGCGAACAGAAAGCAGAGAGTCAGGATAAATTGGTCCTTTTCGGGTTGGAAATCGGTGGTTAGTGGTGTGCCACAGGGATCGGTGCTGGGACCATAACTGTTTACAATATACATAGATGACCTGGAAGAGGGGACAGAGTGTAGTGTAACAAAATTTGCAGATGACACAAAGATTAGTGGAAAGCGGGTTGTGTAGAGGACACAGAGAGGCTGCAAAGAGATTTAGATAGGTTAAGCAAATGGGCTAAGGTTTGGCAGATGTAATACAATGTCGGAAAATGTGAGGTCATCCACCTTGGAAATAAAACCAGGAAAATTGAATATTATTTGAATGGGGAGAAATTACAACATGCTGCGGTGCAGAGGGACCTGGGGATCCTTGTGCATGAATCCCAAAAAGTTAGTTTGCAGGTGCAGCAGGGAATCAGGAAGGCGAATGGAATGTTGGCCTTTATTGCGAGAGGGATGGAGTACAAAAGCAGGGAGGTCCTGCTGCAATTGTACAGGGTATTGGTGAGGCCGAACCTGGAGTACTGCGTGCAGTTTTGGACACCTTACTTAAGGAAGGATATACTAGCTTTGGAGGGGGTATAGAGACGATTCACTAGGCTGATTCCGGAGATGAGAGGGTTACCTTACGATGATAGATTGAGTAGACTGGGTCTTTACTCGTTGGAGTTCAGAAGGATGAGGGGTGATCTTATAGAAACATTTAAAATAATGAAAGGGATAGACAAGATAGAGGCAGAGAGGCTGTTTCCACTGGTCGGGGAGACTAGAACTAGGGGGCACAGCCTCAAAATACGGGGGAGCCAATTTAAAACCGAGTTAAGAAGGAATTTCTTCTCCCAGGGGGTTGTGAATCTGTGGAATTCCCTACCCAAGGAAGCAGTTGAGGCTAGCTCATTGAATATATTCAAATCACAGATAGATAGATTTTTAACCAATAAGGGAATTAAGGGTTACGGGGAGCGGGCGCGTAAGTGGAGCTGAGTCCACGGCCAGATCAGCCATGATCTTGTTGAATGGCGGAGCAGGCTCGAGGGGCTAGATGGCCTACTCCTGTTCCTAATTCTTATGTTCTTATCTAGGCCATACAGCCCTGCGAGCCTGCTCCGCCATTCAATAAGATCATGGCTGATCTGATCATGGACTCAGCTCCACTTCCCTGCCCATTCCCCATAACCGCTTATCCACTTATCATCTAAGAAACTGTCTATTTCTGTCTTAATTTTATTCAATGTCCCAGCTTCCACAGCTCTCTGAGGCAGCGAATTCCACACATTTACAACCCTCAGAGAAGAAATTTCTCTCATCTCTGTTTAAATGGGCGGCCCCTTACTCTAAGATCATGCCCTCTAGTTCTAGTCTCCCCCATCAGTGGAAACATCCTCTCTGCATCCACCTGGTCAAGTTCCCTCATAATCTTATAAGTTTCGATAAGATCACCTCTCATTCTTCTGAATTCCAATGAGTAGAGGCCCAAGTTACTCAATCTTTCCTCATAAGTCAACCCACTCATCCTCAGAATCAATTTCGTGAACCTTCTCTGAACTGCTTCCAAAGCAAGTATATCCTTTCGTAAATATGGAAACCAAAACTGCACACAGTATTCCAGATGTGGCCTCACCAATACCTTATATAGCTGTAGCAAGACTTCCCTGCTTTTAAACTCCATCCCCTTTGCAATAAAGGCCAAGATACCAGTGGCCTTCCTGATCACTTGTTGTACCTAAGTACCCCCAGGTCCCGCTGTACTTCGGCACTTTGCAATCTTTCTCCATTTAAATAATAACTTGCTCATTGATTTTTTTTCTGCCAAAGTGCATGACCTCACACTTTCCAACATGATACTCCATCTGCCAAATTTTTGCCCACTCACTTAGCCTGTCCATGTCCTTTTGCAGATTTTTTGTGTCTTCCTCACACATTGCTTTTCCTCCCATCTTTGTATCGTCAGCAAACTTGGCTACGTTACACGCGGTCCCTTCATCCAAGTCATTAATATAGATTGTAAACAGTTGGGGTCCCAGCACTGATCCCTGCGGCACCCCACTAGTTACATTGCCAACCAAAGAATAAACTATTTATCCTGACTCTCTGTTCTCTGTTAGTTAGCCAATCCTCGATCCATGCTAATATATTACCCCCAACCCCGTGAACTTTTATCTTGTGCAGTAACCTTTTATGTGGCACCTTGTCAAATGCCTTCTGGGAGTCCAAATACACCACATCCACTGGTTTCCCTTCATCCACCCTGTTCATTACATCTTCAAAGAATTCCAGCAAATTTGTCAAACATGACTTCCCCTTCATAAATCCATATTGACTCTGCCTGACCAAATTTTGCTTTTCCAAATGTCCTGCTACTGCTTCTTTAATAATGGACTCCAACATTTTCCCAACCACAGATGTTAGGCATATAAATGTCAAAATTGATGTTGTCTCCAACAGCTTTGATGTGAAAATCTTTCCTATCTTTGATGAAGAGGATCAATTTGTCACAACATGACAGTGATTCAAAATACAGTTTTGAAACACGGCATAGCCATTTCAAAAAAAATTAAGTCCACAGAATGAAGAAAATTAAGTCCTATGTACTCCTTCAATGCTGCACTCCAAATTTGATTGGAAACCCAATTCTCACAAATCTTTCACACTAATGAAAGAACACAAATAAATCAATCTAGTATTCTAGATATAAAGAGCACACTTTTTGGAGAATCATAAAAATGCTATTTATACTCTCAAGTGAGGGTGACCCAATAATTGAATTCGAAAATTATCCTAGTGCAATTGAACATAAATAGCACAAAATTAAAATACTTTTTGTAAATGCATGCAAGTTCTGATTCAATGCGATAAATGTGCTGTATTTCAATATGGAAACTGTGAAATACTTTTCGTTACTGTGACATCAGTAAAGTAGCATTTCATGGAAGATACTTAACACTTCAAAGAAAATTAATCATGGAGTTTTAAAAAAAATAATTTCCACTGCCCTAATGAAGTGATGCTTCAAAAGCACTTCAAACACATTTTCTGTGGGAATCAAAAATGTTCCTGCTGAAAGCTTGGAGGTCCCGAGTTATAAGATACCATGAACAATTATGACACACAATAAATATTAACCAAACAACCTCTGAAAAGTACCAGTCTCATTCACAATTCAAGCATACGTTAACACAACTCTATGGTGAGAATCAACGAGTCACGCTATTTCAAAATTCTACATCAAAGATTCTTCGGTCAGCTTCTTCTAACCAAAACAGTCAAAGGGCTAGACTTTCCACTCAGATCGCTAGGGCCCAAAAAATGGACGATGTTCCAGCCTTAGCGGTGTTTCAGCTTTCAGGATCGCTGGAAGATCGGCCATTTTTCAGATCGCTACTTTCGGCTTTTTTTCCCCCGGCGATAGCCCAGCGATAGCTCAGCAATGTGCATTGGGCCTTGGCGATGCGAAAATGGCCTCAGCAATGTGGAAGGCAAGGCTTCCCGAGCAACAGCTTCTGCGCATGCATTTTTTTTGCAAACAAGTTTCCCTGCGATTTGGGAAGTCCACGCATGCGCAGAAGGCAAAGGGAGGGAGAGAGGGAGAGGGGGAGAGGGAGAGGGAGAGGGAGAGGGAGAAAGAGAGAGAGAGAGAGAGGCGGGGGAAGAGATTGGAGAGAGATACAGAAACAGAGAGGCAGAGTGGCAGAGAGACAAAAATAAAAATCAATAATCCAGGGAAATATGTCCAACCTGGAATAGTCGGCAGAGAGTGGCCAGGATGTGGAGGGGAGGAGGAGGGCCAAACCCTTCTCTGACGAGGCCAACGAGGCCCTCATCCAGGCGGTAGGCCCAATTAACCGGGGGTGGGCGTGGGAAACCTCCACCCCGGCCTACAGAAAGATTTGGGGCGAGATCGCCGACCTGGTCTCGTCGGCGTCCCAGGAGGCGAGGGGATCTGACCAGTGCCGCAAGCGCTGGAACAGCCTGGTTGCTTCGGCAAGAGTAAGTATGAAATAGATTTTAAATTGTAATGATCCAAATAATATGTAAATCTCCGGGATTGAAATAAAGCTGATTATTCTTGCATATATTTCCTGCTAAGATCTGGACAGGGCTCGGAACCTGCGCCCTTTTTAAGTCTAATTTTGGCACTGTCTCCTTTTGGGTTACGTTGGTGGATGGAACACGACTGAGCACTGAGGTGTCCGGTCACCTTTACCCAGACTGTGTCAGTCTCTCCGGTTGCTGTCACTTACAGTGACCCAGTCTGGACTGGGGGAGAGCTGCCCTGGCTCACTGTCTGCCCTGGGACAATGTGGGACATTAGCTCCTGTCATTGCCGAGCTCACCAGCTGTCCTGATTCCCACCACCCCTGGGGGCCCTTCAATGAAGATTGTAGTTGAGATGTTTGTGTCAAGCATTAGATCCTAAACACGATCTTTGTTATAACCATGCATCAATTGAGAATACAAACCCTATTAGCATACAACGTTGGAAACTGTTGTCTTTCCATGATAGTACCAAGTCAATTAGCTTATGCCATGCTATTGTCACGTTTGCAGAGGAAGATATCTCAGAATCGAGCTGAGCGCAGGCGCACAGCAGGAGGCCCTGCCCAGCTCACTCTCCTGACTGACCTTGAGCAACGCGCTGCGACACTGGTCGGCAGCCATAGTCGCTCGGCCACCACCAGCGATAAGACAGAGCCCTCCCTTGCGTCACGTGAGTAATGTGTAAAGCAGTGTTAATTCAAAGTAATGTAACGTCAATTCATATACGAATGATGTCATATTATGCATGCAGCTTCTGTCCTACTCTCAGGTTAACAATATAAGAACATAAGAAATAGGAGCAGGAGCAGGCCAACTGGCCCCTCGAGCCTGCTCCGCCATTTGATAAGACCATGGCTGATCTGATGTAGGGCTCAGCTCCACTTCCCTGCCCGCTCCCCATAAACCTTCACTCCCTTATCATTCTGACTATCTCCAACTGATCCAGCCTCCACAGCTTTCTGGGGCAGTGAATTCCACATAGATGTACTATCATATGATGCATTAATATGTAACGTCTCTCGGTCACATTTATTGTAGTAGTGCTATCCCTCCTATGTATGCCAGCGCAGCACAAGAATCCCTTCTGTTCTAATCAGCTCAATTGTGTTTTGCAGGTCCCACAGCTCCGATGGCACAGAGGGAGGCCACACCTGCCCCTGGCAATGTGCAGGTGGTCATCACCACAGGTGCGGAGAAGGGAGACACCACAGAACCTGAACCAGAGGAGGAGAACGTAATGGAAAGGGAGGAGGATGCCCCTTGCATCACATTGGACGTCGTACCTGCAGCCATTTCTTCGTCGTCATCTTCGATAGATGTAGTAGCGGGACCAAGTGGCTTGCAGCTGGCGACTCCAAGGCGTTTAGTGCTCATGCCAACTCCACGGAGGTCGAGTCAGCAAGGTCAGCACACGCTGCTCCCGGCAGATCGCATTGAGGGCATGTACAAACTGTGCATGGAGAGTGTCGCGATAAGTCGCGAGCTCCTCCAGGCGTTTGGTGTGTTCACAGGGAACATTTCCCGGATGTCCGCTCGCATATCGGAGGATATGCAGCAGATGATCCGGGAGATGCGTGAGCAGACCTCCGCCATCCATGCCTTATGGCATGCAAGACTGGTGGGAGACAGCACTGCACCCCAAGGTGCCGTCCCACCAACCAACAGCACAGATGCGAGTCAGGAGGAAGCACTTCCTTCTGGTTCGGAATTAGTTTCTTCAGGAACGTCTTCCCCTCCACCACCCCGAGACGACCCTGCCACCGTCACTACCCCCAACAGCAGGAAGTCTTGAGGTCGCCCGCTGCAAGTCGTCCTCGTCCCGCCACTCAGGGATTCAAACGGGGGGCTAAGACACGGGGGGAATAGAGAACTTGGAGGGAAGCGTGGTCGCAGGTAGGGAGGGGTTGTTGTTGTTATTGTGTTGTTTTACTGGTGTTGTTATTGTTGTTGTTTTTTGTAAAATTTATTGTTGTGACCCCGTTTGGGGGGGGGGGGGGGGTTTACATTTTAAAAATTAAAAGTTTAGTAATCAATTATTAAAATTTTTTGTTGAGTTTTATAATTGTTGTGCAATGTCTTATAATAACGTAAGGAAAGGTAAAACATGAATATAATTGGT
The DNA here is from genome assembly GCF_044704955.1 of Pristiophorus japonicus. Classification (NCBI taxonomy): domain Eukaryota; kingdom Metazoa; phylum Chordata; class Chondrichthyes; family Pristiophoridae; genus Pristiophorus; species Pristiophorus japonicus. The sequence continues at coordinate 134,908,115 of NC_091991.1, read as the reverse complement.
GGAAAACAATGGCCAGGCCAGGCAAGGATGAAACATTACGCAACTGCAAGTGTTGTCTTTCCATAACTCTAACTGTAACTGTCAGCAATGTAACTTCATGCAAAGCGTTCATTTATGAGCTGCTGACCTGAGAACTTTGCAGCTGCGTAACTCCCACGGGGTTTTTCCAGTCTTGCCGGTGGGTGTGCAGGCATATGTTCATCGCCAGGCTGATTGTCCTCCCCGGGGTCCTGATCATCCTCCTCCTCGTCTGCCTCTTCTGCCTCCACTCTCTCCTGAGGTGGATCGGCAGCCCCATCTGGCAATTGTTGTCCTGTCCTAAAAGCTTGGTTATGCAACACGCAGCACACCACAATAGACTCAGTGACCTGGTCAGGGTGGTATTGCAGGCTGCCTCCAGAGTGGTCCAGGCATCTGAAGCGCTGCTTCAGCACACCAATTGTCGTTTCGACGATATTGCGTGTAACTATATGGCTTTCGTTGTAACGCTTCTCGGCTTCCGTCTGGGGATTATGAGCCAACGAGCAAGGCCATATCCTTTATCCCCCAGCATCCAACCGTGAACTTGTGGCTGACTGTTGAACAGGTCAGAGAGAGTGCTCTCACGCAAGATGTGCGTATCATGGATGCTGCCTGGAAAATTAGCATTTACTGCCATGATCATTTGGTTATGGTCAACAACGGGCTGCACATTCAGGGAGTGGAATCCCTTTCGGCTACGAAACACCTCTGCATCCTGTAAAGGTGCTCTCAGGGCAATGTGCGTACAATCTATTGCTCTCTACACTTCGGGAAAGTTTCCTATTCTCAAGAAACCCAAAGCCCTCCCAGTCTCTGCCGTCCTGGTCATAGAGAAGCTTATAAAGTCCATCCTATGTGAGGCGTGCTGAGAGATACCACAGATGTTGCTAGCTGAGGCCTGAAAGGAGCCTGACACATGGAAGGAAAGTGCCACTGTAGCCTTTACCTCAACTGGCAGTGCGGTCCTGATGATGCTGCAGATCTCCCATAATTAGCTGGCATATATCAGCGATGATCTCCTTTCGGAAGCGCAGCCTCCTAAGGCACGAGTTATCAAACAAGTTCAGGTATGATTGCTTTTCCCTCTAAGTTCGGCGGGTGTGAAGTCTCCTCCTCCGCATCAGTCTGCCACCTCTTTGATTGGACTCTACACTGAACCCAACTTCAGTCTCCAGCATGTGAGCATTTACAAATAATGGTAGAGAAGTTACAGACCCCATCACCATTGCTATAAATGCCCGTTGTCCTCAATAAATATAAATGTGAGCAGGTCAGTAAGGCCCTTAAATAACTCACAAATTATCATGATAAGCCCCTCCTTCAAACAGCCTCTCACTTCCTCTGACGTTCAAAATGGCGTCCGTAGTGCCGTGTCCTGTGAACAGTGCCAGATAGGAGCAGCTTTTCTCCAGGGATCTCCGGTGATCTTCTCAGCGAGCGATCAGCCCGGCGATGTGTGGGCGATGTGGCGAAAGTTGCGGCGGGCGATCACCGCGGCAATGTGAAATTCCTGTGCGCTAAAAGTTGGGCCGGCGATCTTTGGGCGATTTTCCGGCCCAACTATCCACTTTTTAAATAAAATGGGCGATAGCCTGCCTATTTGGGCGTTAGCCCAGCGATCATCAGTGGAAAGTCTAGCCCAAAATACTTTGTGAGGAGAAGGTTCAGGTGACATCTGCATCTTTATTGCAAATGATTTAGAGGTATGTGTTCTGACGATGCCTGTATGTCTGCAATTGTGAAAGCTTTAAGCTAATGACCTGGATGACATTGACTGGATCATTTAAGAGCTAATACAAAAGCAAAATACTGCGGATGCTGGAAATCTGAAATAAAAACAGAAAATGCTGGAAATACTCAGCAGGTCAGGCAGCATCTCTGGAGAGTGTCATGTATTCAACCAGCATTGTCACCCATGTATAATCTGACCTAAGTTGTACACTGTGAGAACAATGACCACTAGGTGGTGAACTTGTGGGAGACACTCCGAACCTGGACCTTCAGATATAAAAGGGGAAGCTCCACCCACTTCCTTCACTTGAGTGCTATGGAATAAAGGACAGGTCACAGATTGACCTTCTCTCAAGCTTGGGCGTCGTGTGCATTTCTACTGTATAGTAAGGATGTATCAATGGCGACGAGAAGATGGGATTTAAACCACGCGAGCATGGCCACGAGCAGAATCAAAGGGAAGGTACTGTGTTAAGGAATGGTTGGGGCAGAGATTCAACATTGTTAAAGCAGCACACAGTTCTCCAGGCAGACAAGGGCAGTAAGGCATGCCCCAACATGTGGTCGAACCCAGAGGGGGAGTTCGACAGAGACAATGGCAAGCTGAACGGCGATTCACGCCATTACAAGGGACAATGCGGCCAGTAATGGGGCCATCAATACCTGTTAATGGCGCACTCAAGGACAGTCACAGGGGCAGTCAGGGACGATCGACTGGCAAGGGACCTTTTGTTTCAAACAGCAGCTCATGTTGGAGGCGTGGAGGCACACACTCAGCCAGAGTTTGCAGAGATGAGCAAAATACCTGCAGAAATTGCAGAAATGAACGCTGGGGGAAAATTGCTGGAAGCTGAAGTTCAGCGCTTTCATGTGGAGCACGTATACAGTTCATACACCAGGACGCCACCGATAATGATGAAAGTGCTCCTCAATGGCATCCCAGTATCAATGGAGCTAGACACGGGGGCCAGCCAGTCCCTGATGGGTATCAAACAGTTCAAAACGTTGTGGGCGTCCAAGGCCAGGAGGCCAAAATTATCGCCGATTGACGCACAGCTATGGACATACACAAAGGAGATCATTCCGGTGCTAGGCAACGCCACGGTAGTTGTGACCCACAAAGATTCGGAGAAGAGGTTGCCACTCTGGGATGTCCCGGGGAATGGTCCCGCACTGCTGGGGAGGAGTTGGCTTGCTGTCATGAACTGGAAATGGGGCGATGTCAATGCAATTTCCTCTGTGGAGCAAGTATCATGCTCACAGATCCTTGACAAATTTGACTCATTATTTCAACCCGGCATTGGCACTTTCATGGGGGCCGAGATAGTGATTCACATAAACCCGGACGCCAGGCCAGTACACCACAAGGCCAGAGCGGTGCCGTACGTGATGCGGGAAAAGATAGAAGGCGAGTTGGACCACCTGCTGAGGGAAGGCATCATCTCGCCAGTCGAATTGAGTGACTGGGCGAGCCCGATTGTGCCGGTGCTCAAGGCGGATGGGTCGGTCAGGATATGTGGCGATTACAAGGCCACCATCAATCGGGTGTCACTCCAAGACCACTA